>NC_135074.1:15110000-15467500 GCF_051107435.1 Chaetodon auriga | reverse complement strand
ATCCTCTCCTCTTTTTGTCTGTGTCCTTCTCCACAGGGGACCATAAATAATAAAAGACATAGGAAGGGACAAACGGAGGGAATTCAGCCAATAGGATCTGTGGGAGGCCAGCGTGAGGACTAGAACAGCCAGAAGAGCTAACGTTACAGAGAGGAACATTGCCTTTTATTAAAAAAAAAAAAAAAAAAAAAAAAGTTCAATCAACTGACACTGACTATCAGGTTTTGTTCACATAATAAATTAGCTAAACTCAGGAAAAATGTAGAGAGTTAGCAAATGAAACGTAAAATATTTGCAGTGACTGCAACCTGGTCATTCAAAGAGGTGGGGCACTGCTGTTGCTAGTCAGCAACTTAGGCTAACAACCAGAGATGTGTAACCAAGCTAGCTGGAAGTTTGACTACGCGTTGTGTCCATAGCGTCATGTATTTATCGTTAGCTAATGTTAGATAAATTGATGAACTCTAGTAAACACATGCTCGTGACAGGCAGTGACATAAAACACACACGCACAATGACAGCAGACAGGGACTGTCATAGCTGACACTAGTTTCTGTCAACGTTATGGTTAGTATCAAGTCGACTAATTAACCTAGTTATTATAGGTTTGCTTAAAAAAAAGCTAGCTAGCATAATGTTAACAGTTAAAACATTAAACGGGAGATTAGCTTGGTCGCTATCGTTACGTTTCTTGACAGTCTTCTACCTTTTCATCAAGTTGGTGGAAAACGTCTGAGTAAAACTAATGGCTATTATCAAAACTAGCTTTGCTAAATTGCACTACCTAGCATTTCAGCGATAAATGGGTTAGCGGTAACATACGTAACATTACAGTTAATGGAATGCTGCTGCTAGCTAAGGTGAGCTAGCGATTATAGACACATCTGGGCACCACACCGCGGACAAAACCTTCGAAATAAACATCAAACCCTTTACATTAAAGCACTGGCTTTCAGATTGTTAGACTTTTACAGCTGCTGCGACACAAAACAGTCAAATAGTACTTACGGCTGATAAGGTTGCCTGAATGGTAGGAGCTCGGGCATCAGACACTTTGCGTGGATGTTGTTGTAATGACTGTAGGTGTCACCGACACCAACAGTCGAGCTGTCATCAGGCCTTTAGAGAGAAGCCACTGGCGCATGATGCACTGTCGCCATCTTCTGTTTCTCCACTGTCAGTACGTGGATTTCTTTCCACTGGGGCGTTTCTCAGCAATACTGCAAATTGACTCCAGTGCTTTTTTCAAGATTACCTATTTTCACTTATGGCGTTGGCAAAGCCAGCTGTTCACAGTGCTTTGGGAATAAATATTGAGAGTTGAGATACTAGAGGCCCCTGTCGAGTGTGGACCCCTCCAAGCTCACCTTTGAATCCAAAACCCATCCTTAAGAGAGGGACACTGTCAGATCTAAAGACCTAAATGGTCTTTACAATAAGATAATTTATTTCAGAGATAAATTTTTCTGCAGATGCATCAGTATTTTGCATGTTCAGTCTGGCCAAAACACAAAGACTCATCCAAATAAGAGCACTGAGGGTACACTTACTAAAACAGGGTGGAAATCAATTTCTCCCCCACACTAAATACCAAAATTCTGATTTAATCAGTTGTTTATAAATTATCTTAGCTACACAGCTTACACCTTTCATAAAACAAGACATTTCAGACGTTTAGACCAGTTTATGCACTCACAGTGAATATACAAAAACATACAAGCCAGGACACTATACAGTAAAAAAAACCTTTCTCCCTTGAAGATGTTCAACAAGACACATGCAGGGCTGTGTTCTGTGACACAGCTGTCACAGTATACTGCATCAGCAAAACTGCAGTCGTACCAGCCAGTCATTGCAGTACATGTACACTTCTGAATTATGACATAATTTATATGCCCTGGTGCATCCATGACACTTCGTCATCTCAATTCAGGGATTTTTCTTTCTTTTTTCTTTTGTTATAAGTAATCATGATATCTTTATTAAGCAACAATTTTGAATCGTTTCATTGCAGAAAAACCCAGGTTTTCACCAAGTGGCAAGCAAACAAATCTTAAATGAGGGCCAAAAAGGAACCACTTCTGCTACTGAGTATTTGTCTTAAATTTTAACTCCTCCCAGTTCAGGACAACACTCCCTATGGCTCAGGTAACATAAATGTCATTTATTCGGCTTTTACATTCGACCATTTGTTGTGTTACTGTATGTATGAACAGATCTTCTGTGTGTCCTAAATCCATTAGAGCACACATTATTATTACTTACATTAAATTAGAATTATATTATACATATTTGGTTTTGTTGACTTTTATATTTAATTTCTAAAAATCTATACACATGACCTGTATGTCTATATTTTAGGCCCAACCCTCCCGCTGTGTGTTCTCCAGAATCTCCTCATAAAGCCAGCTCTGTGTGAACTCCTGACTCTTGTCCATCAGCTGGAACAGTCGAAGATACTCCTCTGGATACACATGGCCCGTCAGTATGTCCTCCTGCATGCCCATTTCCGATAACAGCTTACTCCCACTGTCTGGAGACCAGAGACTATAAGGGGAAAAAATACAGAGGGGACACAATAAACAAGATGAAACTAAGGTCAGGAGATGTAACTGCTGGAACAACTTATAATACCATTATCATGTGGATGCACTCGGTGTGTCTAAGCCTTCCACTAACAGCACTTCTTTGATCCTACATGTGCAATGTGTTGGCAGTCTCAGTAACTTTGTGAGGGCACTACTTACTTTAGTCTGTCAATGAGCTTGGCCTTCCTCTTTGCCAGACACTGTTTGACCATCATGAGCAGAGTTGAAGAATTAGAAGGGGTGAGGCCTGCGGAGAACAGGTCGGCCCGTGGGCGCAGGCGTACCAGGCACAGGTTGTCATTGGGGATCTGAGGGAAGAAAGAGGCAGAGGCAGAGGATGAGGGGAGATGTTATATTAAACCAATAGTACCAACTTCACATTGCTGTTATTGAGTCTGCTCTCTTCCTTACGCTGCTCTTAGAAGACATCACAAATGACTCCCAGGGCTCCTGCAGAGAAAAAATGAAGAACGTGACAACTAGGACACTCTTTCCATCAGAGTCTTTGGAAGTTTTAATGGTGTGATAAAACAAAACATTGAAACATCTTTTCTTTTCTCTGTTTTTGTTGATTGCAATACATTTGCATGATCACCCTCCCTCATTCTGTACCTTGTGTAGTAATTCGATATCACAGGCCATCTGCCAGAGGACACTGAAGGCTCTGTAGTGCATCATTTCTCCTGGACATGACACCATTTTCTGATGGGAGGAACAGATTATCATTTTGTTATCAGACACAAGTCTTCCTTAGCATCAACTTGTGATTGTGCTGCCAGCATGCATGCAATGTTCAGGGCAGGGTACACTGTGCAGCAGTAACTAAGGATAGATCTGAGCTTGTTTAAAGCTCTGTGAGAATGGGTGTAACCTTCTCCATACTCATGCACACACACACACACAGGTTATCTGCGATCAATAGATTAACTACTTTCTACAGATCGAATGCACTGGTCAAAATGCTCTTGCTCTTTTACCAGGTATTCTTTTTCGCTCATGAAGATGTTGAGCTCTATTCTTCCATATCTGTAGACAGACAGCCGTTCAAACAAAGCGTAAACCATCTTCAGCAGAAATCCACGCTCATTACGCTGGGGCAGGATACCCACCACCTTCACTGGGACGTCTGGAAAGACACGGACACACACGCAAATACATTACCAAACACACACTTGAGAGGGATGGTACACTACACAAAGCACAATTCAGTGCAATGTGTTCCTTCAGTCATGAAAGATACAAATCAAGTAACCACACTGATGAAATGTGATTTTATCTTCCTGAGACATTACTGATTCTAAGAAAGTCTAAATGATTGAAAGCTGTTTTTAAAAAAGTTCCACCAATCAAATTCTTTTCAGTAAACATGTTCAAAGTTAGGATTGATTGCTTTGCTAAATGTTAGGATAATACTAACTGTATGAAGGAGGTGGGATTTGCCAAAGAGGCTCAACTAAAGGAACAAAACCCCCTTTATCTGTTTGTGTGTGTGTGTGTGTGTGTGTGTGTGTGTGTGTGTGTGAGAGAGAGAGAGAATAGGCAACACAGCTGTGTCTTAGGATTGTGGGAGTGTATGTCTTTTTTTTTTCTTTCCCTCACCATCAGTCCAGCTAGCCTCTGATATTCCCAGGTCTGTGAACAGTTTGTCAGTAAACATGACAGGAGGTTTAAGGCTTCCACTGCCAATGGGGTCTAGTTTAAAGTAGTCACAGTGAACCACTTCCAGCTGACCGTCAAGGCGACCTTCCAACTCCTACAACATGAAAACACAATATATTTAACTGTTACCCAAAGGGAAAAAAAGATTTATTGAAATAACCACTGATAATTAACATGAGTGAGGTTAAAGATGTGATGTCTGTGTTACCTGTAGCTCCTGTAAGAAGGATTTATCCCCTTCAAGAGCTACAACTCTCTGAGCTCCAGCATTTAGCAGTGTCCTCGTCAACACCCCAGGACCTAATAAAGACATCCAATTAATTTACTGTTGTTTCATGAACAGGAACATACAAAATACCAATTATAAAAACACACACTAGTCTTTATGACAACCCAGTCACAAAAATAATTGTTTAGTTTGCCAATGCTTGTGCCACATTAGATGAAAGTAACACACCAAAACACCTCTCTGCAGAAACAAAATTATACATAAAGTCTGCATCTGTGCTTTTCTTTGACTTAAACATTGTACAAATACATACCTGGGTTACATTCGAAGATAACAGTTTTAGCATCCTCAGGGCCCAGATGCTGTGTTACCAGTTTAGCTAGGTCTGGATCCACTATGAAGCGTCTTCTTTTTTTACAAGCCTGAGCTCGCCGTACATTCTCCTCTACCTCACCGAGATCCAGGAAGTCATACAGGCACAAAGGACGACGCTGGCCCTGGAGAAGGACAGAAGTGCACATAGAGTGAAGACAATCAACAACATATGTGAAAAAGCTCAGTATAAGATATACAAGATAACTGTCTACCTGTACAGCCACAGCAGACAGGTTCCTGTGTGTGAGAGCTGAGGAGGGGGATGTCCTCTCTGCACAGGGCTGTTGGGAGCTTGGACCAAGCACGAGCCGACCGGAACCCGAAGACAGAGAGTCTAAGCTGTAGGCCCTGCTATGAAGCACAGGAACCCCAGGGCCACAGAGGCCAGAGGGAGCCACAGGGGCTAACAATGCCTTCCGCAAACAGGATCTACTTCTGATGGTCCGGCAGCAAGCAGAGCGCATCACCAGCTGCACCACTCTATAAATCTGCGTGGACATGGTGGGACCAGTGGGCCTGTAACTACACAGAAAGAAGACGGGAGGGGGACTGGTGGACCTTTTTCAAGAGGCCAGTGCCTAGAGGGAATGGGGAGGAGAAAGGACAAGGGAGATGAATAACAGACAGTTAAGTTACATGAGCTTACATTTGAAGATGTGTTACTGTTCTTAGATGACACCTGAACAACTTAATGGAGTCCAACAATTCTGACTCGTACACTGCTACAGTAGCTAACTCGGTGTTTAACTAACGCACCTAAAGGGTCGAAAAAGTGGATAGCATTATAAATGACAAACTTTAAATGATCTATGTGATTATCATCTTTTTAACACACACGTGCCAAAATACGTACAAGATGTTCTCCTCGTGTGTGAGGAGGTAAACATCTAATGGCTTTCCTTGATCGGTCTCACTGGAGAGGTTATCACTGTCCTTCACCTTGCGAGTTCACGCACATTGGTCATCAGATCGATGACCACGCAAAAAATAGCCTTACAGGTAATCTGTTAACACGAAGGCGTTGGACAGTTTGATGATACTGAAAATATCATAGGTGTTCGCCGACTAGCTAGCCATACGCTAAAATGTCTTACAACTAACATGCATTTAACGTAATTTCATCGGGAGAAATACCGAAATACCTTGTTGCAGATTATCTCGACGTTATATATCCAAATCTGACTACATCAGTTTTTTAAAGGTGTCTCGTTTCCGCTGGTAAAACTGCGTGACATTGAGCACCCCGCATCCCGACCCCGACATGTTTTGCAACTCGTGGTATCGCGGGCGCATCTGATTAACGTCATTGACAGACGACTACTCCGAGGACCAATCAGTAGCCGGAGGAAGTTGTCACGCTTACACGTGAAAGTACAAATAAGAAATTTTGTGTAGATCACGCATTACTAGAAAATTAAAAGTTAAATTGCACAAAAATTCGCACGTAACGGAACACACTTGCATACATTTGTTTATGTAGCTAAAAACTACCACTGTTGTCAATATGTTAGCATAATGTTGCTACGGAAGTAGACAAGACAGTGCTGTCAACAGAGCGCACAGTACTGCTCTCCCCTGTCAGTCGGTCTGAGAGGTGAAGGTGTGGTAGTCAGCTCCCCCAGTCTGTTCGTTGTCACTATGGCGCATGTTGAAACAACCTCAAGCAGGCCGTACCACCTGGTTATCTTTGGAGCCTCTGGGTTCACGGGACAATTTGTGGTGGAAGAAGTGGCCCGGACTCTGTCCGAGGGTCCGAAAGGGAGCCTGAAGTGGGCCGTGGCCGGCAGGAGCAAGCAGAAGCTAGAAAAAGTTCTGGAGCAGGCCGCCAGAGTTCTCAGTATGTATCTGAATAATCCCATTAGTTGTTCCTGCTGAAGCAGATTGTTTCTCAAACAATGAGTTCAGCTGAAATAGTGTCAAATGCAAGTCTGTTGTAGCTGATGAGCTGCATGTTTTTTCCATGAATTAAACGTTGCGTTTCTTAGGCAAAGGGAAATGGCGAAATTGCTCAACGTTATCACTGACTCGGAATGACTTGCTGAAACGGAGCAGGGAAGGGTTGATATTTCTACTTGATAACTTGCTGTTAATGATTAATCAGTCGAACTTTAAGTCAGCATATTGTGAAAATAGCTGATAGTGTCTAGAAGTGACAGTCCTTCAACAGGGCTAGCTTCTCAAATAATGAGTTCAGCAGAAGTAATGTCAAATGCAAGTCTGTTGTAGCTGATGAGCTGCACGTTTTTCCTTGAATTCAACGTTGTGTTTCTTAGGCAAAGGGAAATGGCTCAACGTTTGTCTGTGAAGATCCTCATTCATCCAGGTCATAGTACTTCTAAGTGCTTTATGAAGGCAACTGGACTTGCTTGAGGTTGTAGAGGATATTTCACCTCTCATCCAAGAGGCTTCTTCAGTTCTAACTGACTGAGGGGTCTCAGGCATTTATCCTCTTGCAGGATCATTCCCATCTTGGGGATCATTGAGGTCACCATGACTCGTGACCCTAACGACTCACGTTATGGCCAGGTGGGTTAACAACTCACATGTGACCTCAACAACTGAGGAAGCCTCTTGGATGAGAAGCAAAATGTCTTCTAGAACCTCAAGCAAGTTCAGTTGACTTCATAAAGCACTTGGACACTCAGCATTATCACTGACTCGGGATGACTTGCTGAAACTGAGAGCAGGGAAGGGTTGATATTTCTACTTGACCCTGTAAATGATTAGTTAGTTGAACTTTAGGTCAGCATATTTTGTCATGATCAGTTTTGTTTTAGCAGTGATAATTACTCCAAAGACAGAAATGAGAGATGCAACTAATTTTTACTTTCATTATCCATAATATTTTTTTTGATCAATTTATTGATTTATCTATTGAAATTTTCCCTTTTGAGAAACTGTATCCAGCAAACTTGTCACCTTCTGCTAGATAAACAACTTAAATGATTGATCAATTATGAAAACACTTTGTGGTTAATTTTCTGCTGACTGACGAATAGACTGATTAACCATTTCAGCTCTGAGATAAATAGAAATATAATTCACCTTAATAACTCTAACATATATGTACTGAATATATTATGCATGTTTGTAATTTCATAGATTGACCATTTGTATCTGTGCAACACTCCAAACATGAAACATTACATCCATCACGAGATTAAGACCAAGGAGCTATCCTGCTGTCATGACAGTAAAGTTGAGTGTCCAGAGGATTCAATAGTTATTCTGTTGCCCCCTCCTCTTCGGCTCTTTGTGCACAACAGCTGGTGCAACATACCTGCTCACTGTGCAATGAGCATCCATGACAGCACAACACACTTGCGTTCAATTGTTTAGGTACCTAAAAACTACCACTGCTGTTAAGTTGCTGCAGAAGTAGACAAAGCAGTGCTGTCAAACATGCACACAGTCCTGCTCTCCCCTGTCATTCAGTCTGTAAAACCTCAAGCAAATCCAGTTGTCTTTGTAAGGCACTTGGTAACTCGTTAATACTGACTCAGGGTGACTTGCTGAAACTGAGAGCAGGGAAGGGTTGATATTTTTACTTGACAGTGTAAATGTCAAGCTTTTAGTCAGTATATTTCATCATGATCAGCTTTGTTTGAACAGTGATGGTTGTTGGCTATTTGCCATAGAAGTGGGCAAGGCAGCGCTGTCAAAAGAGCCCGCAGACCTGCTCTCCCGTCAGTCGGTCTGAGAAGTGAAGTTGTGCCATTCATCTCCTCCAGTCTGTTCGCTGTCACCATGGTGCATGTAGAAACAACCTCAAGCAGGCCGTACCACCTGGTTATCTTCGGAGCTTCTGGGTTCACGGGACAGTATTTGGTCGAGGAAGTGGCTCAGGCTGTATCCAAGGGTCCGCAAGGGAGCCTGAAGTGGGCCGTGGCAGGCAGGAGCAAGCTGAAGCTAGAAAAAGTTCTGGAGCAGGCTGCCAGAGTTCTCTGTATGTATCGGAACGATCCCATTCATTACTCATACTGAAGCAGATTGTTTCTAGAAGTGACAGTCCTGCAACAGGGGTAGCTTCTCAAATAATGAGTTCAGTAGAAGTAATGTCGAACGCAAGTGTGTTGTAGCTGATGAGCTGCACGTTTTTCCATGAATTCAACTTTGTGTTTCTTAGGCAAAGGGAAATGGCTCAACGTTTGTCTGTGAAGATCCTCAATCATCCAGGTCATAGTACTTCTAAGTGTTTTATGAAGGCAACTGGACTTGCTTGAGGTTGTAGAGGATATTTCACCTCTCATCCAAGAGGCTTCTTCAGTTCTAACTGATTGAGGGGTCGCAGGCATTTATCCTCTTGTAGGATCATTCCCATCTTGGGCATCATTGAGGTCACCATGACTCGTGACCCTCTTGGATGAGAAGCAAAATGTCTTCTAGAGCCTCAAGCAAGTTCAGTTGACTTCATAAAGCACTTAGAAACTGTGTTATCACTGACTCTGGGTGACTTGCTGAAACTGAGAGCAGGGAAGGGTTGATATTTCTACTTGACACTGTAAATGATTAATCAGTCGAACTTTCAGTCAACATATTTTGTCGTGATCAGCATTGTTTTAGCAATGATAATTACTGCAAAGACAGAAATGAGGGATGCAACTAATTATTACTTTCATTATCCATAATATTTTTTGATCAATTTATTGATTTATCTATTGAAATTTTCCCTTTTGAAAAACTGTATCCAGCAAACTTGTTACCTTCTGCCAGATAAACAACTTAATTACAATTACAACAACAATTTGTCATTTGGCAGACGCCTTTATCCCAAGCAACGTATATATGAAACTTTCATACATCACAAGTAAGGTTCTAGATAGGAGAGAACAATAAGAGTAAGTGCCCTAATGCAACATTCTGGTCCAACTGGACATAGGTGCTACGAGACAGTGCTACAAAATAATGCATCGAGTCAACAGAGAGGTTTTTTTTGTTTATTTGTTTTTTTTTTTTAGGAAAGAAGGTGTTCAGTAAAGAGCTTGGTCTTTAGTGTTTTTCTAAACATCCAGAGGTACTCTGCAGAACGAATGGAGTTTGGTAACTCGTTCCACCACCGGGGAACCACGGAAGAAAAGAGTCTAGCTAGAAATTTAGGGCCTTTTGGAGGTGGCAACACCAGGCGCCATTCCTTGGCAGAGCGTAGTGAGTTGGAGGGAGAATAAACCTGAATGAGGGAGTTCAGGTAGGCCGGAGTGGTTTTGGTGGCAATTTTGTAGGAAAGCATCAAGGACTTTACTTGATGCGGGCAGCAACTGGGAGCCAGTGGAGGGATATGAACAGCGGAGTGACGTGCTCGTTTGGGCTGGTTAAAGACCAGGCGAGCCACTGCATTCTGGATCATCTGCAAAGGTTTTAACGAGCCTGCTGGGAGCCCTGCCAGTAAGGAATTACTGAGACAGTGGGGTCATCTGGTGGGAACGAAAGGAGGAGTTGGGTATCGTCAGCATATGAATGGTACGAGAACCCATGTGAGCAGATGATTGCACCAAGTGCAGTGGTGCATATTGAAAAGAGAAGGGGTCCAAGCACGGACCCTTGAGGTACCCCTGTGGACAAGCAGTGGGATTTAGACACTTCTCCCCTCCAAGATACTGCAAAGGATCTTCCTGAGAAGTAGGACTCAAACCAGCGGAGGGCAAATCCTGAAAAGCAGAGCTCAGCGAGTGTGGAGAGGAGGATTTGGTGGTTAACCGTGTCAAAGGCAGCCGAGCAGCAACAGTAGAACAGAGAATTGACCAGTAGCCCTGACTTAAGTAATTGATCAATTATGAAAATACTTAACAAATAATTTTCTGGTGATTGATGAATAGATTGACAAATCTTTCATCTTGAAAATAAATAGAAATGTAATTCACTGTAATTACTGTAACAAATATTTACTGAATATATTATGCATGTTGGTAATTTCGTAGATTGACCATTTGTATCTGTGCAACATGACTTTAAACATGAAAAATTCTGTCCATCGCTAGATTAAGACCAAGGAGCTATCCTGCTGTCATGACAGTAATGTGAGTGTCCAGGGGATTCAATAGTTATTCTGTTGCCCCCTCATCTTCGGCTCTTTGTGCACAACAGCTGGTGCAACATACCTGCTCACTGTGCAATGAGCATCCATGACAGCACAACACACTTGCGTTCAATTGTTTAGGTACCTAAAAACTACCACTGCTGTTAAGTTGCTACAGAAATAGACAAAGCAGTGCTGTCAAACATGCACACAGTCCTGCTCTCCCCTGTCATTTGGTCTGAGAAACCTCAAGCAAATCCAGTTGTCTTTGTAAAGTACTTGGAAACTCGTTAATACTGACTCAGGGTGACTTGCTGAAATTGAGAGCAGGGAAGGGTTGATATTTCTACTTGGCACTGCAAATGATTCATTAATCAAACTATAAGTCGGTATATTTCATCATGATCAGCTTTGTTTGAACAGTGATGGTTGTAGGCTATTTGCCGTAGAAGTGGGCAAGGCAGCGCTGTCAAAAGAGCCCGCAGACCTGCTCTCCCGTCAGTCGGTCTGAGAGGTGAAGGTGTGCCATTCAGCTCCTCCAGTCTGTTCACTGTTACCATGGTGCGTGTTGAAACAACCTCAAGCAGGCCGTACCACCTGGTTGTCTTCGGAGCTTCTGGACCACCATGACTCGTGACCCTAACAACTCATGTTATGGCCAGGTGGGTCAACAACTCACATGTGACCTCAACAACTGAGAGAGCCTCTTGGATGAGAAGCAAAATGTCTTCTAGAGCCTCAAGCAAGTTCACTTGACTTCATAAAGCACTTAGAAACTCAGCGTTATTACTGACTTGGGATGACTTGCTGAAACTGAGAGCAGGGAAGGGTTGATATTTCTACTTGACACTGTAAATGATTAATCAATCAAACTACAAGTCAGTATATGTCATCATGATCAGCAACCAACAGTGATGGTTGTTGGCTATTTGCCATGGAAGTGGGCAAGGCAGTGCTGTCAAAAGAGCACGCAGTCCTGCTCTCCCCTATGTGTCAGTCTGAGAGGTGAAGTCGTGGCATTCAGCTCCTCCAGTCTGTTCGCTGTCACCATGGTGCGTGTAGAAACAACCTCAAGCAGGCCGTACCACCTGGTTATCTTTGGAGCCTCTGGGTTCACGGGGCAGCATTTGGTGGAGGAAGTGGCCCGGACTGTATCCAAGTGTCCGCAAGGGAGCCTGAAGTGGGCCGTGGCAGGCAGGAGCAAGCAGAAGCTAGAAAAAGTTCTGGAGCAGGCCGCCAGAGTTCTCTGTATGTATCGGAACGATCCCATTAGTTGTTCCTGCTGAAGCAGATTGTTTCTGCAACAATGAGTTCAGCTGAAATAGTGCCAAATGCAAGTCTGTTGTAGCTGATGAGCTGCATGTTTTTTCATGAATTAAACTTTGCGTTTCTTAGGCAAAGGGAAATGGCAAAATTGCTCAACGTTATCACTGACTCGGAATTACTTGCTGAAACTGAGAGACGGGAATGCTTGATATTTCTACTTGATAACTTACTGTAAATGAGTAATCAGTCGAACTTTCAGTCAGCATATTTTGTCACGATCAGTTTTGTTTTAACAGTGATAATTACTCCAAAGACAGAAATGAGGGATGCAACTAATTATTACTTCCATTATCCATAATATTTTTTTTTGATCAATTTATTGATTTAACTATTACAATTTAATTTAGCCTTTTGAGAAACTGTATCCAGCAAACTTGTTGCCTTCTGCTAGATAAACAACTCAGATTTTTGATCAATTATGAAAACACTTTTCAGTTAATTTTCTGCTGATTGATGAATAGACTGACTAACCATTGCAGCTTTAAGATAAATGGAAATATGATTCACCTTAATAACTCTAACAAATATGTACTGTGTATATTATCCATGTTGGTAATTTCATAGATTGACCATTTGTATCTGTGCAACACTCCAAACATAAAACATTACATCCATCACTAGATTAAGACCAAGGAGCTATCCTGCTGTCATGACAGTAAAGTTGAGTGTCCAGAGGATTCAGTAGTTATTCTGTTGCCCCCTCCTCTTCGGCTCTCTCTTTAGGCAGTGTACAACGGCTGGTGGAACATACCTGCTCACTGTGTGATGAGCATCCATGACAGCACACATGTTTGTTGCTTCAGTCATTCAGCGAACACTGAAACTGAATTCTGTCTGTTTAAACAGAAATATGTCCCTTCTCCCACAGGCCCCAAACAGTTACAGTGGCACATTTAAAATCAGCTTGTATAGTTTTTGTAAGTTTTGGGTCACTCTGCATGTCTTGTGTTGTGTTCCTCCTCCTCCTCTGTCATTTACAATATATGCATTTGCACACAGGTATACAGTAGTTATATATTCATATACACCTGCAAAACATGATTTTTTTTTTTGAGCTAGGAAGACTGATCTCTGAAAACTGTATCAAAAACACTTGGTTCAAAATATACTATAACACCTATGCTTACTGTGTGTGCGTGTGTGTGCAGGTAAGCCTGAGCTGAGGACAGAGGTGGACATAATCGTGGCAGATGTAGGATCACCAGACTCCCTGGCAGCCATGTGCAAACAGGCAGTGATTGTTCTCAACTGTGTGGGGCCTGTAAGTAGACGATTGCATAGAAATGTGTGCTCTTCTGTTCATTTTTCTGTAACACACAGAACTTACTCTCACATGACACAAACTCATTTTTCCTCACATCCTCTCACAACATTGGAATTTTGGTTTCTCCCTTTGGCATCAGTGTAGGTCAACTTAACTCCGGCTATCTCTTCTCTGCCTCTCTCTTTCTCTGTTTGCTTTCTCTCTTCACGCACACACAGAGCAGCCTTCATTTACACAATGAAGGCTGCTGACTTACAGCACACAATAAGTGTTATTGTGTTTAAGTCAGAATGGAAAGTAGGTTTCCACCACTGCTTTGCACGCTTTGCATTATTCAGGTTCTTGCACTGCAGTTACCACTACTGCTGCACACAGTAACACTTTGCCAGCTTGGTTAGTAGTCTGGCCTGTTAAACCACTCGTCTTTTGAGGATTGTTTTGAAAGTTGCTCTGTGTAGTACAACTTGAGTTTACTGACAATCAACTAAATGAAGATTTGTTTTAAAGACCACAAACAGAAAGCCAACCGCAAAGAAGTATGTGACTAAAGCTTGGTTTAGGCTTCGGCGTCGCGGCGACGCCGTACCTACGGCGTACACCCTACGCCGTCACTGAGCATTCGTAGTTCTGCGTCGAGGGAACGCGTTGCTCCGCAATTCACCGCCAAGCCGCTAGGGGGGTGCGGCTGTGTCTTTGTATGATTTCGGGGGGCTCTTGCTGCCCCGAAGAGGAGTTGTAGAGGTGGTCGTACTTGCGTACCTCCTTGATAATTCTTTCTTCAGCTTGGTCCAGTTTTTCTTGTAGCTCTCACCACAGAAACTTTGAAAATGGCGGTGTTGTTGTGCTGCGACCATAGGGCTGCGACTGAACCGAAAATTACGTTCTGAACGGACCAATCACAGTCCTCGACGTTCACGTCACTACGCGTCGACGCGACGCGTAGTCAGGATTTTTTGGAGGTGCGCGTCAGGCTACGGCGTAGGGTCCGCGTAGGGGTCTGCGTCGACGGCGTAGGTACGGCGTCGCCGCGACGCAGAAGCCTAAACCAAGCTTTACATGTAATATTGAATATGTATCTATAAAACACGACACACGACGCAGCACAATGATCGAGTTTCACAAGATTCACCTTGAGAGCTGAATTGTGCAGCTGCAGTGTGCATCATCAAACACTTGAGCAGTGTTTCTGCGTGGAAACCAGTGAGGGATCGTGTCTTGTTGCTGCAGTAACAACACTGGGGGGGCCTGTGCAAATCAAGATCGGATCTATGTTGGGGGGGCATGTGACCATTGATATCAGAGGTTGGGATGGGGTGAGAACTATAGTTGTTGGGGAATTAGGAGAGAAAGGAGGAAAAACTGAAAGAGTGCATTAAATAATTTGTGTGTGTGTTTGTGTGTATAGTACAGGTTCTTTGGCGAGCCAGTGGTCAAAGCCTCTGTGGAGAATGGAGCCCACCATATTGACATCAGTGGAGAGCCTCAGGTATGTCTGCACCCACTGCTGCATTTCTTTATCATAGTGTGTGCTATTAATCAGCATATTCATTATGTCAGAGCATTAAAGGGCAGTACTGGATTTTTCCTCATCCTTTTGGTGTGACCTAAATCTTACACCAAGAACAATAGATTCTTTTGAAATCAATAACTGAATTTAAGAAACGCTAACACAGTTTGCCTCTCTACACTATTCATTTTGCATAATATCTCTGACTTTAATGAAATTGCTAAGTAAGAATTGTAATCATCTTTCTCCTCCTGCATGTTGTCAGGGGACATTGCATGGATGTTGTCGTCCAGATGTCTTGGCATTTGGCTTTGCTGTTGTTTGTGTTTGGATTAAATGGGAGTCGTGCTGACTTTTGTGGTGCGGCCTGTTAGACAAAATGGTCTCTCTTGGCTTATTGACAGCAGTTTTCTCTCACAGTCAGATCCCGGTGTGTGTAATGCAGCATGACTCACTGAAACAAACTCTGTACCTTGATAACCTGACATTAGGTTTATGTGTGTTTTATGGTTTATGCTCATTGTTGATAAAGTGTGTGTGCGTGTGCATGTGCGTGTACGTGTGCGTGTGTGTTTCTGTCTGGCTGTATCAAGTTTCTTGAAGGCATTCAGTTAAACTACCACAGCCAGGCAGCTGACAAAGGTGTGTACATCATAGGGAGCTGTGGATTTGACTCCATACCTGCAGACCTGGGAGTCCTCTTCACCAGGGACCAGTTCAAGGGTATGCACACACTGACCTGCACACGTATTTATACACACAAACACACAGAAGCATTAAGAATTAACGCCTCCTCTGATGCTGATATGCAGTGGTACATTCACGCTCCTTCTGTTGCTGTTAATGAATTATTCAGTGTCATATTAGCCTCTGTTAAATCATGATGTGTGTGTTTTCATCCACAGGTACGCTGACAGCAGTGGAGAGCTTCTTGACTCTTGGTGCAGGATCTGAGGTAAGTAGCTATATTACCTATCAGTCCATTCATTCATGTCCCTTTTTCCTCCATATTTTCTCCCTTTTTACGTGTGTCTCTCTCTGTCTTCCTCCATCAGGGTGGATGTCTCCATGATGGCACCTGGCAGTCGGCAGTCTACGGTTTATCAGACCAACACACGCTCCAGACTCTCAGGAGGAAATTTAATTACAAACCTCTCCCTACTGTCGGCCCAAAGCTTAAACGCAGGTATATAGAGGAGTAATCCCTTTTAGCTTTTTTTCAAAATGAATCATATTCTTTACTTTTCCTCGATAGCACTCACAGAGCCAGTTTGTCAGACTCAGTAAATCAGTATCATACAGTATGTTTACTCTTAAACTTCAGAGTATCCTGTCTTTAAAGGATAAGCTCACAATTGTTCAAGTCTTTCTTAAAACCACAGCAGCACAGAAACACTGTCCTGAGGGAAAAAACCCAATAGCAATAAGAAATGTTTTCTTAAGATCTCTTAAATGCACTTGTTAAAGAGACAGTTGAAAGACAAACATCTACATAAGCTTATGAGGAAACGACCCTACTTCTCTTGAGTTATTACCTCAGTAAACATTTTCTTAACGAGTCTATGTCTCAGTCATCTTCTTCAATACAGCATGATTTTTATTTTGTAAATTATGGTCCCATTTACAGTAAAATAGATGATAAAGCAGGGTTTTGCTTCAGCGTATGGCAACCTTGTGATTGACAAGTCACTACCGTGGCGTGTCCTTGGGTCCTCAGTCAGATCCAATCAGAATAGAGGAAGAGCAAAGCGTATCCTCCCTATCTCCTCCCTCTTGTCCAAATATGATCACGCCAAACTTACCGACGGCCACAATGCCATAAATCACAGTCCACAAGCCAAAGGGTGACATCACAGTGGGTTTACTCTTGGTAAAATCCCACAATCCTTGAGTACACACTAAAGCACACACTACAGTTTGCCCCACCTGTTTTCGCGTCATTGAAAATGTGTTTTCTCAGCATTTGTTTCTTTGTGTGTGTGTGTGTGTGTGCATTTATAGGGGAGCCTTGTTCTTCAGCAATGAGATCCAGCAGTATTCAGTGCCTTTCATGGGCTCTGATGCCGCCGTTGTGAAGAGAAGTCAGCGCTTCCTGATGGAGGAACAGAAGGCCACCCCAGTCAGTCTTTAATTTAGTTTGCCGTTCTTTCTTCACATCCTGTCTTTACTCACACTTTTCCTTGTGTGATTTTTCCTCTTATTCACCTGAAAATGTATTCTTAGTGAGTTTTCTTGTCAAGAATGATCATGGAGACCCTCGTCTGTCTCAGATATGATCTTATGATTGAAGGTTTCTTGGGCAAAGCTGATTTTGATCTTGGCTACGTTAGTCAAGATTTTTTTAAGATGTTTGTGTGGAAGGACTGGAAATTGTGACAAACCATGAAAAATAACTGCACACTGCTTTCATTACAAAGTGTTGTTTCATATCTGTTGGACAGACAGTGTCTGTGACTTTGTTTTCTGATCATACGTCCTTATTACTTTCACTGTTGACAGTAAGAGTCTTTAAGAGTCCTCATGATGTACAGGAACACGCCTCAGCAGCCTTGTTTTCAGGTTAAGATGTGTATTACTGCCTGTGCTGTGTTTGCAGAGTGTTAAATAATCTGTTATTGTTACCTTTAGGTTCAGTATGGAGCGTATGCAGGAGTAGGAGGTCTCTGGAACGTTATCAAGCTGTTGATTGCCGGCATGATGTTCTTTTTCTTAGCCAAGTTCAGTTTTGGACGCAACCTGCTCATCAAGGTAAACACAGCATGCAAGACACTTGACATCATGCAATTTACATGTCACAACTGACTGTAATTGAATATTCTGCCTATTATTGAAACAGAGAGGTCAAAGTACACATACTGCGTGCTGGGAAATGTTCTGCTGCTTATGTCGGTCTGTTGTTTGTACCCACCTTCTCAGTACCCAGAGTTCTTCTCCTTTGGACTCTTCTCCAAGGATGGACCAAGTAGAGAGCAGGTGAAGTGCTGACAACAGAAAATATATCTGGGTTTTCTTTCAGAAATAAAAGAAAAGGAAAATGAGAAGCTGCTCCTTTTTTATATTGGCTTTGTGTTTGCCCATGTGTGTATTAGATGGAGGCTGCATCCTTCCAGTTTGCCTTCTATGGAGAGGGCTACACAGAGGGACAGGACCCGTCCAAGGGAAAACCGAACGCCAAGATCCGCACACTGGTTCGGGGACCAGGTAACTGGAAATTAAAAATCCTAGTATAATAGTCAGTTTTGTCTTTGATTTAACAAAAAGTGAAAACAAAGATGCCTTCCTAAAGTAGTGGCTTTAGGAGAGTAGTTGTCCGTCCATCCCTTTCTCATCAATGCAATGTCTCTGGAACGCCTTGAGGGAATGTCTAAAAGAGCCTCTGAGTGAGGACAGCACGTTTCTCACTGCAAATTATTCACTGGAATCACACATGTCAATGTAGTGAGAACTTCCATTTCCCCACTTTTATCAGTTTCCTTCAAAGTCTTCACGACACATATTACTGAGTCTGGACAGACATGGATATAAACTAGAAGTTGACTGGTTGGCGGAGGCAGACAACCGCAAGGCGGTAATTCAAGTTTAGCAGTGTTGTGGCAAATGGAATCTGTTAATCTGTCTTTTTAGGGAGAGGTGAATAGCAATAAAATACTCAGGCACAATATCTGTCTTTGTCTCTCATTCCAAAGGATTGTTTTTACTTGCAAATGAACTTCCATGTACATCCAGAGAAGGTGCATATGAGACTAAAGAGAGTTCAGTTACATTGCAGCTTGTACTTGAATAATTGGAAATCACTCTTTATTACAAACAGGCGCCTGTTTATCAGCAAGGTCAGACCACTCCAGTCGCTCCATAGTGCTGTTTCTCATAAGACTCTTTTCTGTACCATCCAGTTGATTTGCAAATTGGATACTTTTACACAGAGAGAAGCCTAATACTTCTCCACTACTTCATACATATACGTAAGCACATGAGCATTTTAAGACAATTCCCATAACAGCAGCGTGCATAAAACATAGCTGTGGAGTAAGGGGACCAAAAACTTTGTTCCTTGTGTTAAATGCTGAATTGTTTTGTCTAGGCTGGGTACTGAGGCAGATGAGCCCAGGTAGCCAGTCAGGCCTGTTCAGCTCCTCCCTTGATGCGTCTGTTGCGTCTCTGTTATTTTTCAGAGTGTGCATATGTGGCCACGCCCATTGCCATGGTACAGGTTGCTCTAACAATCCTCAACGAGTCCACAGACATGCCCAAGATGTGAGTAGTCATGCTGTGTTTTTTTAATCATAATTTAAGATGTTTCATGTCTGTGAATACACAAACCAGAAGAATGATTTCTATTTGTACGGTATAGTGGTTTAACATTCATAAATTCCACAAATGTCATTTGATCCTGAGACGTGGGTATGAAATGAATTTTGGTTTGAATTGAATTCGGATTTTTGTCCTTTTTCTCCAGGGGTGGAGTATATACTCCAGCAGCCGCCTTTGCCAAAACCACACTGATCGATCGCCTCAACAAACACGGCATTCACTTCTCTGTCGTCTAGTTTGGCCCCTTCTTGGATGTCATTTCTCCAGGTTTTTCTCAGCACTTACTAAATATGCATAATAACAACTGAGAAGTTTCCAACTTCAGAAGAGAACCTAATTGCAAGAGCCTTGACTAAATATGGAGTCCATGTTCAGATTAAGTTCTAACGCCTCTTTTGTACTTTTGGCATTAATCCTTTTCTTTCGATCAAAAAAGTCTCCCTTTGACTCCAGTGTACTGTTTACCCTCTGCTTGCAATACAAAAATTACATCTGCGGCAGCGTTTTCAAGCCAAGGACAGGAAAAGTGTGTTTAACATGACTGTCCACTAACATGATTGTTGCTAATGTAAGAAGAATTTTGGCCAGAATTCGGTTCAGTTCATATTGTGGAACAGGCATTAAAGAAAATCATGTTATTTGCGTTTATATTGGATTGTTGACCGTTGTAAGAGAAAAAGAAAAAGGACTTGAAAATACCGCCAGCTGTAACAGTGTAGGAAAGTCAACTTCTACAGCCTTTATTAGTGTTGTCCTTGTAATATGCAGTAGCCAAAAATGCACAAAGACATTACACGTGAAGTGGCACTAACATGGTAGATGTCCGTGCGTTGTTCTGGTTGAGTGGAATAAACCTGCTGCGTGCGTGTGTGTGCACGTACATGCTTGTCTTTCCTGGCCAGGCCTGTCAACTAAAACTCCTGATTTCTTTGTTTTTGCCAGTTTAATGGTTGAACTATCACTAAATCCTTCTTTTTTCTTGAGTCTTTGCTTTTTGTCGCTGAACGTTGCAACAATTCGCCAAACCCAACGGTTGCTTTTGAGCCTTGTCGGGAAATGCTTAAAGTTGTTTTGTGCACAAAACGGCATGAGCTCCTGTATGAAACTGAACGGATCCTCTTGGCGTGTGTGAAAAGTGAGGGTTTTCTTTGTAAATCTGTTTCTTTTTGAGCATTATGTGCATGTGATGAGCCATGCCTTGGGGTTTTTTTGGAGGGGGTGTTGTGCTTTGTATGGGCCTCATAAATAAATCCAGCTCTGCTAATGGAAATGCGTCTTGTGTCTTTTTCACAGAGTTTTACAGTCACAACGGCATATTGTGAAAATTAACCACTTATTTTAATTCACAAGGTTAGTTGTGATCCACTACACAACCTGTAGTTGCAAGAAAATCTAAGAGCTTTAGCTTCATTTGCACAGGAAGTGTCTTGTTTTATATTTTCTAAAAACTTTTCTTCTAAAAACAGACATGTTAGTGGCACAATATAAAACACACTGATGTCATTTTTCTAGTATAAATAATAGAGGTTAGTTATAAAGTTAGAAAAATGGCAAATAAGCAATGAATGGCATTTTGAGCTTTGTGAAATCTGAGTGTCCACACCTCTTGCAAATTTTTCTGTTTATACACCCTTTTATTCTTTCCACTGACACAGTCTTCATCCAAATCAATCTATTTGCATGCCAACCACATTATTATTTGATATGAGGACAATTTGTGTCACGAGTGCTCAGCTAGAAAGGACGGGGAACAGGTGTTGCTGAGACATTTCAAGCGTTTTCACACCCAAGATTCACAAGGTGAAGTTCTTCCAGCTGCTTCCAAAATCTGTGACCGCAGTGGACGCTGGAGGCTCTACACCAACCTGAGGAACCACTGGGAAAATGCCCACGACTCAACTGAACGATTCTCATTTCAACATTTCAGCGACATGTTCATTCATCCAAGATCACTCCGGTGCTAGTTTTTCTGTTATCACCATCACCCTACTTAGTAACTTTGTGGTGGGCGTCCCAGCAAATGCATGGGTGGTTTGGCTCATTGGAACCAGAGAGCTGCTGGCTTCAGAAATCTATCTCCTAAACCTGGCTGTTTGTGAATTACTTTACTGTTTGGGACTGCCAGCACAGCTGTACTGTCTGTACAGCTTTGAACATCTCAGTCCTGGCTTTGTTTCTCTGTTGTCGACACATTGGTTACTGGTGTGGATCGGCCGGCCCATGTTACAGAGCTGTATCTGTGTGCAGCATTACATTGCAGTGGTCCATCCTTTGATCTTCATCAGGTAAATGTTTGAACTGATTTTCTACAGTGTAAAAATCAGGCCTGTGAAAAGAAGTAATATTTACTGAACAACACTGTGCTGTGTTCCATCCCCAGGTTCAAGGCCCTGAAGGTCACGGTGGCACAGTGTGCTCTGGTTTGGTGTGCCTTCTCCTTGGCTGCTTTTCATGTGTCGATAATGCCAAAAGACAAAATCAATCAGGCTGTATTGACCTGGTTTGTTCCCACACTGTGCACGCTTTTGTTCTGCTGCTTCTCAGTTTTGTTTTCTCTGAAGCGGCCTGCTCCAGGAGAGAAGGAGGGGGAGCAGAGGAAAAGAGGAGACAAGAAGAAGGAAAAGGCCTTTAACATCATTTTGATTCACCTGCTATGTTTTTCAGTCAATTATCTGCCAGCACTGGTAGTTCAGGTTTTGCACAGACAAATTTATTTTTCAGCTGTAGCTTTGGATGTGATTACAAGTCTGGGAGTTGTCTGTGGGCTCATCCAACCCTTACTTTACCTGCACAGGGCTGGGAAGCTACCCTGTCTCAAGAGAGCATTGACCTGAAGGTTAAATGGGCAGAAACAACGTTTGATGACATGTTTCTGCAAGAAATCCTGTTACGGCTTCATTCTTGACTTTGTATTGGTGATGGAAATATCTATTTAGGGCTAAACGCAGTTGAACACAAGCCTCAATCCATGTAACTGGAAATGTTTGTGTGTGTTTATGGTGCATGTAGTGGAGGCAAGCAACCAGCACAGGTGGCCCCTGTGATAATTTGCCTCGTGGGTAATGGGTAGTAAAATTATTTTGTTGTCATTTGCCACTGTATGGTAATAGACTGCTGACATGGAAAAGAATCCTATAATCAAAATGATGATTCATGATAAGCCAAGCTGAGTTTTAGACGCTTTTGTGTAAACTGTGTACATAAAAAATTAGCTTGATGTAGTTAGTCAAAGCAGAATCTTTACACCTGCAGAGAATATGGATTTCATCCTACAGTGAAGGACTGTTTTAATGGGACGGGATACATGTACATTGTATGTAAGAGGTGTCTGATATCTTTGTGGCTGTGCCATACCTTCGTATTTGTCCAGCTCAACATTTGTGCATGCCTGAATAAATAAACAACCTTTGACCTGACAGGAAACAGAATCTAAAAACTCTTGATATATTAACAAAGTTCAAATATTTATTCATAAAAATACAGTTATCTCCTGTACAAAACAGACAGCAAATTGTTCAATTAAAAGCAGCCGGAAGGTTAATTCCTTTCCCCACAATATTTCAGTTTCCTGGAAGTAACTTGGACCATTCGTTTCCATATACTTTATTCACCACCTCACACCCACTATTATATATGTATTCATTGATTTCATTCTGTATTTTGGTCAAAGTGCTGGTCTCACTAGCAGTGGCTGTCCACCAGAAGACGGCATCATTAACCTCATGGCTCTCGGATTGTTTCCTTCCCGAATGTGAGCCAGTTAAGCTACTTTACACACCAGGCAGAGCCCACTCAGCTCCTCTCCTGCTGTACAATATCCTTGACAATTGCTTTCAAAATGACAGTGTTTGCTGTTTGATTCCAGTCCACAACATTTGATGTTCATAGTGTTTCTTGGTTCAACAGCTGGTGAGAGTAGATGGCATCTTCATAGTGGTATTTATCTGCTAGAGCCATGATGGAGTCATTGCACCTGATTCTGCTCAAAATCTGCAGCACTTCAACCACAGCAGACCTGCAGTAGACAAGAACACACAAGACTGGATTAGAAAATGAGTCATGCTGTTGTTGTAAATGTATGAAGAAAAGTCATATCTGCACGAACCTATAAAAACAAGCTTGTACATCATCAAGTAACCACAAACATGCAGTCTCTTCAATAAATAAAAGTGTCAAAATGAAGACTTTCAATTTAAAATGCAATAAAAAAAATAAATCAATTTATTTGGAAGTTTTTTATCTGTTCAAATTTAGACGTGGTCTTTTTATCCCATTTCATTGGGACTAACCTGACAGCACAGCAATTCCAAAATCTCTTTCTGTCTTACGGACACACGTTTTTATTACCTCGTGTTTGGGTCTTCGGGATGCTGCTCTTTGCAGATGGTATGAACTTTCTGAACGAGGTGGGTTTTGAAGTTCTGGAGCTGAGGCAAACAGACAGTTTCTCCTTTGAACCAAGAGAGCGGCAGACTATCTGCTATCTGGAGAAAGAGAGAGAGACAGCAGTGTGAGGTTAATTAAGAGAAACAACCAGACCATGATCAAGACCAAGTGCACACACACGCATTCCACATTAAAATGATAAATGCAAACACCTTTCTGCAGGCATGGACGGCACTGTTATGCAGCGTCTGACTGCACAGGGTGATCATCAGATATCGGTTCAGCAGTTTGTCCAACATCAGTTCCTTCAACTCAGACTCGGGAAGCAGCGAATCCCATTTCCCCATGTTCCCTAACAGCTGATAAAAAGACATAACAACTCTGATTAACAAACAGCAGCCTGGAAAAATGTATCTCCTCACTTGCAAAGACTGAGATCATAGAAACAAATGTGTTTTTAAAAAAGCCTTTATTTGAGAGCAGTACTTTTATGGCCGCCCAGAACTGCTGATCCCTGAAGCGACACTGAGGGGACGACTGGTCTTCTAGGAACCTGGACAGAAAACAAAGTATTGTGATTGGCCTGATTGCTATATAATACACGTCAAAGGTTACTGATTGACAGTTTTATCTCATCACTGAGCAGAGACTTATATGAGTCTGTACTGTATGTTGGGCAAGGCATAATGAAGGAAGAACATGTACAAGAGCTCGAGCTAATGGTCAGACAAATCATTATTTGTGACACAAGGATGACGCTGAGGTGACATCACACCTGATTTCTCCTTGTCAGTCACTCAGATAATCACTTTATGTTTAAAATGAAAGAGGCAAGAAAAGAACTGACTTTTTGGGGTACAGAGGGATGAAGACATCTTCATCTGCACAGCTCCTCAGTCGGCCGATCACCGCCTCTATTAATATCTGCATGGGACATAAATAGACAACGCAAACACAAACGTGTTCATATACTGCATATTCATATATATTGTAGGTTAACGTTGTCTTTCATATCATGACTTATTGTTAGTGGAATGATTTCTGGGTTGGCATGTAAGTTTCTTTACCTTGACCGGTTTACTCTGCTCTCCTTCAAAGATGGAATAGTCCTCCTTCAGTCTGTGGCAAACATCAGACAGACAGACTGACTGATGGCAGGACATGGGGTCCCACACCAGGTCCACATAGGCTGAACAAAGACAGAGCAAAACAGACAGGAGTTGCAGGAGTAGGCAGTTAAAGAGATGAGACAGACAAAGAACATTTTGAGAGAGGGCAGCGCATGCTTGTGTGTGTGTGTGTGTGTGTGTGTGTGTGTGTGTGTGTGTATGTGTGTGTGTGTGTGTTACCTGTTATCTTGGGTAGGACAGTCTTTTCTATGACATTAGACAGTGTCTGTCTGTCTGTGTGCTCCAGCTCCTCATGGCCATGACCGTGGCAAAACGTCTCCACTGCTGTGAACCACGGGAGGTTTTCAAAGTCCCCACTATCACCCTGAAACACACACAAATTACTTTGGACCCAAAATGTCATGTATGTATAAGCTAGTCCGGGCTTGTATTCACATGTACCTTTAGTGGGTTCCATGCCAGCAGCTGATGTCTTATGACAGGGTTCAACAATTTGGGCAGACACAGAGAGATGTAGGCACTGTGGTAAGAGTCGGAGTAAGACCCTCTCCATTCTTCAAAGCGGGACAGAATCTTCTTAACTTCGCTGAACTCGTCCTGGACATCAGAAAACACTGCCTGGGACCTCAAGAGGATATCAGCTGGAGAGGGGAGCAGAGAGGGAAGTGAAAAAAGCAACAAAGGCATCAGAGTACAGACTTCTATTACAGCCTGACAATTCTTTACACTGTTAACGCTGCACTGTTAAACTAAAGTACTGGTCTACAGTATGAAGCTTTTAGCTGAACAGATTTAATTCCACCTCACCTGTTTTCCTCTGCAGCTGCTCCTCCTCCTCTGCTGAAAGCTGTGTGTCTTCAGGTATATCGAAGTCTTGCTCAGTTTTAACAACAGTGTCTGCCTCGCTGCAATGTGTCGAACAAATACACAAATATCTATAAATAAGAGTAGAGTGGCACAATTTTTCAGACCTTGTACATCCTTTTTTAACACTTTTGCACTGAATTTGGTTAAATTCTTTTTGTAAGCATTTCTTATATACTACTGCAACAAGCTGTTTATGGATAGAGTATATTTGATATACTCAACCAAAGACGAACTCACCCTTGAGTTTCCGTTCCATTGCCTGAGTTTCCACTCTGCTCATCTATGGAATCTAAAAAAGTGAGATGTATTTTGAGACTTACTGTACATTTACACTTTGATCACGAATGCACCAACAGACACACAGATGTTACTCACAGCTGAGCTGCTGCAGGCTATCAGCCTGCTCCTTGATCCTCTGTCTTCTCTGCGCCAACAGCACCTCCATCTGGTCAGACAGCAGAGTGTGCAACTCCAGTTCCAGTGAGTTGATCTCAACAACCTGCCAAAAGGGTTTATTTATCCTCAGTCATCAAATTATCAAAGTTTATCCTCAGAAGGGGGAGTTTTTCTGCAGCTCCCAGTTTTGATCCCTTTGCCCAGAAGTAGGGCCAAACCTGTTTCAAGCTGTCGTTCGACAAACAGACAGCTCTGAGATCAGACAGAATCACATGTGTTAAACCATTCACCATCATTTAAAAAGATATAAAAGGCTCATTATAAGGTAACAAAACACGATTCTTATTTTCAGGTAATTATACATCAATGAAAACAACACCGTTTATTTATAGTTAACAAGGAGATTGACTGAACAGATTTACTCATTTCTGACCTTCTCCCGTAGACACTCCACCAGGTTGTGGACATAGAGGGTCATGGCCCTGTAAAACTTCAGCTGGCTCTCTGAGGAACTTTCCTCCAGAGTCTCTGCTGAGGTTTTAGCACTCTCCACATCGCCCTCCATCCTCCGCAGCTCTGCCTGCTGTGCTCTGTGCACCTCCTTCAGAGAGTCTAGTCTAGAGAAAAAAATATTAGAGAGAGTTGTGAAGTGAGGAACAGACAAAAACACCAGAAAAATGTATGCGGAAATATTGTTTAGTACAATATCAAGGCTTATCAGACCAATATTTAATTCATGAATGTTTTCACTATTACGTCAAATTGATGATGTGATGCCACATTAAGACTACTAAAGCAAGAAGAAACTTACTTTCCAGCAATCCTCTTCTTGACCATTGAAACACTGATGGGAGGAAGAGTCTTTGGGATTCTGACCCCTGCTGATCTCTTCTTTTGTTTTCGCCTGTCTTGCTTGCTGCAACTGCTGCTGCTGTAACTGCTGTAGCGGCTTGATTCACTGCCAGATGGGCTCTGAGGAGAAGAAAAGAGAAGGATAAAAGATGTCAAAGCTGCAGAACAGAGGGGAGTATTGATGGAAGGCCCAAGTCTTCAGAAAAGGAGACTATTCTGCCATTTGAGAGTGGCCCGTTTTGCAGTTTTGTGCTACATGGGACGCGAGATCCATACAGAAAGAACGAGACCCAGAGAAATCATACAAGAAAGAAAGCCGAAAAAACAGAAACAAACAAACAAACAAATAAATAAATAAATGGGAAAAGGAGTAAGAAGGATCTCTTCCTACCTGTTCTCCTGGACGTGTCTTGACTCCCTTCCCAATTTGTGTCTCCTCCCAAAGCTCCTGCTCTTCTCCATCACTCCCTCCTAGATTACACACACACACACACACACACACACACACACACACACACACACACACACACAAATGGTCCACCTCACATTCCCACAATTTGGTGCAAAACCTCTTCAGCCCATCTCCCCTTTCTGCCTCCCTCTCATACCAAGTTTCTCCGCAATCCTTTCCCTGATGCTCTTCAATCGTGGGGCAAACTCAATTCTTCTCTCATGGTCATCTGGCTCATCATCATCATCATCAATTCTGTCTTCATCATCGTCCCTGCTGTAGTGATCTGGAGTACTACCAGCGGAGCTCCGGCCATCTCTATCCAGGGGAATGAACTCTTTTTGGGCTCGGATGGCCTGACGCCTCTTTCTGGCTGCCTGGATCTCTTCAGCATTTGGGATAACAACTGTAGAGACAAATTGACAGACACATTAATGCAAGTATACATAAGGATGCATTGAGATTTATGTCCCACAATGTGAGTAACACATGGGCATGCACCCCCACACGCACCAATAGTAATAGTACACACAATAAATACCAATTATTATATGCAATACTGGCAGCAAGTCCATAGCAACAGACAGTTGACTTCTTAACATGGCTGGAAATGCCGACATAAACATCTATGTTACTGTATATATTTTTCTCACTAGTAGTGACGACAGATGATTCTGAAATTGTTCCTATCTGGTATTCAATGATAAAAACACACTGCAATTATACCCTGAAAAGAATGTCTGATAATGCCTCATTTATCTCAATGATAAAGCCAAGTTGTACGTACGCTGTGTGTGTATGTATGTACGAACCTGAAGCCTCCATAATGAATGTTGATTTTGTCTGTTCTCTAAAACTTTAAACCTGCACAGACCAATAACCATATGCAGATTTAAAACACCCAAATGCACACATTTATGCGACCTTTGAAAGTTGCTAAGTATCAATCCAAAAGTATCACAAATTTTAACCAATTTTTGAGAAAATCGACGAAAGAAAATGCACATGAATTATTGCTTCAATCCACTATCGTTTTGTGATTATTAGAGGTTTGATCATCAAGATAAGGAGCGGGTGGCGCCAACTCTCTGGTCAGAAGATAAAAGACTGCCACTTGAACCGCAAATGGTGATTAAAAAAACGTTGAAAACACGATGAAAATCTGTAAGTTGTGTTTGTTTGTTTGTTGTGTTAATGTGAGGAAGGTTACATTAGAGCTCTGTGAAGCAATGAGGAGACGTTTTAATCTGTGAAACAGCTTCTTTTTCTCTCAGGGTGGAACAGCTCTTTTAATACGATACTTCAAAATGAGCATAAAAATACATGGTGATGGAAACAACTCTACCTTTTCTCCCTGACACACACACACATACAGTGGACACCCACAGAAACACATACCTGGTTTAATAGCAGAGTGGCTGGAGTCTGAAGTCGAGCTGACTGAGGGAGACCTGACACCAACTTCATCATTGTCACTGTCACTGTCACCATCACCGTCTCCCCCATCCTCATCATCATCCTCATCATCATCATCATCATCATCATCATCATCATGGTGCAGAGCATGTGGTGAAGCCTGACTGCCATAATCTTGCCTGAAAGAACCAGATGGTGGGACATGTCCACCTGCTGGGGCTTGGAGAGAGCAGAGGGAGACATGCAATACTAAAAATGATGACACTGGCAAATTTGATCACATTATGAGAAAATCCTTCATCCTAAACCATTTTCAACATGATAGAATTTTGTATAAGTACTTTCTTGAGACCAAAGTACCTCTACACGAGAATCTTCTGTCTTTGCTGACATACTGATGCTTTACCCCTTTTCCATAAATACTTTACTAATTATACTACAACCAACTATTTCATCAGGATGTACAATCAGCTGTCAGTTTATTGGATGCACTGATGTTGTTGGAACCACAAACTACAGACTCAGAGATGTAAGATGACATTAAGGTTGAATCGACACCTCTCTAAAACCGTTTCAACAAAAACTGAACCTTAGCATATCCTTCATGAAGCAGGATTCCCTGCAGGGCTGTTGTATCAGACTGTATTAGAGTTAGTTCTGTGTACTTAATAAGCTGTCACCTGACATGTGTTAAGTGCACACGCATCGAATGCGAAGATTTGTGCATGCAATGCGACATCTATCATAGTGACCTGCTGGTGTGGAAGGGTCATGAGTGTTTCTAATATGAACCAGTTGGGTACCAACCTGTGCTGTGGGTGGTCTTGGCAGAGGAAGTCTTCTTCTTACTAACTTGGAACAGCACAGCTTTATCTGAGGACTTCTTCACTTTAAATGCTGGCCCCTCAGCTATGACAGGAAAAAGAAAACCAAAGATCCATGAGCAAAATCTTAACTTTGACAAAGGGCCACCCCTTTTAACACAGTCACTCATATAGCAGACACAGGACCCAACTACATTGATGGCATATTTTAGTTGTTCACATTGCCTAAAAAAAATTTAAATCAATAAAAAATACTTACAAAAAAGTAAAACTGACATGCAGTGAACCGGAAGTGAACATGAAGGGACTCTTGGTGCTGGGCATGTTGACACTGTCCGGTTAAATCAAATCTTACTAACAATTCTGATCAAATATATTCTGTCATAATCTACATTATTTTACGCCCAATATAAAACATTAAAAAATCCTCGTCCCTGCCAGTCATTTCAGATTCATCTCATTTCTCCTTTTGCTCTTGCGTTGCTCTAACGTCAACTGTCGTTGAGAACGTTAACCCAACGTTAGCTAAACTGGGTTTGACTGGATCTACCATTGAAAATACTGACGACAAAACACCATAGTTATACTCAATAGTTATACTTAGTTACATTCTTTGTCGTCTGAGAAACTGAGGACGGAGTTTGTTGTCTTCTTAATCCCATCCCTGTCGTTCTTTCTCTCGTCTGACACTGCCAACGTCTCCCCGTCTTCTCCGTCACTGTTGTCCGGCTTGGGAGAATTCGCTTCCCGCTTGGAACTGCAAGAGATGCCGCGGCCCTGGGCCAGACTGAACGGCTTATTTACCACAACTGGACCTTTCTCATTTTCCTCTCCATCTCCGTGGTTCTTCTGCTCGTCCTCGTCCTCACTAGAGTTTGCTTTTCTCTGCCGAAAGTTCCTCCGGGGCTTTTTATTGAACATTTTGCTCCACTTGCATAGAAATAGCTGGCACCTGAGTTGTAAACTTGAAGCAAATCGCGCTAACTTACGTTACGTCAAAAATCGTTTGACGATGTCGTAAATGTAACGTAAAGCAGCCGCAAGGCACTAGCGTCTATGTAGTCAGCAATGGGGTGTGTAGGGGCTAACCAAAAAAAGTAAACTTTCCATTCATTTTACATTCCTCAGCTTTTTTAACGGCATTATCACTTAAAACAATTTCACATATGGTAGTGAACTGTAAAGTAGGCCCTACTATTTACCAGTCAGGTCACCTGTTCTACTAAATTAAGCGTAATACTCAGAAGAAATTAATAATGTCTTTTGGCTCAGGTTATTTTATGTGGTAAAATGTCAGCTAAAATTAAGTTAGCTGAGCAATATTTGTGCTTATCTCGACACAACGTTAAAGCATTCGCTGGACAACTGAAGTCAACGTAGAAACTTCACACGAGAGAAAAATGACTGCATATCTAATACTACCATCTTCCTCATCTTTCTCCAACCAGCTATCCCATCAATTGTCCCCCTGCTCCGTCTGTTCGACTTGTATTCCTCCCTGTCTCCCTCCTCCCTCTCGGCGGACTGTCGGACGTTAACAGCCACCGCTCACTTGTCGTCAGCCATGTTGTTGGTGTGACACACAGAGCTGTCAGCAACAGGTTCTCTGAGCAACAACGCTGTGAAACTTGAACATTTCTACAACAAACAGTGCTCTTTCTGGATAATAAACCTCCACGGTGTGTCCGGGAAACCGTCCCGAAGTGGTGGATGATAACTTCGGGCCCCTCAGACGCTCGGAAGTTGATGTTTTTTGGCCGCGGTGAGAGAGGTACGTAAGCGAAACTGCTTATCTAAGCATGAGTGTAAGTTTGATATTGCTATGGTAATGGTTTTATAGATGGCTTTTAGCTTTCACATAAGCTCTACGACTATGTATACGTCCGCCTGTCAATGTTTGTATATATGTTTGATTCAGGCACGGAAAAGAAAAGTGTTTTTGAAGGGAGGGAGATGCTTCTCTGCGGGTCTCGGCTCCCAACAACCTGGGATGGGTGTTTAGGTTAGCTAGCTAAGTTATGATTTCATCAGAAGCTGGTCATGATCCACGTGTGGACACGGGATGTTTATCGGTAACATTACTCCTGTTAGGCGGCCGAATAGGTGGAAAGTGAAGTTGTAAAGGCAGATTTGCAGGAAAGTCTCCTAAATTCCTCTCGCTTCAAACTAGTTATGCAGGTTGCCGCAGGCAGCTCTCAGGCTGGCTGCTGACAAGTGATCAGAGAATGTTACTCTATCAGTGGATCTCACAGACACTCAGGTTAGTTTGACGTTGTGGGTTATGGAAATCTTTGCTCCTGAACTGAGCAGCACTGCTCAGTTATGTCTTTATTTAGAAGTTTGGGCCTATTTTTGTTTGTCCCAGACCGGATCTCTTGTTCAGACATTAGTCCTATGTGACATAATTAGAGCCACCAGTAAAATAAGTATCGCTTCCAACATCACTGACAGCTTATCCACAGTATTCATTTATTTTGCCAGTACTTGAGAACTAATCATTTAAAAATGCAGATTTATTTGTTTGTTTCATTATTTGGATGAACACAAATCACTTTGTATCCTGTCAAGTGCAGCAGCACAAAATCAATGCACTATTAACATCATTAAGTGTGATGTTAATGTCTATTCCAATGCAGATTTGATGGCTGAGCGGCCATTGCCTGATACTGATAAGATGAACTGACTGAGATGTTGAACCTTTGCAGCAAAGCTTTGGACCACAGAGCTTTTTGAGTATTTGTGTGACCATGGAGCAATTTATATCAGAGGATTTGCTTGGAAAAAAAGTTTGGGTGAGGGATGCACAGAGCAGGATAATCACTCAGTATGAAGGGCCTGATGTGAGCTATGTGTTGAAGAGTCTGCCACAGGATGGGGAGTATCAGCTGTTCTGTTTAGAGAAGATGATGCCACCAGTATTCAGGCCAGCAAAATGTCATGAGTGGCTTCAGTGGTGTTAATATGCTTATATTTATGTGAATGTTTGGTTGATAAGTAAGTGTGGTTATGTATCATTTCTCTGACACAGTTTAACACATTCACAGTAATGCACATAGCTTATAGAGAGAATGAAGGCCAGGCAAGCTCCTTTTTTCTGTCACTGCCACTAATGGAACAGGCTCTTTGGTCTAGCCATCTGTCTTTACCTCTTTGTAGTTTTAATGCTGGACATGGGCATCTTTGCTGTCTTCCACATACTGTAATTACGTTATTAAAAGGACATTGCCCTTCAACCGATCGGTCTGGTTTGACCTCCATGTTCGCAAACTTCTGCCAGGGTGAAGCATCCTCAAAGCAAAACAATTAATGCCTGCCAGCTGCAGGAGTGCTGCATAGTTGAACTGCACTTCAGACCTTTCTGCAGAGGGAAAGGTCAGGGTTGCTGCTTATGTTATTAATTATACAATATTAACATCACCGGCATGGTTATCAGAAGCTGAATTGCTGAATCACAGTCGTGCTACTTGAGATCATCACTACTGTTACAAATGTGACCATAAGACTGGACAGGCCTATTATTGGGCATTATTTAGCAGATGTTTGAAGGTTTAACCTCTGACCTCCTCCACCTTAATATCCTCTTCATTAAAACTACAATAAAAATGACAAAGAGAAAACACATACACCAATATACACACAACACTAGAGATATCCTGCTTTAACTCTAGTTCATACTGTAAGATATCAATGTATCAAAGTACTTTCTCCAGTCGTGACATATTTTCCTGATAAATGGGCAAATCAGGGTGGGTCAAAGCAGACTAAAGGAGGGAGAGGCATGCCTTGCCTCTTATGAAAACAAAACTCAGCAGTGCAAACAGTATTAATCAAACTCAATCTGAAACACCCCAAAAGGCTCTTGCAGCACTTTCTGAATGTGTGAACACCAGTGGTGGGTGGTGAGTTGCTGATGAAATATCAAGGCCAGCTGAAGTCTTGGCTCTATGGTGGGAACGAGCTGGAAAGGAATAAAAAAACATAACAACAGAGGAGAGGAGAATGAGCGATGAAGGAGCCGGATAGCCAAAGGAGCATGGGTATTTTTATTGTATACCGAAACAAACACAGACAGAGAGCGAGCAACAGAGTCATCGGGGAGAAAGAGAGTCGTGGATGGAGTTGATGTCATTGGTGTGAGGTCAGCGAGCGAGGCGGCTGAAAATCAATCATTTCATAGAAACACAAACAGCACTTTGTTTCAGAGTGGGGATGAGGACAGGTCACGGTCACACAACTGGTAGAGTATAGATTTTGGGGCAGACATAGATATATAATGGCACATGGAGAGACGGAGAGACAGACAGACTGACAGAGAGAGAGGAAAAAAAAAAACACTGTTATGGAATGAGGAAGTGGACGGATAAAGAGAGGAGGAAAGGTTCATCTGTCCTCAGTTTCAGGACACACTAACATAAGGGACAAACAGACACAGACCGATGCACCCGGAGTGAGAGGAAAGAGTAAGACACGCGTGGTTCAGAGCTGCTCCTATAGCAGCTTAGGTCAGGGACAGACAGGCTATTTATCCAACAGTTTTCTGTGTGTTGTATATACTAAAGGAGAGACAGAAGTGTCCCAGTCTCTCAGCAAGGACCAAAGCAGAACTGAAGCAGGTGAGGTCTGACAGACATAGCCAAGACAAAACCACACTCTGCAGAAGTGTGGTGTTTCTATTGCCACCACACTCCAGTCAAGCATTAATTCGGGTCATGTTGACCTTGAAAAATAGTTCAGTGTAATCATTTTTCAGTCCAAAAACAATTTGCAAGCTGTAGAAGTTTGCAGATTTCCACTGGTTTTAACTTTAACTGCCCAGACCAACAGGCCTCCTTCACAGAAGGTATTTGACTTGACAGAGCAAGAAGACCACAGGTGTAATTCATTATGTAATCAGGGCTGCAATCTGTTTGGTTTTAATAGCTTCAGAGTCATGCCACTGTGTATGCTGGCTCACTGAGGAGACTTCATATGTAAAGGTAAAGGGAACAGAGTCCTCATTAACAGTCTTAATTACTGCAATGGCCAATGTAGGCCTTGATTTGCTGTGTCAGGCAGGCATATCTAAGTGTGCTCTTAGACCCCGTTTACACTTAGGGAAAATGCATATGTTTTCATGCGGTTTGGCCTCTCGTTTCCACACAAACAGAGTTTTTTTTCACGTTTTAGGTTCCGAAACATCACAACGTCATGTGAGCGACCTATGTTTACACTCGCGCCCATAGGTTTGATGGCTCTCGACAGCGTATTTATCCGGGTTCATGTAAACTACAACATTTTTGAAAACGATGTTGTGTACACGATATTTTTGAAAGCGGAGGGGCTAAAATAACTGTTTTCCAAAATACCCTGCTACGTGTAAATGTAACCTTAAATTATGCTGCTGAGATCTGCAGTGACTCAATCTGCTTGACAACTTTTCCATTTTGAGAACAAATTCATACAGGCTGTTGTGTGTACACACAGACTGAAGTACAGTAAATGCAACCTCTCTCTGTGAATAGTTAGTAGACTGTTGGCTACTCGTCAGTCACTTCTCTGTACAATATCTCCTGCAGCTGGTCTAACAGTCTTTTAGCTGTTCTGTGCACCTTGACCGTAAAGTGCCATTTACACCTGGTATTTTGGACTGTCGGTCATCATCGTCCATAGCGTCCATAATTTCCAACCCTACTGCATAACAACATCTGATCCACAACCCTTTGTATTTACATCTGATATTAATAATCATTCTTAATATCTAAATTCTTTAGGTGTGAGTGTGAGTGTGAATGGTTGTCTGTCTCTATATGTTGCCCTGCAATCAACTGGCGATCGGTTCAGGGTGTACCCCGCCTCTCGCCCGTTGACAGCTGGGATAGGCTCCAGCCCCCCCCCCCCCCCACAACCCTGAAAGGGATAGTCGGTATAGAAGATGAATGAATGAATGAATGAATTATCTAAATTCTGCCCATGTGTGTGATAAGATGCTTAATATGCAAATTAATTAGACGAAGCTGGCTGTCTTGTTAACAAACATGATGCGTCCCAGGTGAAGGAAGCCACAGTCATCATTCATTGTCAAATCACTTTTTGCAAGGGAAGACTCGATACCCACTACTACTATTGTGGCTTTTTTCACTGGCCTTGTTTAAGCTTGCAGGAAGAGGCAGAGTTTGGTGACCTTTCAGCTTGCTTGGTGGATTTTTTTTTTTTTCTGAAGAATGTAGTCATACTGCACAGATTGCATTTACTCCTGGCTGAGATCACATCACAATGTGGTCACAATGCTTTTTGCTTGCATTAACACTGTACAGTAACATGTTTTTTCCTTATCCAGAATCCAGATACAGATGGCGTGTTAATGTCAAATGGAGTATTAGGTTCTATTTTCCCGGAAGTCTTTTCTAATGTCATTAAAACATATTGTACCAGGCAGATGAGGAAGTCGGACAAAAGCACACTGGCTCCCAATAGCAACCAATGAACACCATTTAGTAGACCGATGAGATCTTTGTGAGGCATTGCTAAGTAAACACCACAGAACAAACAAGTATACAGATGCGAACACAGTCACCACTCGGTTGGTTGCCTTCTGCATCATTAAGAATCCATACACTCCCAGACTGGACCAATCAGAGGAATAACAAAATGTCAAGGTATCATTACAGTCGTGATATCTCTTCAGATCTCTGTGATGATCCAGTGTGGTGGGCATTATTGCGACTGTTTGTTTAACTGTTGTTGACAGACAGCTGTTTGTAAGTAAATACTCTTATTTCCACATGCAGGACTGCGACTAATGATTATTGTCATTATCGATGAATCTGCTGATTATTTTAACAATCGATCGATGAGCTGTTTAGTCTAGAAAATGTCAAAAAATTGAAAAAAGTTTCCCAGAGCCCAAAGTGACATAATCAAGTAGATTCTTTTGTCCAACCAACGAAACAATCCCCCCAAAAAAGTATCGAAAGTTAAAGTTAGAAAAATTGCCTAACCCATTTGACGGCCATGCAAAGCTGAATGTAAAAAATAAAAACGCGTTGTCTGTAAATGCATCACTTATACCTCCATCTGTGATGACTGAAACGCTATCAAAACAGTGCATCTGGATTTCACTCTCAGTCGCTCTCCTGCAGCTGTGTATCCATTTTCCAACCTCCTTTTTAGTGATTCGGCATCACAGGAGAAAATTTACAAAATGCAGTTGTGCTTTTGTTGTAGTTTGTTTTGGGGGTAGGCGCAGCCTCCAGAAGGGATTTGCATGAGGTTTGCAAAGCTGAGTCTACCACTGAAGTCAATCACTTGTGCCAGCCAGTAATTCAGTCAGTCAGTTGGTCAAACAGCTGTCCATATCAGACTCCTCTGTCTCTCTGGAAACAGTAAACCTTAAATCTGACAACCCACTGCTATCTTTCTAGCCTGACCAGTACAGAATAGCTGATGCTGTAGTCAGATGTTAGTTTATGGCTCTTGTGCTATTGGCAAATAGGTATGTTGGACAATATGCAAAAACATTGCTCAAAACAGTATTAGAACCAGATAAAGCAGATTGTCTAGCAAACTGCGGTGTTTACAATAAAGTGCAATATGCAAAAATGTATTGTACATGCTGTAGTTTGTCAAAAACTCCACTCTTTACACATCTGTATGATATAATATCTGAGTTGTCAGGTTGCTGTTAAGATTAACAAGTTTATTATTAAACTACAAAAAAGAGTTAATAGTTTACTCTTTGATGACCAAATGTGGTGGATCCTTGTCGAAAATGTGTCTTTATGTATAGTGCATTGTGGTAACATTGTTATTGCAATACAGAGAAGTGCCTTAGGCCAAATAAAGTGATTCTACCAAAGTGAGCTCAGAATAAAGGAGAATAAGGCAGAAACTGGGTGAGAGTCTCTGGGAGAGCGACAGATGGCAGGCAGATTAGTCCTCCCTCGCTGTTCTTTGCCTTTGTCAAAGCATTGACCAGGCCTCTTTATCTCATTCATGTTCTCTTTCACTCAGCTCGTATCAGCTGACAAGTCAGCCATTGGTCATTTGGCTTCCTAAAAATCACTCGTCAATCTGTAATTCTTCTACTGCTCCTGTTCCAACCCCAGTCCTAAACCTCGATTCATGTTTTCTGGGACACCAAAGCTGTCCCTCTGCCAAGATCCACGATCGCTTCCTGTCAACTGACGTTGGACGAGGAAATGCTTGTGTCTGTGGGTTACCGGGCAGGAAGTGTTGTGTAGAAAGATTGGAATTTCTCTCCTCCTTTTCCTCCTCCGACTACATCATGTGAGTCTGACTGGCCGATGGGAGAGAGATAGTCATGGAGGAAGCAGGTGCTCAGCACGTCAGTAAAGCAGTGAATATGAATTCTTCAAATTTAGTCCTCATCGAACATGCGGCCTTCTGTTGACCTGACCTGCACTGCGACCCCCTGAAACAAAAGTTCACGCTGTTCATCCCACAGCGAGAAACTGTTTTATATTTAAACAAGGCAGTTTTGTGGCGGCTGTGTTTCAGGTGGATCCGTGCTGCAGTCACACATGAGACCTAATAATATGCTGGCAAACACAGCGTGATGCAAGTTACTGGTCTTTTGTCAACAAGCAGTCCTCGTATGGTACATTTAGCCTGTGGACACGTAATGGAGTGCATTTACATAGATTTCCCCCCTCCGTCCCAAGCAACATTAAGACAGCTACAGAAAATTTGGTCTAATTCTGTGCAAAAAGTAATTATCAGCAAAGTTCTCAAACTGACTCGCCAGCTGGCACCTTACCACACTGCAACACACCACGCTCTGGATTTGTAGTCGGCTGGTAAAAGTTGTCAAAGAAATGGAAAAACATGGACACACTTATGTCTCCACCTGTGCACTAAATGTATTCACTCAAACCCCCTACATAAAACAGGTTTACGCAACCACAGCTCCATTTCCACTGTGGCTTTGCATGTGCATGACTCAACAAGAATGTGCTTAAAGCATGATGAAACAGACTTTGACAAAGACGTGGTCGTGAGTGACAGAAGACTGGCTGGAAGTCATGGAGACTGCAGAGTTGCTTGCATGACACTGGTTGGTGTGTCCACCACTTTGGTCCAGACTGAAATGTCTCAACAACTGTCAGATGGATTGGGACAAAATTTAATACAGATGTTGTGATTGGATTAATTGCCATGGCATTCGTCAGACACATTCCAGTTCCCCTCAGCATGAATTGTAGTTGCTTTGGTGATCTTTCCATCTAGCGCCATCATCAGGACAAAATGTTCAATGTCCAATATTTTGTTTTTTGACCATATACCTATGAAACTAATGAATTAGCTCAGCCTTGGTGTTACTTTGTGTGTAAAGCTAATCAGCAAATGTTAGCATGTTAGCATACAAAAATAAAATGGTGAACATGGTAAACATTGTAACTGCTTAGCATCATCACGTTAGCATTGGCATTGTGAGCATGTTAACCTGCTGACATTAGTATTTAGCTGAAAGTGTTAGTGTCGTATGTTACAGTATGAAGTTGGAAAGCTCAAAATCTTTATAATGAATGATAATTTAAATAACCCTTTTAAAATCTTTTATTCTTTGAGGCAACCCATGGTACATGAATGCAGGTGACGTTTTATCTCTTGTCACACATGCCTGTAGTAAAAAAAATTTAAAGCAAAATACTGTTGTGAAGTTGTGAAGTAAAAGCACCAGTTCGAGGACACACAGTGTGTTACAGTCTACCAGTTAACAGTTAACCAGCAGAAGATCACTGTGTCTCTCTTGTCCATGATAACCCACTGGCAGTGTTTGCAGTGGGCTAAAGGGTGAACATGAATGCAGCGTCTGAAGAGAATACCATCTGCCCATCAAACAGCTGCATGAAGAACTGATGTCTGCTTAACACCAGGACACTACAGGTCTTTTGTCCAGTCAGTGACCAGCCTCTGTAAGCTGCCACCAGAGCCTCTGGTCCAACACAGCACTTAGCACTGGGTTAACAGTATATGGACAGAGAGTGTAAATGTGCTTTTATAAAGGTTTATCAGTGTAGCTTGTGTGCTGTTGCTGTCTGGCCACTACAGAGTCCGTGTGGATAGTATTGGAACGTGTCCGAGTAGTTTAAAAGCTTTGGAACGTGGCCACACTGAAGAGAACAGGAGGAGCCCTGTTTGACTCTGCTGACTGACCAAAATATCATCCCTCTCCCTCTCCCTCACTCTCTCTTTCTTTCTCTCTCTCTCTCTCTCTCTCTCTCTCTCTCTTTCTCTCTCTCTCTCTCTCTCTCTTTCTCTCTCTCTCTCGCTCCCCCTCTCTCTCGCTCTCCCTGTCTCTCTCTTTCTCTCTCTCTTGCTCTCTCTCTTTCTCTCTCCCTCTCCCCCCTCTCTCCCTCCCTCTCTCTCTCTTTCTCTCTCCCTCCCTCTCTATTTCTCTCTCCCTCCCCTCCCTCTCTCTCTCTCCCCCTCTCTCTTTCTCTCTCTCTCTCTCTCCCCCTCTCTCTTCCTCTTTCCCTCCCCTCCTCTCTCTTTCTCTCCCTCTCTCCCTCTCTCTCTCTCTCTCTCCCTCTCTCTCTCCTCTCAGTAGCACTACTGTCCTGTCTTAGCTGCAGTATTGACTGATGACTGGGCCGTGACTGTGTGTTTTGCAGATGGCTGTGAGCAGTAGCTGAGGACACCACCGGGAGTTCCCCCTCTCTGCAAATATGAATGGTAAGACCGCTGCAGTTTGTGTGTGAGGGGTTGTGTAAAGGAGGGGAGAGGAGGACCAGAAGTGGGCGTATGTGTGTGTGTTGGGTGTAATGTAATAATTTCTCTCTAGTTGTTTCTTATTGTGTTTGAGTGATGTCCTTCTCTGGACCATCTTGCATTCACTCCTATTTAGTTCCATTTTTTCCATATTTTGATACCAGCCTTATTTATAGTGTCGGTCAGAGGACTGAAGTTACAGGAACTGTGAATCTGTTTTGTTATGAAGTCAACTGTCCATGTGGAGCAAACACTAATGTGTAGTAAGCCTTAACTGAGTAAATACCAGTGTTGTTCTGCCATCCTGTCTGAACAAAGTGACATAGCTTCACTGGCAACACTGCGCTTTATTATCATTTTGTCAATATCAGTGCATTCCCATCTCCTGACTGCCACAGAAGCTGGCCTCTGATTGTCTCTCATCTCATTTGCATGTGCGTGCGTGCGTGCGTGCGTGCGTGTGTGCGTGTGCCCGTCTTCCTTCCTGTTTGTTTGTAACTTATGAAATGGTTCCTCACTTTTTTTGTACGCGTGCTTGTGTGTGTGTGTGCTTGTTTACCTACTTACTTAAGATGTAGTTGTTGCCTGTGTGTAAAATACATTTATGTGATTTATTTAAACATTTCAAGGAGCAGGTTTGCTGAGTCAACCCCAGAAATCCCACAAAAGATCAGAGATTAATTTCGCAAAGTGCTTCTGCTTCGTAGAATTCATCTAAAAATGGCTGTGTCCTATGACTGATGCTTCACACTGTCTTTTACATTTCTCTGTCCCTGTCTTCTTTTTCTCCTCAGGTGGTCCAAGCATATGGGCGATCTCTCCAGAGGAGAGGAACAAACATGACCAGAAGTTCGACACCCTCTCCCCATCAATGGGCTATGTTTCGGGTACACACACAAGCAGGCCCTTCATGTCACAGACTGTTGCATCACGCCCACAGTGATTTCCCTGCACATTCATCATGCAAACATGACGTGTCCTTCAACCGCTACTATCTGAATTATCTTTTGCGTTTCTGTTTCTTCCCTTTCTGTAGGGGAGCAGGCAAGGAAGTTTTTCCTTCAGTCAGGCCTGCCTGCCTCAGTGTTGGCTGAGATATGGTAAGAAACACTCACACTTTGGAGTGATGGACATACTCACTGAAATCTGCTTTTCAGTATCTTAGTATTGATGACTCTCTGTTTCCTTCCGTCTCTCAGGGCTCTGGCTGATATGAATAAAGATGGGAAGATGGACAGGTTGGAGTTTTCCATTGCTATGAAGCTCATAAAGCTAAAGCTCCAGGGTACATCGCTTCCCTTAGCACTGCCAATCATCATGAAGCAGCCTCCCGTGCCTGCCCCCACCCTCAATAACCCCACCTCATCTATGGCCAAGCCAGCCTACGGTACGTGCTTAATATTATATACTGTTTGTGAATGTTTATTAGTTAATGTGAAAATATGTCATAGCTTTAAACACAAAAACGACACCAAAGATGTGTATTAAGAGATGTAAGTGTGATTAAAAAAAATGCCTCATTTGGGGATTGTTAACTATTGACAACCTTATTTAAAGTGTGCCTGACTTGATTGTCTCTATATGTGCATAAACTGTGTTCCTGTTGTGTGTGTTTGTGTGTTCCAGGTATGGGTGCTGTCCCTAACATGTCCATGATGCCTGGGACAAACCTTGCCATGTTGACCCCTATCTCCATGGCAACTCCTGGACTCTCACCTCTGACACCAATGGCAGGCCTCACCCCTTTGGTTACTACAACAACAGGCCTGAGCCCTCTAATAGCCTCCACCCCCAACAGGCCCCTGATGCCCACTGTGGGAAACACCACCATGCCAAACGGCACCATGGGAATTCTCCAACCAGTCCCAGCTGGAGCTCTGGCCACTGGTACAGGCGACTTTCATTGCTCCTTTGGGAAGAAAAAGTCATCAAATCTAAATGCATTAATTAGATTATCACTTGCAGGATGATTGTTTTCTCTTTCTTATAGCATGACAGCTGTTGTCTTCCTCTGAGAGTAAATAATGCATATGCTTGCAGCAGAGTGCAGATGATGAAATATTTCTGTAGTTTTGGGAGAAAAAGAGGGAAAATGAAAGAATCTTTGCCTGGTTTTGCACAGTCAGGCCTCTCTGTCTTATCTCCATACAAATAGCCTGCTTGTCCTTGACAAGGTTACAGCAGTGGCTGAATGACAGTATATTACTGAACCACGACAGGACTCCCCTCCCCTTTCTGAAAACTGTAGAAAAGGACAAAGTCTGTATGTTTTGGGGTGGAGGGGCAACATCATGATTTTATGGTTTGTAGCACTGTCATCACAATGTTGCAGAGAAGTACAGGAGAGTATGTAATGGATGTGTATGTATGCTTTATGTTGTCAGGCATACCTTTCTCGGCATCCTCCTACTCCTCTCCACTAGGACTCTCCTCCGGCGCTCCTTCTGGTATGAACAAGGCCTCATCGCTGCTGGACCTGGGATCTATCAGGTAACAAACACACAGAAATTTGGAAGCACTAAGCAATTTCCCCTTTTCACAACCAGTTGCCTCATTTATCTTGTCAGTCTCTTATGAAGTGCAAAAACACGCTGATGTTCCTGAAGTTTAGTGCGTTCAGCCTGCTGTTTGTCTTTCAGCTCCACTTCCTCATCACCCTCTGTGATGTCCCCAATGGTTGCTGGTCCCAGTGACTGGGCTGTACCGTATGCCACCAGGCTCAAATACAGACAGCAGTTCAACAGCTTGGATAAACAGATGACTGGATACCTCACTGGTATGATGTGTTTGTCTATGTGTTTGTATGTGATTGGTGTATAGGTCATAAAAAAACCATACCAAACTATGCGTGAAATGCAGGCGTGGATGTCCATGAACAACAGCCACTGACGATTTCATAACGGTTGTCTCCCTCTTTCTTTCTGTGTGTGTCAAGTCTGTGCTAACTCTAAGGAAGTGGTGGCTTTGGGTGTGTTCAGACACTGGGGCAGTTTCTGCATACACATACACACACACACACACACACACACACACACACACACACATTCAGCCAAGTATTCGTTTGACTTTTCATTCTGTTACTGTAAGCCTTGTTGGACCTGTTCTCTTAAAATAGTCGTGATACAATCAAACAACAATGCACACACACACACACACACACACACACACACACACACACACACACGCACACTTCAGCCAGAGACTTCGCACATTATGTGTGGTCTACAACATTAAATAAATAACAATCCGATTCCAAAAAAAGTTAGGACGCTGTGTGAAACATAAATAAAACAGAATGTGGTAATTTTATAGTCTTTTTCTGGCCAAAGTCAATATATTTAATGTTTGACCTCATCAGCTTCATTGATTTTTAATAAATATCTGCTTATTCTGAATCCGATGCAGCAGCATGTTTCAAACAAGTTGGGACAGGAGCAACATAAGACTGGGAAAGGAGTGGAATGCTCCAAAAACACCTGTTTGGAACATTCCACAGGTAAACAGGTTGACTGGTAACAGGTGATAGTAGCACGATTGGGTATGAAAGGGGCATCCTGGAAAGACTCAGTCACTCACAAGCAAGGATGGAGAGAGGTTCACCACTTTGTGAACACATGATTTCATAAAGGATATTACTACATGGGCTCAGGAACACTTCATAAAACTGTCATTGGTAAAGTTTTGGTTTTTTTTAATATTCATTTACGCTTTACACAGCATCACAGCTCTTTTGGAATCAGGGTTGTACATGAATGTCTCTTTCCAGTTTTTGGAGCTCTAGCCTAAGATTATGGTATACAGCTCCACACACCTTACACATTGTAGACAATAGAGTGTGAACCTGACCCGGCGGGGTTGGCTTTGAACAATAGTTTAAAAATGAGGTATGAGTTTAGGTCTTGGCATGCTGCTTTCCAGTTCTTTTATTGATAATGTAGTGTAAAAATGAAGGACCTACTGTCAGTGTTTGGCTATGTCTGTCCAGTGCTGGGGTTTGTTATTGTGAATCCACCACATTGGCAGTTTCAGGCAGCAAATAGCCTATTCATGTAGCCTAGCTAAGGATGGAGCACAGCCAACAAGATTTGGCAACAGGTGAATTTAAGACTAGACAGTGCAGATGTAATAATGAAGCAGCTGATTGCTTCAGCTTACATTACATGCATCGTGTTCGGGTCGGGCTCGGTTTCTACTCTCTTGGACTCCGGTTGGGTTCGGACAGAAAAATTCCGTCTGCTAAAATGTACAAAATGTCAACAAAACCTGAAGTCAGTCTTGGAAACCAGCTATGGAGATGCACAAGACTGCCCTTTTTGTTTACCTGGCACATTTTAGTTTAATGAACACATCAACGCATACTGTACTATTTGTTACTCTCATACTTCCTCTCCACCACACCCACATTTCTGTTCTATACATGTGTTCTGACGCTTGTTGCTCTTGTTGCCAGGTCAGCAGGTGAGAGGTGCCATGGCAACCACGATGCTGACTCAGACACAGCTGGCTTCCATCTGGTGAGAAGATTTGTGTGTTTGTATTGTATGCCTGTGTGTCTGTACATGTCCTGTGATGCCGCAGTGTTGTGTTCAAGAGCCAAGTCAGGTTTGGCAGCACAAGTCAGAAACTTCATTCCACTGCAGCTGGTATGACAATAGGCCAACTGTTTGTTACGGGATTCGTTTTTTTGCAAAGTGAGGCTGCTCTTACTGTGATTTGTTTGTTTTAACCCCAAAGCTGCTTATTGTATGTAAGAGAACCTGAATAGCTGGATCTTAAGGACTGCTTCAGTATGTTAATATATGATAGTCTAGACATAGATAGCTCCTTGTGTGAACACCAGCAATACACGTGCACCTTTACACAGTATGGAATATAACACAGGCTGTGTTAGGTTGCAACTAATGATTGTTTTCAGTGAATAAAGGTGTACTAATCATATGGTCCCTATAACTGGACATGTACACAAGTAGCTGAGAAGTTTATTAGCTACCCTAACCTATCATATTCAATAGTTAAACTTTGACAAAAACAGCTGATCAGCAGACAGTTATAATCATATTGCAAACTTTGATTCTCTAATGTTGCAAAATATTTTGTAGTTGTTTTAAGGTACCTCCCTATCCTGGATGTAATTCTGCTGTGTTTAAAGGTAATATCATCAGCATGTTTGTACCTCCAATTTGTGCCCGTCCTGCAGGAATTTAGCTGATGTGGATAAGGACGGCAAGCTAAAAGCTGAGGAGTTTATTCTGGCGATGCATCTCGTGGACATGGCAAAGACTGGACAACCGCTGCCGCTAACACTGCCCAGTGAGCTGGTACCACCCTCACACAGGTCAGTGGACGCATCTGACTCAATTTATCCTGTACAGGTGATATATAGTATCAGTGAAAAGCTTAGACAAGCCACATCAAATGTTGCATTGAGCAAAAAAAACGTGTAAACAAAGCAAAATTAGTTTTATATTTTAGATTCTTCAAAGTCGCCACGTTTTGCCTTCATGACAGCTTTGCACACTGTTGGCTATCTCTGAAGCAGCTTCATGAGGTAGTCACCTGGTATCGTTTTCAGATGCCAGGCATGCCTTGTCAAAAGTTAATTAGTGGAATCTCTTGCCTTCTTAATGCATTGGAGACCATCGGTTGGGTTGTGCAGAGGTAGTGTTGGACAGCCCATCATTACTTTAAGAAATGAAGGTCAGTCAATCCGGAATATTTCAAGAACTCTGAATGTATCTTCAAGTGTAGTCACAAAAACCATCAAATGCTATGATGAAAGTGGCTTTCGTGAGGACAGGAAGACCAAGAGTTATCTCTGCTGCAGAGAAGTTCATTACACTTACCACCCTCAGAAATCAGCAATTAACGGCACCTCAGATTAGAGCCCACATTAATGCTTCAGACCCAGTTGAGGTGGTTTGGGATGAGTAGGCCGCAGAGTAACAGAGAAGCAGCATGTTTTGCTTTGGGCACTATATAATTCCATGTCTTCAGTATTAATCTACAATGTACAAAATAATGAAGAAAAGCCATTAAATGAGGTGTGTCCAACCTTTTGACTGGTACTTTAAGTATTTAGATTTACGTGCATACGGTAAACATGGACTACAGTAATGTGAGTGTTTATTTGATATTTTAGTTATGTGAATTGTGCATTGTTGTTGCTGTTCTCCAGGTCTGCAGTGAATGGATCCAGCCCTTCTCCATATGCAGCTCTGACTGATGACTGTGACATAGAACCGCCACAGAAAGCCAAACCCGCATGTCAGTACTCACACTACTCACCTTAAACACAGAGTGTAGCCTTGTTTAGCTGCAGCATTATGTTCTGCCTTGTTCTCTGCATTCTGTATTATATAATGTGGAATCAGTACCATGTAACTGAAGATCAGTCATCGCAGTCAGTGGCTATGAATCATGTCTGTGCAGCTGACATGGCTGTTAGACACTGACAAGTAATCTAATGTAATTTCATAAACACACATATATTGTTGTGACGTACACTTCCAGCAGCCTAAACTGGAGCCAGTCAAGAGCAGTCCAGTGACTCTACATAGTGCAGGGCAGCACACGTTGGTGTTGGATTTGTACACAGTATCGTCTTACACACAGTCACAAGCAAGTGGCAGCAGCTAGAATTAAAGGTTATATCAGGTGTTTTTTAATATTAGGTTCACATCTAAATGCTATTTTAAAACTCCTAAACATCAATTATAATCTTAAAATCATGTCTATCATTATTTCTCAGTGACAGTTAGTTTTAAATGTGTACTTGTTTAATGTATGCACTGCTCATTATTATCCTTTTAAAACACAAAAGTTAATCAGTAATTAGACAAAAAAGTCATCAGTGTTTTCACAGTATTTTCTTAATAGATAAATCTGACCAACATTTTCTTAAAAAGTATATGACGTTTGAAATTAAGATAAGTCCTTGAAGTTCTTTTTTTCATTCAGGCAATGTAAATACTTGGCAGCGCACTCCCAATCAACATAAAAATTTACACCAAGACTGACTTCAAAACTTTTGATTTGTCTGTGTTCAGATTCGTTTGAGGATAGATTCAAAGCTAACCTGGAGCGAGGGAACGCAGAGCTGGAGAAAAGACGATTGGCTCTGCAGGAGGCGGAGAGGAGGGAGCAGGAGCGGCGTGCTCAGAAGGAGAGAGAGGAGCGAGAGAGGAAAGAGAAGGAGGCTCGGGAGGCTGAGGAGAGGAGGAAGAGAGAGGAGGAGAGGAGGCTGGAGAGACAGAGGGAGCTGGAGAGGCAGAGAGAAGAAGAGAGACAGAAGGAGATTGAGAGAAAAGAGGTGAGGATGGAAAATGTGTCTGCATATCTGAATTTTTGCTACAGGAGCAGCAGAGATTTGTGTCTTTACACTTCATTGTCCTGTGTTGGTTATTCCAGGCTGCACAACGGGAGCTTGAGCGCCAGAGGAAGGAGGAGTGGGAGAGGAGGCGGCGAGGAGAACTCCAGATAAAGAGGGAGCAGGAGCAGGATGACATCATCAGACTGAAGGCTAAGAAAAGGAGTCTGGAGATGGAGCTGGAGGCTGTGGTGAGCAGCAAAGAAACAAAATAGTTTATTTCCCTGAAGCATGCACTACATACTGTAGTCATGCACTGTTTGCCTCTGTGCAGCTGGGTGTCATCATCATGCACACATGAAGGAGAGTTAATAAAGTGTCTCTCATTCTCTCTCTCTGTCTCTGTCTCTCTACCTCAGGGTAACAAACACCGTCAGATCTCAGACCGGCTGCGTGACTTTCAAAACAAGAAGAAGCTTCAAAAGACAGAGCTGGATCTGACCAATCAAAGGATAGAGACACGCCAGCAGGACATTAACAACCTGCAGAAACAGCTAGAGGTGTGTGTGTGTGTGTGTGTGTGTGTGTGTGTGTGTGTGTCTGTGTCTGTGTGTCTGTGTGTCTGTGTCTGTGTGTGTGTGAGACCGTTATCCATTGTTATAACAGTTTTGTGTTATCTGTGATTTGTGTGTCTGATCAATATTTTGACTCGTCTCTTGTTGCCTCTGTTGCATTTCTCATTGGTCAGGAGTTTCAAAGGAAGTTGTCCCAGCTGACTCCAGAGCAGAAGAGATTGACTGAGAAACTGAAAAACATGGCTCTGAATAACCTGCCTGGTTAGTATTGATGGAAGAATTGACACAGCTCAGGAACAACAACATATTATGGATGGAGAAATAGACTATTGGATGGATGCTTGATAAAAGAACACAGCGCATTGATGAACAAATTGAGTAGTTAACAGTAAAACTCAAACACAGTAAATTCAGAATCTGTACTGTGTATTAACAGAGAAATGGAAATACTAACTAAACGAAAAGCATAAAAGTGTCCTTATTACTAATGCATGCTGTCTGTGCAAAACAGTGTTAGAAATATATAAATGAGAATGTAATTATACACATTTTCACTTTGTAAACTTTCTTCCGGTTGTCTTAGTGCTCTTGGGAAGATTTCAGCTTGTTAACTGTATTTCATCTGTTTGTAGTGTCGACCATGTCCACCCTGAAGGTGGGCGTCACAGAGAAAAAAGGGACATGTATGAAACTGCGAGAGCAGCTGGAAGCTCTGGAGAAGGAGACGGCTGCCAAACTGGCTGACATGGACCAGTACAACAAGGATATGCAGGTCAGAACTGAATACAACAGTAATACCAGTAGAATAGCTTCACATGGCATCAGTTCAACAGTTGAACGTTCAGATTGAGCCTGTTTTGATCCAGGAATAACATGACTCAGTGAAACTTGCAGAAACCACTCTCTCTTTCATTACATTGGGAGCTGCCCAGTAAATCCACTATCTCTCTTAAGTTTTGACTTGAGTGGTTTGCAGAGGAGCACTGTCAGTAGTTGTGAGAGATGGACTTTAAGTCATTTACTTTGTTCAACCTGATTGTTCCAGCCAGTTTAGAGATTCCCCAAATCCACCTCTCTGCTGGTTCCTGCTGCCTTACACCTCTATATTAGCAGGTGTTTATTCAGCCTTTAGCTTGTTTGCTCAATCATTGTCATCTCTAGCAGCCCGACTTATTCTTTGGTACTCTTAAATAGGATAAATTAGTTCATTAAAACTATCATGCAAGACATGAACGTGGGATTTTTAAGTGACATAAAATGAACAAGGAGTGGGAGAAAAGTGAAGCTTTAATGCAGAGGTGGATGTATTTTTGCATCTTTATCCTGTTGCTTTCCTTACGAACTACAATGATCACATCTTTATATCTGGTTTGCCTAATAATTTTACAGTAATTATATCTAACAGGTTTGTGTTTTACATAAAGTTTTTGGAGTGCACACTGCCTGTTTATGTGTTTTACTTAAGACTGCAGCTTGGCCCTTGACGCCTGTTTTCTCTCCTCTGATCATTCCTGTCCATCATAACCTTCTTTATTGCCTTCTGATACTGATTTCATTCCTTTATCGTCTTTAATTTTTATTGCTCTCTTCTGCACGTCTCTTCCCTTCTTCTCTTTTGGAAATGATCTTTTCTTTTTTCCCTTGCTCGATTTCTTTCCTCTTTTCTCTCCTCTGTTCTTCTTTCCTTTCTCTTCCCTCTCACCCATCTCTTATCCCTTGTCCCCAACTTTACAGTATATGGGTGCTGAGGACTCTATGCTTCAGGCTGTGTTCAGTCTGCTGGCCTGCCTCCGTAACCTCTTCTACCTACTAAAGGTTTTTGCTTTAGGTCTCTTAGTTGTTCTTGTCTTTTTTGTCTTTTACATCCTCTGCTCTTTTCTGTTGGTCATTATTCTGCTTATATTTCTCCATCACATCTTGTGCCTGTGCTGTTTTATCTTCTCACCTCCTACAAGTTGTTCATTGTTAAGGCACTTGTGTGCATGCTCGGTGTTTGTGCATGATGCGTGTCTTTTCAGAGCTTTGTCAGCCCATTATGTCTATCTAGTTAACTCATTCTTTAATTCAGTCATATATCATTCATTCTGCTGATGAAGGTATGTTTTTGTGTGTGTGTGTGTGTGTGTGTGTGTGTGTGTGTGTGTGTGTGTGTGTGTGTGTTTGTGTGTGTGTGTGTTGGTGCACATCAGGAACTGAGAGAAAGCCAGAGAAAACAGCAGGCAGCACTAGAGAAACTACGGAGCATCAAAGAGGACAAACGGCGTGAGCTGATTCAAAGGAAGGGGCAGGAAGAGGAGAAGAGGAGGAGGGAAGAGGAGAGGAAACGACAGGAGGAGGAGAGGAGACGGAGGGAGGAGGAGGAAGCTCAGAGGTATTTTGCTTTCATGCAAATTTATTTTCAGATTTAAGTCTCGTGTAAAAGCAAAAAATTTGATTTCTCAACCTGCTCTAAAAACTTGCATTCAGACTTAAATTTCAAAAAGTCTTTTTCATCTTGAAATACAAACTTTTAAAATAATGTTTGCTTCCTACTCACAAGGCGTATTAAGATGGAAAAAGAGCGTCAGTGGCAGGAGAAGCTTAAGAGGGATGAAGAGGAGCGTCAGAGGAAACTACAGGAGGAGAGAGAGGCCAAAAAGAGGGAGGAGGAGGAGAAAGAGAGACAAGCTCTCATCCAGGCTGCCAAGGAGGAAGCTGAACGAGAGCTCAGAGCAAAGGAGGAGGCAGAGCGGAAGAAAAGAGAGGCAGAGGAGAGGAAGAGAAGAGAAGAGGAGGAGAGGCAGAAGCAAGCCGAGAGACGGAGGCAGGAGGAGGAGAGGAGAAAGCTAGAGCAGGAGAGGAGGCAACTAGAGGAAGAGAGAAGGAAACTGGAGGAAGAGAGGAGGAAAGAGGAGAAAAGACGGAAAGAAGAGGAGGAGCGACGCAGGAGGGAGGAAGAGAGGAAGAGGCTGGAAGAGGAGCGGAGAGAGGAGGAGCGTAGAAGAGAGAGGGAGGAGGAGGAGAGGAGGAGACAGAGGGCAGCCGAGGCTGCCGTCCGAGATGCAGAGGAGAGGAGAAAGCGAGAGGAGGAGGAGAGAAGGAAGAGAGAGGAGGAGGAGAGGAGAAAGAGGGATGAGGAGAGGAGGAAGCTTCAGCAACAGCAGGAGGAGGAGAGGAGGAAGAGGGAGGGTGAAAGGAAGAGGGCGGAAGAGGAGAGGAAGAGAAAGGAGGAGGAAGAGGAGAGGAGGAAAGCTGAGGAGGAGAGAAAGAGGAAGGAGGAGGCATCTCGTCAGCAGCAGCAGCAGCAGCAGCCAAGTGGAGCGAAGGTGGATATTCAGGAGAAACTGACAGCTCTGCTGAGAGGACTGGAGGAGAGGAAAGGTGAGGTGCGCACGCACACACACACACACACACACACACACACACACACACACACACACTTCCTGTCTCCAGTGGTGACTAAAACATAATCAACATAATGACCCTGATGTGATGCTTTAGGTGGGCAACCCAGAGCCACACACCACAGGAAGTCCGCGGCTCTCACTTCCTTCAAAGCGCTCTACCCGTTCACTGCACGGAACAACGAAGAGCTCAGCTTCAACGCAGATGACATCATCGAGGTAAGATTGAAAGTCATGTCTCGTTAGGGCTCAACAAAAGGTACAGCTGCAACAGAAGTTTCACACTAGTTGTTCTTGCTCAAATGTGTCTTTCTTCTTCCTCTTTTACTTTTGTCCTTCTCAAACTTTGCTATCTCCTACTGTCAGGTTGATGAGACGACGGAGCGGGAGGAGGGTTGGCTGTATGGCAGCAAGCAGGGGAAGATGGGCTGGTTCCCAGAGAGCTATGTCGAGAGGGCGGCCCCGTCAGATGCAGCTAATAAAACTGTAGCTGCTGCTGCTCCTAAAATGCCGCTCCAGTCACAGCTTTCCAGTGCCCTCGAGGCTGCCATGGCAGCAGGGACAAAGTCTGCCTTCACACCAACACACTCTCCAAACCCTGCACCCTCTGAGACACAAGGACAGGTGAGAGGTTTACAGAGTGTGAGACCATATACAGCAGCTTCTTTTACTGCTGTACCAACTACTACCACTGTAAGATCATTGCTTGGACATACAAACGCTCAAATACTCACTGCACCGGCTTTTTCTCTCTCTGTGTCTTTGTCAGCAGGTGGTGGGTAACCTGTTGGCCCAGGCCTTGTGTTCATGGACAGCAAAGACAGACAACCATCTGAACTTCAACAAGGATGACGTCATTCAGGTGTTGGAGCAGCAGGAGAACTGGTGGCTCGGAGAGCTCAACGGTGAACAAGGCTGGTTCCCCAAGACATATGTGACACTGCTGGGAGAAGAAGAAAGTTCAGAGTAAGTCTGCGCACGTATTTGTTCGCCACAAATAAATGCATGAGAGGACAGCCGCTTTGTCTCTGTTAAAATAGCATAACATGTGAAGTGAAAGGTGTATGTTGTTATTGCAGTTTGTCCTGCTGAGTTGGCTCGCAATTTGTGTCAGATATGGCACTCTTCACAATTCAGTAAAATCGGAACGCACAGACATGATACAGTATTTTTGTATTCAGTGTGACATATATTGTTATCTCCTATGTCCATCGCAAAAAACTTCCATGAATCTATTTAAAAATCACAGGAAAAAAGCTGCTCATAGTGACTCCTGACTATCAAACTAATGTGACAATTGTCTGTATACCCAGAGGTGCAATGCAATTAGGAACTCATGAATTGATTAATTCGGCATACTTTTAACGTTGCTATTTTGCCAAATGTCAACAAATATGAGCTGAAAACAATGGGCTCAAGTTGTAGCCCACAGCAAACTCACTGACTCCATGCAAACATTATACTTCCTGTTGAGAAGGAGTGGAGTCGAGGGATTGGGGGACTCGAGCCCCTGAAGCAGAACAGCATTGCCTCACAGGTCGTCGTATTTCTTGTAGGAACATAAAATTCAGTTGCCTGAAGCACATACCTGTCCACTTTCCACACCAACATATTTTGTGGCTCTTGGGTTGCTTTTTTCTATCTTGGGGTAAATCAGTGAAAACATGCGTCAGTCATATGATAATGTTTATCTGTCAGTGAGCGTGAAGGTGCGGCCACTGTTTCAGTATGTCAGGTATTTAGGCTGCAGAAATGTCTTCTTCCCTTCTCTGTGATGAGGAATCTGCTTGTGTTGTTGGTGTCACACGGTTACAAATCGCACTGCAGCGAAACCTTACATATACAGTAAGATTCCAGCTGACGTTGCTCCCGGCTGTTGTGGTGAAGAGGAATGTGAAGCGCTTGGTTTACCAGTCAGTCAAGTGCATGCTCCAAGCTTCACCCCTGATCATAAGATTTGGCTCATGACCAGACAAAGGGAACTGCAGGAGCCCAGAGTGAAGCCCATGTTCCTTTTTATTGAAAAGAGCCAGTTAAAGTGGTTTAGGCCTTTCAGTATCATAACTCCTGATATTCCTACCAAGAACGCCTTGCTCTCCCCAGGATGAGCTGGAGGGCATGCCTGGGGAAAAACGTTTTGCTACTTGATAAATGATTGAATGGATGGAATGCATCAATAAGTATTGTACTGTGTTTTTTCTGCTTTTACAGCTTGAAGAGCTCCCCTCTTGATGCTTCAGAGGCTAGCGACGGCCTGCAGCTTGAAGGTACAGTAATATTTTTGTTAATATTTGATCTTCATCCATTACATCAACCATGCTTTCATATGTTGCTGTTGTCAAGTTCTTATTTTAACATTTTATTATTACTTTCAGGTTTGTTTAAGGTGCCTGTTCATCTATGTCTACCGGGAGTTAAGCTACTGTTCTTTGTGCTCATGTGTTCTTTTCCTTAGAATATGTGGCGTTGTACACCTACGAGTCTCCGGAGCGTGGTGATCTGACGTTTAGAGAGGGAGATGTGATCTTGGTGAGCAAGAAAGAGGGCGAATGGTGGAACGGCTCTATAGGCGACCGCACAGGCCTTTTCCCCAGCAACTACGTCAAACCTAAAGACACCGATGTAAGAATACTCAACATATACTGACATACAGGAAAACTCAATCCAGGCATGATGTTGGATTGCATTATGCTTCCAGGCATTTCTGCTGTTTTCTTCTCTCCCTGTATTTTGGTGCAGTGCTTCTACAGTGTACACTTTGTAATCATGATGTAATTGCATTTTTTTTTTAGACATCAAGCACGTCTGGAAAGAAGAAGCCAGGTAAGTTCACCGTCTTACCTCTCATTCTCTGACTCTCACATAAGAAAACATTGTCTGCTTTTGCGTTTTGCTGCAATTTAAGGTTGGAGTTGTTTCTTTTGTGTGCACAGAGATTGCCCAGGTGCTTAGGGCCCACTCCTCTGCCAGCCCTGAACAGCTGAATCTAGAAAATGGCCAGCTTATCCTTATCCTCAGCAAGAACGCCTCTGGCTGGTGGCTTGGAGAACTACAGGTCAGTGTTCATCTCCTGTTCACAGTGGTTTTTCGGTGGTTTGTCAGTGCTGTCGATAACCACAGATGCTCTGTGCTCTCGCCCGTCAAGATGCTTTTGTTTGATTGATGTTACATTTCAACTAGCCATCCAGTAGATGGCAGTATGTGACAGGAAAATAAACATACTCACTGGTTGAACGTGAGACAGTTTACACTTTAAAGTTCTTATCAGGGATTGTTGATGATACACACACTCGTTATCCAAAGAGGATTTTGTGATGGACCTGCAGGAAGAATGAACATGTAGAGGAACGTCTAAGAAAGTGACCCATCATATTTATTTTCTGACCCATTATGGACCCCCAGCTTGGAAATCACTGCACCGCTGGAGAAGTGTGTGTTCAAGGATTTGGAGATAATTGATGGCCCACGTCCCTGATGTCTGATTATAACCTCATTATCCACCTTTGTCTGTGTTTTCTGACTCTAGGCTCGTGGTAAAAAGCGTCAGAAGGGCTGGTTCCCTGCCTCTCATGTCAAAATATTGGGCTCCAACAGCGGCAAGTCTACACCAGCGCCCCAACCAGGTAACACAAACACGCGCGCTTCTGAAAGTCAGGTGAAGGCTTGAAGTGAAGTGACAAAATAATAGAGTAAAAGTACCTGACAAACTCCCTCCTCTTCTCTCTCAGTCTGTCAGGTCATAGCCATATACGACTACACAGCTGCCAACGGGGATGAGATGAGCTTCTCCAAAGGTCAGCTGATCAACGTTTTAGACAAGAATGACCCTGATTGGTGGAAAGGAGAGCTCAACGGTGCCACCGGTCTCTTCCCCACCAATTACGTTAAGTTGACCACAGCGGACTGTGACCCCAGCCAGCAGTGTAAGTAAATCCCTGAACCATCATATCATGACTATTCATGAGATGAAATATGCATGTGAAATAACAGAGATGCTCTTCCTCCATGTCGCTTCAAGTCACTATAACTAACTCACAACTCATCAGACTCCTTTGTTCATCTATGCAACCCCCATATGCCAGCATTGATGTTTTCATCCACCCATCTCTTCATCAGTATATCCTCTCTTCTCACTGACTATTTCACCTTTTCCCCTGTTTTTTCCACTTCCTCCCTCCCCAATCTGTACTCCTCTTTCCTGCTCTCTCTCTCTCCATCTCTCCTCCTCGGCTTCTGTCTCTTTCTCCTTCTAGGGTGGTAGAAAGTCCTCTTCCTCCTCCTCCACCTCCTCTTCCTCTCCTACTCCTGACTTCAGAGAGACCCACTATTGCACACTGCTCTGAAGGGGCACAGTGTGTGGACTTTCTACTAACTTCACCCACTGAAATAATGTTCGGGTGTGTGTGTGTGTGTGTGAGAGAGAGAGAGTGTAACAGAGAGCCACAGAGAGTGAAGAGCTGTATGTGTGAAAGATGAAGGTCCTGTGTTGCCTGTGAATGAATCAGGGCCTGAAACAACATTCTTGTGACTCTCAGTGCTGATTCTGTGAATTGTTAAAGCCTTGGTGCCTTTTCTGATTTCCTCGGTCCTCGTTTTGATTGTGAGTGCAGAATCTTCAGGTCACTGATGGGAAAATGCATCCGGAGCAGAGCGATAGTGGGTCTCTCTGTGACTTGTCCCTCTTCTTTCCTGATTTTTCCCTTTTATACAGGCTGCATCACCCATTTCCCTTCACCAGTTTCCCTTTTCTTTCTTTTTCCCTTTTTATTCATATTTTTTCTGTTCTTGCTCTCCAGTTTTGAGAGTTCCGCTCACACAGAGCCCACTATTAGTCTCTGTCTCTCCTCAGAGATGTGTCTGTATTCAGACATAATGTGCAACCCTGTGGATATTTTGAGATAAAATGGGCACTTGTCTTAAAAATGCTTGAAACAAGGCATGAAGTGGCAATATGACTTTCTAACTTGATCAAAGAAATATGCTCAGGAAAAAGGTAATAGATATGTTTAGGATTGAGTTAGAAACCTGAGCGGAGAGCATGCTAAAAATAAAACTTTTATTCAGTCTCTACTAAACATGGTTTAGTAGATGTAGCATTAAAATTCCTACCCTGTGCTTTCATCTTTTGTGAACTTTATTAAATATAACCATTTTGCAGTGCATTTCATGCCTTTGAAAAGCTTCTGTGGTGCTGAACTTTAACACAAAACGGTACAAGCAGAAACACACAGATTGTCCTCTATGTTTAAAAGCCATAATTGGGTCAGCTGCCATCACTGACATAAGGAACATAAGAGGGTTCAAAGGGAGATGAAGCGACTCTTCACCATATGGCTAACTGTTTCAAAGCCACTGACAGACAGAAACTTTGCCTCCAGGGGTGATGTTACAAACTGCTGCTGCACCCTATAGCAACTGAGTGCTGTTTCGCTGCTGCTCTGGATGTTTTTATTTGTGCAGAAAGCGAATGCACGTCTGCTCATGAAATGCAATGAAGAAGCAAGTTGCTGCTAAAGCTCTAAGCACTTTTTTTCTTTCTTTTAATTCAACTGACCTGGCTCCATTTGCCACAAACCTCCCTCACATCTGTGGAATCAGTAAAATTATGTGAACCACACTGACAGAAAGCCAGTTTGTTGCCATTGGAGCCGTTAGCACAACTGATTTGACAACATATATTGAGAACATTTGTGGTACAAGATGATGTAACTATTTTTGAAGAACTGTCTTGGTATATTTTCTGATTCTGAAGTTAAACATAAAAAAATAAAGATTGGTTTGAGATGTTAAGTGTTTTGTTATTGTTAAATGATATATTAGTCTGCATCGGTAAAGGGTTTGTGTGTGGGCGTGTGTGTGTGCGTGTGTTGTATGCATTGTTTATGTTGTCAACACAATACACCTGATTAAGATGGACAGATATATGGTGTGTTTAGACACGACTGCGGTAATATCAGGTATCTGATCTGGAATTTCTCTACATTTTCATGGCTTATTTCAGTGACAGAGGTCACTGAAAACTGGAAAAACAAAGCTTTTTCCACTCTGGACATGCGTCAAGGGGTGAGAAAGAGTGAAAGAATCTCCCTTCCTGTTTTGGTACAAACAGATTTAGTCAGGGAATAGTTTTAGTCTGATACCGGCAACGAGAAGATAACAGCACAGCGGGAGAAAGAGACAAATACGACAGGAAAGACAATCAGACTTTGAGTAAACGCTGAAGAAGACAGACAGCAGGATAAAATCCTTAGACAGAAGCGGAGTCATAGAGATGACTTTACAGAGCACATTTCACTTTCTAAACCTTTGGGATGACACAGATGATCAGGGAGAAGGAAGAAAGGCAGTTAGGAAGCAACAGTCAGCTAATATGGGACCCTCACAATGGGCTAATGGATATCCTGCATCAGGTAAGTTTGTGTGTGAGTGTGTGTGCTGCTCTAGACCATAGTCTCCCTGCTTCCCTTACCATCTCTCCTTCGCCTTTTGTCGCCCGATTTTCTGAAAGCTTCACTAATGTGCGCATAGACTTGAGAAATTATTCACAGAAGCAGCACGTTCTTTTGTTTTCACCTGAACATCCAGCAGGAGGCAGTACGTGCAGTGCTAAGGTGTTGCTGTGCTTCAAGTAGTGGTTTGGTTTTTGTTGAAGTGGCCACACTGATCGAATTTATCTGGAGAAGTAATAGAAGCCTTCCACTCGTGTGTTCCTCCTCTCAAACAGGGTGTGCCGACCTGAACAGCCTGGACACGCTGAGCCCCCAGGAGAAGAAGAGACAGGGTTACATCCACGAGCTGGTACAGACTGAGGACAGATACGTGGAGGACCTGCAGATAGTTCTGGAGGTACTGGACACTTCCTGCTGAATAGCTCATGTATAGATATTCATACAGGATGCAGTAAATGAACCAGGCTCAGTCACATGCTGTGGCAAAACGGTCATTATTTTATGAGAATGAGATGTGTCTTCCCATCCAACATCTTTATTCCTGTGTGTGTGTGTGTGTGTGTGCAGGTTTTCCATAAGCCTATGTCAGAGTCAGGCCGGATGAAGGATACAGAGATGACCATGATCTTCGTCAACTGGAAAGAACTGCTGGCCTGCAACACTAAACTTCTCAAGTAAATATCACAGAGTGACAGAGATCAAGAGGGGGCAGCTCATTGCAAGTGCAGCTGTTCTAATGTTGTGTCTTTGTGGAAATGCAGAGCTGCCTGTGTTTTCATATGTACATTCATGTGTGTGCAGGGCGCTGCGTGTCCGTAAGAAGATGGGCGGGGAGAACATGCCGGTGCAGATAATCGGAGATATCCTGGCCTCGGAGCTGTCCCACATGCAGCCCTACATCCGCTTCTGCTCCTGCCAGATCAACGGAGCCGCACTGCTCCAGACTCGCATCGACAACGATCCGGACTTCAAGAACTTCCTCAAGGTAGGAAAGAGAGGACAGTGAGGAAGGAGTGAGCAATGACAGGAACAGAGTGACAGAAGAACAGTGGATAGGACAGCTTAATCTGCTATGCTAATTCTAGTTTTACTGCATGTTGTCTCCATCAGTTGTTTTCTGTGCTCCTTGTCCTTAAATATGTAATTTACAGAAGTTTGATAACTTATAATCAGTCTTCATTCAGTATTTCAGATACCATGCAGACACATGCATGGCAGTGAAAACAAGGTTCTTAATGTATTTATTAACACTGTCTGTTCTTCCTGCCAGAAAATTGCCACAGACTACAGGTGTAAAGGCATGCCGCTCTCCAGCTTCCTGCTGAAACCCATGCAGAGGATCACACGCTACCCACTTCACATCAAAAATGTAGGCCAGCCTGTTCATGAGCGTGTCAGTGTTTGAACTGCTCATTCAGTGGTTCAAATACTAAAAAAAAAAAGTGTGTCTTGCCTGTGTGCGTGTAATTTCCGTCTGTGTGTATTTGTGTGTGTTTAGATCCTGGAGTGCACCGCAGAGGGCCATGCTGACCGAGGTCCTCTGAAAGAGGCTCTGGAGACAGCTGAAGAGCTTTGTCAGCAGGTTTGTTCCTTCACTGATCCTCTCATTTATGACCTCACTCATTACTTTTATTCGATTTTGAGGTTCTTATTTACTCTCCTCTGTGGAAACGAGGCTTGTCGTTAAGTTTGAATAATTGTGTTGACTAGGTAAACGAGGGTGTGAGAGAGAAGGAGAACTCTGACAGACTGGAATGGATTCAGAACCACGTACAGTGTGATGGCGCTGCAGAGGTATGAAGCTCACTAATTAATGAACGAATGAAGTTCATCATTTATAGATTGAGTTAGTATTAACGTGATTACCTTAAAAGTTAGCATCAAAAGAGAATTTTCCATGATAATATGTAAAGAACATATTTTTAAGTTGCTGTTTTTCAACAGAATCTGGTCTTCAACTCTCTCACCAACTGTCTGGGCCCCAGGAAGCTGCTCCACAGCGGCAAGGTAAATAAAACTGTAGCATGTCTGAAGCTGTGGAAACCAGAGTCAGAGAAGCGCTCTGGTCGGTCTTTGCGTTCTAAAAAAATTAACATTTTTTCATTTTCACTGTATGAATATTTTAAAATCTTGAATGTTAAGGAGAGCAGACAGTCTGGGGAGTGCAGGGAGATGAAATGTGAAACATGTCGCCTTACAAGCCTCAGACCACAGAGTAAAACTTCTCCAGCAGCGGTCAGTGAGCTGCTTCATCCGAGCAGAAAGCCGACAGAGGGAGTTCAGGCTGAGATGATACAGCACCATGAATAATATTATTATGTAAACTTAGACGTTTGTTTTTTGGCTGGAGATTAAAATTATTACTGCTGCTGAACAGTCGACTATAGTAGCGCCGTCATCACTGACCAATGAAAATGAAGGGGAAACCATTTACAGATTTACATGAGTGGAAATGCCTTGCAAGTACTGTTAAATTATTGTTGATTAGAAATATGATGGTTACTTGTTTCTCCTCAGATGTACAAGGTAAAGAGCAACAAGGAACTCTGGGCTTTCCTCTTCAACGACTTTCTGCTTTTGACTCACGCGAGTAAACAGTTCACCTCGTCCGGGCCTGATAAACTGTTCAGCAACAAGAACCATGTTCAGCTCAAGATGTACAAGCCGGTAAGACACACACACACACACACACACACACACACACTTGATTTAAGTTTGAATGTCTTATTTAGAGGCAGCTTGACACTCTGTGTCTCAAATTTTTGTAAACTATGCCTTTTCCTTGTCGTCAGTCACTTTAGATGATGTGTTTGACAGTGTGTAAACTTTCACTTCCTGTAGCCTGTGCTGCTCAATGAAGTTCTGGTGAAGCTCCCAGATCCTTCCAGCGACGAGCCCGTCTTCCACATCTCACACATCGACAGAGTCTACATACTCAGGACAGACAACATCAATGAACGGTAGCTGTGCCCACACACACACACACACACACACACGCACACACACACAGATTTAGTGTGTGTGGCGGCCTTTATAATTACTGTGTGCGGTTGTGTTTTCAGGACAGCGTGGGTTCAGAAGATCAAGGCTGCGTCTGAAGAATTTATTGAAACGGAAAAGAAGAAAAGGGAAAAGGCCTATCAAGGTTTGTCTTTGCACTCACACAGACACACTGATGGCAACCGATGTGATGACCTCAGCATTAATCAAGCTGTGTTTCTGTGTGTGTGCGCGCAGCGCGGTCTGTGAAGGGAAGTGGAATCGGCAGACTCCTGGTCACCATCTTGGAGGCCACTGAGCTCAAGGCGTGCAAATCCAACGGTGAGCGTGGATACACTCATGTTACAGGATGCTCATACAGTGCAGTGGTCTACGAAACGCACCATGAACTTCAAGTTGGTGTGGTGGAATCCAGCTTTGAATTCCTGCTGCATGCGACATGCACTGGAGCAGGGATACATAATGAGACCAAGATAAAGCCACATTTAATTGTGATGCTCTGTCGTCCCTTTTTTCATCAGATTACTTTCAGTCAGAGGCATCTCTCTGTCCTCTGTTCGAGTTCCACTTGTCATAATGCAGAATTTCCATGCTGTTTCATGTTTTGTCTAATTTTACGCTGTCTGACTTGCTTAATCTTTCTTTCTTTTCTTCTTTTTCTCTACTCGCCTCCCTTCCCCTTACTTCTCTTTTGTGTTGCTCTTCTATCATCTGCTGTTCCCCTCTTCTGTTCCATCTCATCTCCTTTCCTCTACCTGATCTCACATCCTCCACCCATCCATCTGCTCACCTGCCTTCATGTTGTCTTGCAGGTAAAAGTAACCCCTACTGTGAAGTGACCATGGGAGCTCAGATCTTCACGTCCAGAACACTCAACGACACTCTGAACCCCAAGTGGAACTTCAACTGTCAGTTTCACATTAAAGACCTTTACCAGGACGTCCTCTGCATCACCATCTTCGAAAGAGACCAGTTTTCACCTGATGGTCAGTCACATTTCTTCCTTTGTCTTCTCTGCCTTCACTCCTTCATGAACCCCCACTGATTTCTCTGTAATGCTGTGAAATGAAGTGAGAAAAATTAAATTGAAATGAAATAAGCTACTCAGATTGCCACATTACAAGAGATTATTTTGTGTGTGTGCTTAAATTAACTCCAATACGGTATTTTTGTGCTTAAAGTGTGTAAGATGTGGCCAGTATTTTAGTTTAAAACGTTATCAGCAGAACTCTGCTGATGGCAGACCATCCTCTCGCTGCTCTCCCGGTCACAGCTCTTCTGCCCTCGCCTGCTGTGTCATTATCATCCTCAGAGTCAGAGTCCTGGTCAGAGCCGCTGTAAATCATATCGCAGCATACTGCTGGCCTCTGTCAGTCACGGACGCTGTGTTTAGTCCTGATCTGGCCGTGTTCACGGGGAGGCTGCTGATTCTGGTTCCACTGCCCACAGTGCAAACACTAACAATCCGGCGGTGCACTGAGCTCTTGGTCGGTGCAGACTCCAGTTAACTAATAGGACCACTAGCTGCACAGCTGATTGAGCTAAGTGGCTAACTACAGCTAACTACAGCCGCAGATAGCTACAGCAAAGAGTATATAGAGCAGTAATTAGTGGTTACTCTGGGGGTATGCTGCCCCCTGAACTTTGACAAGTGGCCAATTCTTACACTCTCAACCTTTAACCTAAATTACAAATTGTGGGAAAAAAAAAAAATCTTAATATGGAAAAACCTTAATCTTTGTGTCACTGCAGCCCCTCACATACCCAACACCACACGCAGGCTGGCATCAGTTCATCTGTACTCTCTCTGACATGCATTTGTTCCCAGTACTTGTCCATCATCACTCTGAGCTCTTTTAAAATGTTCCTCTTTATTTCTTCTCTTATGTCAGACTTTCTGGGTCGGACAGAGGTTCCCGTGGCCACCATCAAGAAAGAGTTTGAAAACAAGGGAGCGGTGACACGTCGTCTTCTGCTGCACGAGGTTCCTACGGGGGAAGTGTGGGTCCGCCTCGACCTGCAGCTCTATGGCAACAAATAGCCTTCAGTGAAGGATTTTTCCCTCCTGCAGAGAAACCAAATATGAAAAGCTGCTTTTTGTCGCCTAAACAAACTCCGATTTACCCCCCCCCACATTCCTAATATGGAATAAGATATCAAACAAGACACACTTGAACTGTTTCACACATCATGCCTTAATATCTGAATATCAGCCAGCATTAATAATACCTCTTCTGATGTCATCTGAAACTTCCAGTAGGGATTAGGGCCTTTTTGACACCGTCTGGACCCTCCAAAAGGAGATCTTGTTTTGTTTTCTGGTTCATGACCTGAGATCGAGAAATAGAAAGGGTTTCGTGACTGGTGCAGCGGTTTGCATGAAGCTAAATCTGAGTCCTCTGCTGTAACAATTTGTAACCTTCAGAGGAAGGTAGAGCTGGACAAAGAGTGTTTTGAAGCAAATAACCACAGTACTATTAATATAGCAATACAGCTTTTATTCTGAAGGTTCTTATCTACTCTACAATACCAGACCCTCATGTCTCTGTATCTGTTACAACAGTCGGTTTTTAAATATTTAGTGATTGAGACGCACTTTGCCAAGTCTGGTCAACCGAGGCCGTTTAATGTGTAGTGCGGTAAGTTGAGGTAACATGTATTTTTCTCTTAACTTACATGATGTGTACTGTATATGTTGAAGATATTTTTTCAGAGGAGGTCATGACCAATGGTTTTCAAGGGACTGTGTGATCTGTATTATGTCGTCTTCTCACAGTGACATTGAGCGCATCATAAGCAGCAGATGATGGACAGCGACACAGACTCTGTCGAGACAAGTTTTTTTTGTCAGTAGCTCTGGTCTGGAGTCAGTTTACTACTGTAGATCTCAGGATATCTTGTCCTGGTTTGAGTCTGTGTTTATCTGTGTGTGTGTGTGTTTGTGTGTGTGTGTGTGTGTGTGTGTTTTTTTAGAGTGTAGAAGTAGAGTAACATACGGATATCGTCAGCCTAGGGCTCTTGATGCTGCAACTTTTAACTCGTTACTTCTGGCCTTAATGCAAGTCGTCTATTTTGTCTTTTAAAATCTATCGGTTCTTTGGGATGATGCTGGTCTTCATGGTGGTCTCGGGGTTGATTTGTTATCTTTTTCTTTCGTGTGCAAAATCAGCCAAGGCCAAGTAGTTTGAGTGCTAAGTGACGTAGGTGAAAAAATGACACAGGTATTAAGCTGAGCTGCATTGATGAACGTTTCCTTCTGCACCAGCTGAGTCAGCTGATCTGATCCCGGCTTCCTCTTCAGTGTGGGGGATTTTGAGAACGTCGATATTTTGAGGCAACACAGATTGGCAGCTTGTCAGCAATAGTAAACAGTATTTGCTCTCTTGTATTTTTGCTCTTTACACTTTTACCCTGCCAGTGAGATTTTTAAGTGTCATTCTCCAGTCTCCACCTCACTGACAGCAACGTTGTCCTTCTCTGTGGCCTCAAAATGTTGCCCTTTCTTAAACATCCACCATGAAAAATGTTACCACAAAAAAGCTCTTTATTTATGTTTTTGGTGTCTTCTTCTGCCTTATTTTTACTCTTGTCATTGTTTTTTTTCTAACTCTGAGCGGATCTGAACTAAAAAGTGTTGTATTTATTTCCTAATTTATGCGTGTTTGACTATCCAAAGGTTTGGAGCGGCTTTGCTTGCTGTGTCATCTTGGATAATCAGTTGGTATCCACTGGGTTTATTTTGTGTGTGATGTTGAATATTAAAAATATGTTCATGGGACTACATGTTCACGCTGTTTTGAAAGGCAATTTAACATATTAGATGTTTGAGTTTTACTGTAAGTAGACTGGGCCACTAGTCATTCTGTTAGGCCTGCTGTTTCGTGCTCTTGTAATCTGTTACTTTGTCTTATTCAATCAACAGAATTCTCTTTTTAAGTGTTAGTTTTATTTGTTTGTTTGTTTTTGAATTTGTGGAAAATGTGCAAATAGACTGGACTACCTTCCTCGTCTGTGCAGGGGTGGTTAAAGTTTGTCTTTTATTTACTTTGTATTTTCCACAGCCTTCTGCGTTTGACTGCTGCTGTGCTAACTGAGATGATGGCCTCTCTAACCCAAACTGTCTGATCAGACTGGAGTCTCTAACCTGCTGTTTGTACTCACTTTGGCCTCCATGTGGCGCTCTCTGAATCAGGGTTTCTTAAGTCAAATTAAAGACATTAAAAGTGAACAAACTGTCAAATTATTGGCTGAAAAGAAAATTTGACATTGAACACTGGTAACTTGAAGTGCTTAACGTCCTGCAGCAGGATTTAACGTGACAGCTGATAATCTGAACATTAACTTCATGAAATTTCTTTAAAAAACTGTAAAACTGCTCAAAACACACTATTTCAGCCTTTGTATATAATAGCTCCATCCCACCATGACCGACAGAAGACAGACATTTGCTACTATTGTCAGGTGTGATATTTTGTGTGCAGTAAATTTGCAGTCATCATCATGCAAACATGTTCAAAAGTTGCCTTCAGCAAGGAGAAATTCAGTCAGCATACATTGTGGGGGAGGACAGAGGGTTTATTTCACCACATTATAAGCATACATTTTGTTTTGTCCAGTGTGTCGTATAGTTGATAATAATAGTCATTATTTAATTAACTGTAGTCACTATGATATTCCTCCCTGCCAGCAACATCTGTGGCTGGACGTATTATGATTTTGGGCTGTCCGTTCTTTCGTCCGCCTGCACATACATACGTCCCATTCTCGCAACAGGTGAGGAACACCTTGAGGGAATTTCTTCAAATTTAGCAGAAACTTGCACACAAACATGAACAGATTAGATTTTGCGGGTCAAAGGTCACTGTGACCACACAAAACACATTTTATACACTAATTAGGGCAAAATTTCTAAAAACAAAATGATGAGGTGATGATATTTAATATCCAAAAGTTCAAAGTTCAGCTTCGCTGTGACATCATAATGTTCTACAAAAGTACTTTTCTGGCCATTATCCAAACCCAAAACTCAGGAACATGAAGGCAAGTTGTGTCTGTATTTCACATTTGGTCTGATACTGAGTTGGTGACTCTAATCTTGGGTGTCCACCTTCAGACTGTGCTGACTGTTAAGATTTTCTGTGGTGCTGGGTTGAGGATGTGGGGTGAAGCATCCACGTTTTAGAATTTGTCGCTTCTTTGCAGCAACATCCATATTTGAAGCAACATAAGCTCATTGGTTTTGCTTATATTGAGCTTCAGGTGATTGTTGTTGCTCCATCTGATGAGGCTCTCAGTCCTCTGTACTCGTCTGTGAAAACAGTCTCCGAGTGAAGACAGTATGTCTCTCACTGGAATTTTACACGTCAGTATAATGATAACTTCCATTTCACCAAAAAATGCACTTAATACCTCAACGGTTGCACTTTCAAGGGCATTTTGATGATATAAAAATCTGAAAGAAAAACATCATATTTCATCATGATTTTATTTAGTTTTTCTCTGGTTTTGGTTGGTGTCCAGGCAGTCAGTGAAGTTCAGCGTGGACTTGTCAGTGCGCACCAATAGACCTCATTAAGTCCTTCTTCACCCTCCACTGGCTCCGGGTCCACAGGAGCAACAGTCATTACGTAACCACGCCGAGCGGCTCTGCGAGAGGCTGCAGCAACACACAGCTGCGTAACTGAGACGACCGAGTCAGCTGAACTCAACCTTCTGTAACAGAGCGCCGTAGTGGCAGGAGTGGATTTAATGTAGTGGGATTGTGGTGATTTAGAGGTGGTAAAGGTAACTAATTCTTTTTCACTGTCTCAGGCTTACATGAACCATACTACAACAAGAAATCACTTCAAAGTTTTTAATTTTACACATTTTGAAATTATTGTTTCAAATTTTAATCTTCAGTGATATCGGACAGTTATGTAAAATAGACATTTTCATTTCCATTCCACATGCAAACAAATTACAAATATATAATATAAAATGTCACATAGCTGTGCAAGAATAAACTATAAAAAGTATATTTTTGACCAATACCATTTCACTGTAACTACACTGCTAAGAGGATGCATGTGACCCGAATGTCATAATATCTAAAAACACAATTTCATTTTGTCCAGTGAGTGGAAAGAGAAAACAGGACATGTACAGAGAAGGAAACGGACAGCTTTAAAAAAAAATCTGCTGTGTTGTCTGTGTGTCCATGTAGTCATTGTGAAGGTCGCGTATGCCTTGGAGTATTTACTGTATGTATGTGTGCAGACAGTCTCTCGTCCCTCAGGAGACAACATACAGGTTTGAAGGACAAACTGTGGACAAACAAGCGTATGCAGTAAAGTGAACTGAATTTGGAGCTAAAATACTGAAAATCTTCTCACATGCAAAAGCTGTCACAACCAGATATTTAGAAATAATTGCTATCCATGAATAGGAGAAAAAAAATGCCTTTTCAGATGTTAAATTGACTGATTTGAGGAGACGCTGCTGGATCCACTCTATGGTCTTATTTTGATCATGATCAGGGTATACAAAGTAAATCCTGTCAAGGTACATAAACTGAATCCACGAGGATAGAGTTATTAGCTGAAACTGTAAAACAGGCCTCACCTCCAAAATCAGCCCTGCGGCAGAGTGGGAGCGTTGATTGGCTGTCAAACCATACCATCATCTCAGTGATCCTAAAGCTGCTACGATCAATACTTTCATATAAGCAATGGGTCACATGACCACGACTCCACACTTCTCCTCTGCTCCGTGAAACTTTATAGCATCTTTCAGCTCACTGATTGTCACTAAAAAATAAAGCTCTGATAAACCCAGTGTACACAACTTGCCAGACAGATACAGTAAACAGCTAGTAGGTGAAGAAAGTGGAACATTTAGGAATGAAAAGGCCAGGTGTCCCCTCACCTGGACAATAACTACCAACTAAAAGCAATGCGTACTTTTTTCCTTACTGCCAATTTGAGTTAGATTTTGTGTTTCTCTTTTAATATTTTATTCATGTATTTTTTTTTATAGCTTCCATGTAAAAATAAGTCATGACTCATAGATCTTCGTCCTATAGGATTTTTCCTTACAAATAAATGTACAGGAAGTGTAGGAGCAGACAGAAGATTGAAATAGCGAAATGGTAAAACAGCAGAGGGGTGGAACAGGTCGAGAGAGCGAGTGAGTGAGATAAAGTATAAAAGAAAAGTGCAGTTAAGCAGAAGAATGAGTAGTTTAGAGGCAGAAGGAGAGAAAACAGAGGCAGAGGGGAATAAACACATATGGAGACAGAGAGAGAGAGAGAGAGTGGCATTTGTATGGAGGATGAGTCTGAGAGGCCCTCAGTTCCACTTGACTCAGTCATGGGAATGATTTGATTATCGCCACATGAACAGCTGTCTTATGTAACACACACACACACACACACACACACACACGCACACATACAAAGGAAGAACTCAAAAATAATGAGGGGTCTGTGTTCTGGCCAAAAACCTACACTGAGCAAAGGTGGCCTGTAGCAAGAGAGAGGCCGGGAGTAAAAGAGGGAGTCCATATCAAAGAAAACCCAGACAGGGTCAGCCAAGTCTCTTTCTATTGTCAAAAAAAAAAAAAAAAAAAAAAAAAGCTCTCTGGTTTCTTCATGTAGCAGCTGATGCAAGTGATGTTCAGGGTATAAACCAAATAGTCCCTATGAAGCTCCATTAAGTTGAATGCAGTTGCAGCTTCAGGTGATAATTCTCTGTCGGTTCATCACTATGAGCGACCTCTTTCACGTTCATTGGTTATTACAAATACATCCATTATTGCCACTTTCAAGATACGTGGCTTCAGGTCTTCAACTCGGAGAGTTTTGAGCAATTTCTTTTCACGGGATGTGCTGACAATAAGAAAAATATTGAATAATTCCAGTATTATGCTAGATATAAACAAAGAAAATACATGAAGCAGAGAACTCTGGGATATTTGTAGCTCTGCCTGAATAGAAATATTGGAGATACTGGAGAGCATGTTTAGATCAATGAATAAATGTATGTGAGGATACAGGACTGTGAGCCTGACGTGGTTGTCTGCGGGACACTCTGACAGCACTCAGCAGCTCCTTCAGGCTGCTTCGCCTGCGGTGTGTGAAGGAGAGATACTGCAGGTCTGTCCTTCCTGTTGCTGCCACACTTTACAACTCACCTCCCAGAAGACCACAAGTCCACACACCGAAAATGACAAATTCTCTCATGTTCAATAGCAGTGTATTTTAATCTGTGCAATACGATGTTGTTGAAGTGTTTTGCTATTGTTTTGCTTATTATATTGTTAACCTATTCATCATATCCTGCTTTTTTTAACGATGCTTCGTACTATTACACTATCCCCTTTTGCTGCTGTTACACTGCCAACTTTAGGATTGCCTTATCTTATCTTAAATATGAATACTTTCATCTGTAATGAAGCTGACCCTGTTTTATTTGCTGATGGACTTGAACTGAGGCAAGACTGCCCACACTCAAGGTTCAGGTGATGAATAATGAAATGAAGTGCGAGTGAACACCGAGCTGTTATGCAGGCCCAGCCTTGCCACCCAGCTTCTGAAACTCACAACTCAAGTCCCTTGCTGTTTCGGAGATGACTGACAACAATTCCTCTCTACTGCAGAAGGTTGACAGTGTTAATATTTCATCACCCTGAGCAGGAGGTGCAGAAATGGATGTGTTATGGATGGTAAGTGATGTATGTGTTGGGTAGTCTGTATGTAGAGCAAAGTTTTCTTTATTTATCTGTCATGATGATTGTATTGGGTTTTATCATATTGAGAAGTATATTCAGACTCCTCATGGACAAAAATATCAGAAAGACCTTCAATGTGGTCGAGACAGAGAGTAGGATTAGTGAAGATGATGAGGGTGAAGAGAGGTGTGGAGGCCAGAAAATATAGATGGCTGTTCTCTACCTTTGTCTTCTACCCAGAGCATAATAAAGACCTTAACAATCATGAAGGAATTACTGTAATTTTTTTGTAATGTTCTCTCACTGCAGTAATTATGCAATCTGTTGAGGGTAGAGCCCTAAAATGTGCTGAGATTTCAGATTGACCAAAGCACACCCAGTATCACACTTTGATCTTTGAGTAATATTAAATATTGTTCATTAACGACTACTCCAGTAACCTCTACAGGGGCATGTGTGTAGTTGTTGATTCAGTCAATTGTACCGAAGTTTGAATGGGTATGAGAGGGCAAAGGGGGACCCCTGAGACTGTGTCTCAGTAACTATAGGAGGGGTTGGCACACTTGGTTCCCGCACGACATTCCCATCATCCTCAGCTTTGGTTTGTGTCACTAATTAAACTACGAGTGGCAAAGAGTGTCAGCATTAACTTAAAGCAAGTACAGGGCTGCTGGTGTGGCTGTAGAGTCTTAGTACTGTTCATCTAAAGCACAGGGATCAGATTTGTGTTGTATGAACTCTGCAGTGTTGTGCTGCTGCTAGTGAGATGTAAGAACTCCTTTACAAACCAAGGCTGTCTGAAAAAAGCAAACCCCAGTTAGTTCACCCAGTTGCTTTCAAGCTAGCAGGGCTGAAAGCACTAATACATATTCTACCTAAAAGCAAAGTTTAGCAGACAGTTTTAAGTACACCTTTGCATGGTGTTTTTTTTTCCCCATTCACTGTACCTGTTGAGAGCTGCTGCCCTGGATAACAGTCAGGCCTGAAACCTGGAGGGTTTCTCAGCCTTTTCCTGTTGCATAACATCAGCACAAAAATAACCTGCCGAGATGACAGGTTGGCTTATAAAACTTTCATAAACATTAACTGATATAAAGTTATTTTTACAAAATTGTTGATTTAGCTCCAAAGCATCATTCCCATACTTCCATAAAATTCAGGCAAGCACGCGCACATTTATAAGGTCTAAGCACAAAAACAGCAACAGTGGGCGTGTGATCATCTGTCTATGTGTGTGAACATGCAGCAAGAAGGTGAATTCCCAAACAGCTGAAGAAAATCTTGTAGCAATACTCTCTGATTCACTGTCACCTATGTCTGTTCAAATGGTGTATACACTGTACATCTTACATTTTTATCTTGTGCGTGTCTTGGTGACTCTATTCTGTGGTTTTTCTTATTTGTTGTGTGTAAAGGACTTTGTAACACTGGTCTTAAAAAATGCAGCACAAACAAACTTCATCATCATTACTACCATATGTGTATCACATGTTGACACCATTTCATGTGTGATAAAGTCACATGATATGGGCACCTGTGATTTTCAGATATTTCATATTTAAAATGTAAGACATGGCATGTGAACACATCAGTTGCACATGTGAGAGAAATATGTGAAATGTGTGGAATAATTATATGTGAAATATCATTTAATCATACCATCATGTGGTAAATGTAGTATTTTCGCATGTGAATTGTAAGGCATGCGGTTTGCTTTCCTGTCACGCTGGTCCTCCCTCTCTCCTCTCTTTACTCCTTTCTCTCTCCTCCCGCTGTTGAGTGCTCTGCATGAGAGAAAGAGAGAGCAATCAGGAAGGCAGAGGCAGCGAATCTGCATTTACAACTATGTGCACGTGTGACTGTGTGTGTGTGTTGTTGTTGGTGAGTGAGTGAGAGAGAGGGAGAGAGGGATGCAGACGTTTGGTGGAGAAAGAAGAGAGGGATTTAGCCGACCTGTCGGGGGGCTTTTATGTCACATTTCTGCCCCGAGGACCTGACCTCTGTTTCTCTGTCTAGAAAATAACTGGGAAGAACTGAAATGGAATATCGGAAAACTCCTTTCTGTGACACAGTCAGAGCAACATCCCTCCTGCTGCGCCCGCATCAGAACAGAAGAAGGACTGAAGGGAAGAATGACAGAATTTTTTAATTTGTATCTACTTAAGAAGGTGAAGAGGAGACAAAGGTTTGTATCCTTTGGCCTGTCTGACAACTGGGGGAGGACACAGAAGATTTACACATATAATTATACTGTTAGTGTTTTATTTGAGGGAACGGCAAAGAGCAGAGAGGAGATAATAGGAGAGGAAAGGGGAGGAGAGAGCAGAGACAAGAGTACAGAGCGGAGAGAGGAGAGGACCAGAGCAGAGAGGAGAGAGGAAGGAGAGGGGAAGAAGAGGAGGCAAGAGAGGAGGAGAGGAAAGGTGGAGTGAAGAAGAGGGGTGGAGAGAGGAGTAAACGCACTCCAGATGGAATCGTACCATGAGTGAAATGTAAGTAGGGGCAATGTTTTTACTTGTGCATGTGGGGAGAAGTGCACATGATGGTGGTGCTGCTGAGTTGTAGTCACTAATGGTATGAGGTGTAGTATGTTGTAATGAGCCTCCACACACCACTCCGTCTCCCTCTCGACTGTCTTTACTTTCTCTTGCTGTGTCCGTCTCTTATTTTGTCTGTGTGCATACTGTTTCTCTGCCTCCCTCTGTCTCTCTGCTCTCTCTGCAGGTCAGGTTAGATAGTAACGGTGCAGCAGCTGAGGGAAAGGCCAGTGTCACTTTGCATTACCATTACACACACACACACACACACACACACACACACACACACACACACACACAGGGAGAAATACGCTTAAAGTGTGATGACTTTATGTGGATGATGTGTGTGAAGGGTGCTCTCCTCTGTGTGTGTGTGTGTGTGTGTGTGTGTGTGTGTGTGTGTGTGTGTGTGTCTAGTGGTGGTGTGCAGCCTAAGCTATGCTGAAACAGGCGTACAACCATACAGACCTCTTAACCACATGGAGAAAAACAAAGGGCTATTGTGCAATATGAGTTTGACCAGACTGCTCAGACACAGAGAGGAAAATTGAAAGGAAGACGGTTGTCTGTGAAAGAAGGAGGAAGGAAAGTTACCTTACTCTTGCTGCTGGCATGCATGAATGTTTTTAAACTGTCTGAAGTGCCCTGAGGCAATAAACCTGAGGCATTCAGTGCTTCATGTAGTTTAAACCATGTTTAAAAGAAATGTTTGACATTTTGGAAAATACACTCATTCACTTTCTTGCCTTGACTTAGATGAGGGGATTGATACTGCTCCAACACCTGTATTGTGAATTTGAAACTACAGCCAGCAGCTGCTTAGTGTAGCTTAGCATAAAGACTGGAAACAGGGGGAAACAGGTAGCCTGGCTAAAGGGAACATAATCCACCTACTATCACCTCCAGAGTTGCCAATTTCTTAGTGCTAATAAGACAACCCAGAAACTACACCCTCAAAAATGCCCAAATACTACTACTACTACTACTACTACTACTACTACTACTAATAATAATAATAATAATAATAATAATAAAAATAGAGCACAATTCATGCATAAAATGCAACACAAAGTGCTTAACATAAAAGCAAATAATGTCACATGTGATAAAACAATAAAAACAAGGAGAAAAACACAAAAATAAAAAATAAAATAAAGTAGAATTAAAACAGTTGTAGGCTATAGGATTTAATGCAGCACTGCTGTACTGGACTGCATTAGTTTTAAATTGGTATACCGAATAAACTGGCAAACGAATTAATCTTATTTATTTAATCTGTGAAAAAAAAACCCTGACTATTCCCCAGCCATGAGTGCTACATAGTGGAGATTCAAGGAAGTTAGCGCTCTGTGTGAAGAGATAGTTTGGCAACATGAGCCTGTAAACCATCAGACTGTCCTTTAACACATCTGTTCTTGCAGAGAGTGTTAACTGCGAGCTTTAAAGGTCATTAATGGATTTAATTGGCCAAATTTGCCATACAGACATGAGAGTGGACAATATTGTTTTAGATAGATAGACGAGGTGGCTGCAGGCCAAGTGTCTCAAACTAACATCATTATGTAACTGTGATGTTCAGCTGCCTGACAGTAAATAATGGCAGGAGTTTTTCACTACATTTTAGGCCTACCAGTCGTGCCCTGGATCGCAGCCTGTGACAGTCTTTTTTTATTTCCATGTCTTCTCTGCTCGTACTTGTTCATAAATGTTGTATAGCTACAGTCCCTTCATGAAACGCAGCAATCAAAGCAGGTTTTATTTACAAAAAAAAAGAAAAAAGATTCCTCAAACGCTAAATGAAAAAGCAGGCTATTAATATATTAACTCTGAATTATTTGTGATGACGTGATGACATGTTTTTTGCTGAAACAAACAATAACCCAAACTGTCAAATCCAAGAGACAGAAAGAGAGAGCAAGCAGGAGAACTGGAGAGAGAAGGGCAGCGATGTCCTGCAGCATTTACACATAACATCACAAAATGACCCTGACAGTAAGTGGATTTAGAATTGCTTGGAGGTTGTGTTATGTTTGGTTGTGTTATGTTGCACTGCAATGTCATGCGATCTGTTGTCCTGTTGTTTCCTCTTGCACTTGCTGTGCTGATGCATTGCTTTATAACATAATAACAGGCCTGAGGTGTGTTTTTATGCTAATGCACATGTGAGGATGACACAAAAATGCATTTCACTGGGCACATATTTTCAGAACTTTGACAGATGAGATGCAGATTCAGTCTTCATTGTGTCATCTCGGTTTTTACTCACAGGTCAAGGGTGCTGCACCTTCTGTTTCAGAGTTTTTGGTGCAGAAAACATCAAAAATTAGGTCAGTTTGAGCTTCTCTGAGAGCATCATCCATTTTTTATCTGTTCAAGTTTAAACTTCGGCCATGTCTTTCCTGCTTCCCAGCATGAGAGTACAACACGGAGGTTTCCTTATTCTTCTGCACAGTTTTAAACTTAAAAGCTTAACGCTACTCTTTTTTTTTTAAAGATTGTATTTTCAAGATATGACACATTTGCAGTTGTTTGTTGTCTGGTCTGTGTTCACAAAGTAATAAAGGCCCGTTTGCAGTCATTAATAACGGTCAGAGCACATTCACGTGTAATGAGATGCGTTTAAAGCTGTCAGCTGGGGAAATCATAACACGTTCATGAAATTAAAAAGGCTCTACAAAAAGAGAAAATCAAAGTCTGTGTCCTTTTTACCCTGCTCCACTCTGCGTTTGTTCTTTCCTAACAGGATTAGCACTCACAACTACAGAGTTTAATTTTATTTGGAAGAAGAGATTAAAAAGTTTTGCACGAGAACGTTATGAAATGTTAGTGAAGAATGTCATGTTGTCACTTGTAATACAAGTCTTGCCGTGGGGCTTCACAAATTTTGTGTGTAATTATAGAGTCGTGCTTCAAGCACAGCTCATAGATTTGAAATGTCACTCAAATGTGCAGATATTGCCTGACTCAAATGCTACAATTTTTCAGATAAAGAGAATAAAAGTAATTTAGGACACATATTTTCATTTATCTTTGAAAATGTTTAAAGGGGGTTGTAAATATATGCAGGATTTGAGTGCTGGTGAACCCATTAAGTGGTGATAATATATTCGCTCTTGCTCTGTCAGCTCTTATCTTACACTATTACACAAAATTGCAACTGCAGTGAGTGATAGCTGCTGGTTTGCATTAACCTCAGTGAGAGGAGGGGGCTTTTCATTGGTAGACGGGCTGATGACGCCAGTAGACGCCAAGTTTATTCCCAACCTTTCTGGCTTGTAACCACTTAAAATGAAACAAAATCCACTTTGATATTTTAGTGATTAGTGTGATTAGTAAGTAAGCAAAAAAAATGTGTTTATGTAGTGCTTTACACAGACACAAGTCACAAAGTGCTTTACTTTATTTAGGGCATTAAATATCCAGAAAGCTGTGAGATGCTTAAAATCCTGATTTTGTTAAAGCGTATAGATAAAAACAAGCATGACTCAGAAGTGTAGCACAGGATATGGCTTAAAAAGTCAATAAAAATCAATCCACAACAAAGCTTCTGGTAAACTCACACGTGATAACAGGAACAGTTCAAGAAAAGACAGATGTTGATGTCACATTGTTTCATTTGAATGCTTTTTCGAGTTATGAAGAGATAAAACTACCAAATATTTGGCAGAACAAACAGACATATGCTTCCACTTTTTTCCTAATTTGTCAATCACCTTGTGACCTCTAAGATCTATTGTGTGAAGAGGTCCTGAACCATTAGTCTTCACTAATAAGATATCAACAACCAACCATCAAGCAAGACTCTTCAAAATATGAAAACTACATATCAACACATATTAAAACTTTAAAACTGGAGCACAAAGAAACTCTCAGATAAGCGCTCCATTCATAAGTTAAAAAAAACAAAAAGAGGATCAGGCCTTTCTCATTAAAGACTGTGGAGCCCGTAATGTGAGCAGATCCGATTAGAAAGAAGTTAAGAAAGAAAAGCAGACACAGTGGAGTCCCCCCCCACCTCCTTTCAGAGGATGAAGAATCCTCCTGGATCCTCTCCAGGACTTCAGCTCCGTTAGGCTCTATAAACCCATTTCCTCTCTGGATCTCTCTCTACCTTCACACAGTCTGCACATGTGGAGTTAAAGTACATTTAGTGTAGGAGTCGTCAATACGTAACACACTGAGGGTATAATCCTGAGTGTGTATGGGGGAGTTCCAGTCTGGGTGTTGGGTGACATGTCTAGACACAATGCAGTATAAAACTATTTGTCTCTTGCTCTACTCTACATTTAACCTGGGTGTTGCACACTGTGTTCTTGTCCCTGAAACAGACACAGACGCACATCCAGGCCCACTGCAAATCTTTGCATATTGTGTCATTTGGCTAAATGAGAGCTGGTCAAGATGGCCGAAAATACATATCTTGATATTTTAAGCCTTGATTGCGACCTTTTTCTAAACAGAATAGTCATGGATCCAAACTCCCGGCTAACTCTGTAATTTAAGGGTGTTTATGTCCACATCTAATGAACCCTCTTCAAATTTTAGCCCATTTCACACTGACCACAAGAGTTAAAGGCCTACAAGTCTTACACTGCAAGGACACAGCAGTTCAAGCTGAAAGTCTTTCCCCTCATGGACAATTTCGTTTGAAATCAACACGCTGCAGTCAGCCAAAAACAATAAAAACAAATCAGAGTCAGGGTGATTTTTTTTGAGCCCACAAGAGACATTTACAGTAACTGAGCTTTAAAATGTTTCAACGTGGGTAAAAGCAACAAGGCAGAACTCTAAACCTTAAACAGCAGTGTTTGTTTGGCTTTAAGACTTTGCTCAGTCCAATCCAGGTCCATGACACCAGCCTGTATTTGACAGCAACATCACATCTGTAATGTCCCCCTGTGTGTGTGTGTGTGTGTGTGTGTGTGTGTGTGTGTGTGTGTGTGTGTGTGTGTGTGTGTGTGTCCCCACCAGCAAGGTCAGCGACGTCTTGATTTGTGTAACTTTATTTACGGCCTACAAAAAGTTGGCTGATGGCTGTTTGTTGCCACCTAGTGGTTGAGTTTGAAATTAGACTGATGACCAACTTTTTACCTTCATGAGAATCATTTGCACTAATCAAAAAGTGTCTGACCCTCTTCTAAATCCTTTATATTGTATAAGACGAATAGTGATAGAGTACTGCTCATACCTGCATACCCCAATGAATTACATCAGGCACACACACACAATGCAAACTACAGCTGCTTTTAAGACTATAAAGTGTTCAAATCTTATGTAAATTGCACAAGAATGATTCTATGTGTAGACTGCTATGTGCATATTAGCACAATCCAGAGGAGATATGCAGGCATGCCAGATACATACAAGTGAGTTGTTGCACTTTGCTGCCAAAGAATCAGTCTTGCAAAATGCTCTCCTCTTGTGTCAGACAGTCATCTGTGTCCATTTCAGTTTTTTTACATCTCATTTTGCAATCTCCTTCTGTCCCTTTCATTTTCATTTCCCTCTATTTACAGACACCTTCCTCAAATTAATCTTTTGTAATGTTCCTCTGCTCGTGTTATACTACAAAACCTTTGAGTGCATCATAGATAGAGTTCATCACAGTGTGTATTTTTGTGTGAATCCTTTGCTAATTACTTTGAGTGTTCGTGTGATCTTAAATCTAAATATTGGCCCCTTAGTTTGTCTGCGGTATGAATACCTCATGGTTGTCTTTTCTTCTAAACCCTGCAGGCTAACAGCTCAGACATGTTTACAACAAGGGGAGAAATGCGTAGTGATGTATAGATTAAAGGTTAAGGCGTCAAAGTTTCCAAAGTACTCTATAATTAACTCATCTCTTCGCCATACAAGACATGTCTCAATTATAGATAAATAGAAATGATTGGTGATACACCTTCCACATATCTCTTAAATCACACTTCTGACTGTGAGTCCTAAATCACAGAAGCCTCCAGAGAGTTACAGGATTACTATTATTTCCTTAAAGAGGATACATTTTTTTCATATAATTGGTGATAACTACAATAAGGTAAGTTGCTGTAACTCAATGTGAAGGCGGATCATTGTTTTCATGCTGTCATGGTGTTTTATGCTTTGGGTGGAAGTCTACAGGTAGACAGGGAGTGAGATTCATGCAGACATGCTTTTAGATTCTCTGCGTGTATGTACCTGTTAGCAATTTAACTTTAAGGATGATTTAGAAATAAAAAATGCCACTTTGTCCTTATTCTCCCTCTCACCCTTCTCCTCTTCTTTCTGCCCCTTCACCCTCCTCCCTCCCTTTCTCTTTCTTTCTTGTTTCTAACCCTCCGACACCTCTCCTCCACCCCTGAAACCTACAATCCAGGGGAGTCATGCTGTATGAGCTCCACTGACCTCTGCAGGATAATACAATAAGCTGTGACATCATGAGCGCTCCAGCGACAGGAAGCCCAGACATGGAGGTGAAGGTGGTCTCACAGGAGATGGCACTGCTTAGTAACATCCTGGCAGCTTACACCTTCATTGCAGGTGCGTCCAATCAGAAAATTGGCCATCACACTGAAGTCAACATCACAATTTTGAGTTTGCTAGGATTCACAGAGAGGAGGATGCAGCTGCAGTCCAGTTATATTTAACTATGTTCAACATTTGAGTTCAGTGAAAACTTTACATTGTTCCTCTCTCTCTCTCTCTCTCTCTCTCTCTCTCTCTCTCTCTCTCTCTCTCTCTCTCTCTCTCAGACCAGCCAGAGAGGACAGCACTCGTATTTCTCGGCGGTGTCTGCGTCGGCCTTCTTGTCACACTCTGCGCCATCGTCTTCCAGATCCACTGTCGAGCAGACTGCCACTACGGCAACAGTAACCACCCTCACCACCGCCACAGGACCGGGCATCATCACCGTCGCCACCGCAGCTGTCCCCACCATCAGCCCACTGACAGCAACCCAGACAGCACTGCTGTCGTTACCGCTGCGGGCACCGGGCCTGCCGGGGACAGCGAATCAGAGGAGTGGGATGACACGTCTGACCTGTCGGCACGGAGACGCAGACGCTTTGAGAGAGCTCTGCTTCACGCCACCATGTTCACGTCAGCTGAGGGTATCTCACACACAGACACACGCCATGTGAGGACACATGACTCGTATCAGGACCAAGGTCTATATGATAGAGATAAAATCCAAACTCTGAAACAACCATCATTTTGTCTCATGAAGGGCACACTTGTCTTCATTTAGGAGGCAAATATTGTACTTTTATTCCACTACATTTACTTGACACAGTTACTTGTTCAAGATTAATGCATCAACTAATCATGCTGAAATGTAATGTTTGTTTATAGTGTGCCATTGCTTCTTTTATATAAATTAGATGTTAATACTTCTTTGACTGCTGGCCAGTGCAATCAGTGTCCACACTTACTGCTTGGGCTGCGCATATGTTACAGATAGTTGATTATGTCCTGGGGTATTGTTGTTATCTTTAGTGCAAATGGATTAGAAAACAGTAGACAAGCCAAGCTGAGAACAGCTACACATATATACATATATACATATAAACATATATATGAGTAAAATACAACATTTAAAATCTAAATCTTCCAAATGTTTGTATGGATATTTAAAAGGTGAGGTTGATTCACGGTGAGAGGCAGCATCACAGGCATCACAGTTTTTATTTTCATGGTTTTTAGTTTTGCCTTTAATGTTTTGGTGTACTTTAATATACACACACACTACTGTCAGACACACATACTTTGATATAGAGAATCTTCTCAGCAGTGATGTGAAATTTGATGATAATGCGAATGGACAATGTGTGGGAGTGTTTCAACCCCTTTGTGTGTGTGTGTGTGTGTGTGTGTGTGTGTGTGTGTGTGTGTGTGTATGTGTGTGTGTGTGTGTGTGTGTGTGTATGTGTGTGTGTGTGTGTGTGTGTGTGTGTGTGTGTGTGTGTGTGTTGGTGTTCCTGTATCAGAGCTGGACCGGGCCCAGCGGCTAGAAGAGCGCGAAAGGATTCTCCGAGAGATCTGGATGAACGGCCAACCAGACATCAGCACAGTCACTCAGAGCCTGAACAGATATTACTGACACATAATCAAACACGCAGACAGTCAGAGGGACATGAAAAAAGACAGACAAACAGGTGGACAAAAGGTGAAAGAATGGATAAACGGAAGGAAAAACACTGGATGAAATGACCATAAAACATCAGCTGTGGACTGCTGTCTGTACTGCACCAAAGAGACTCTTACAGATCAAAGTGGGACTGACAGCTCCGCCTGCAGCCGTCCCCTCCGCTGTGTAAACAAGGAAAACATATGAAATGTGATGGCTCAGTCCTCCAATACAAGATGACACCAAAGCGTTTGGAAGAAGAATATCTCGTGCTCCAAAATGCCAACAAGTAACACAATGCACCTACAGAGTGCACGCACTTCAATACATAACTGCTGGTATTAGGTTGCTTTTGGTGAAAACTCCACCGTGGATTTTATAACTTTTCAAATTTCTAGCAGGTGCTTTTTGAAAATATTGTACAGGGGAGGAAAATGGAGATGAGTGTATGGGTTCAAATATTGGTGATACTGTATTGTTGCACTTTTCTCACCTTTTTTTCTGTTTGTAAAGCTGATACAATCAAGTGGTGAGAACTGAAACCTAAATTAAAGGTAACAGAAACCACACAGAGGAATGAAATGTGGAGAGCCATTCGATGCCAAAATAGATTTACTGGTGCTTCTACTGCTATAATTCTGCATCCTCAGATAAAGTGAATGCACACTCATTAGAAGGGCAAAAAATGGCTGTGGCGGTTGATGAAATATGTTTAACCTGATAAGTCTGTTGGTTGCATCTGCAGGCTGGAAACTTATCAGCTATTGTTGCACATTAGGACAGCAGGTCATCATGTCTGACAGGATCATGCTGCCTTTCTGTATTTGGCTCATGTGCTAATGAGCTGAAAAAAATGAATAAAGTTTTTTGTCTTCTGTACATACAGTATTATTGAGTAATGTGTATTATTAATGTGAAATATAGTGGCTCACATTTCCTCAACTGTTTTGGGGTGTCTTTGAGGAAGTTGTACATGTATCTCACCCAGTGTGAGGAGAGCTTATGGACTGCGGTGGGAGGCCAGAACAGACAGACCAGACAACGATGTTGTTGGCACACAGCATTAACAATGAATGTCAAATTTTACCAAATGTAACCAAGCAATAGCGAGGGGTCTATGGTCCAGGTCAGTGGTATTCACAGAATCTGTCAAAGTTGAGGAAAAAAATCTACCCTAAACCCAAGGAAATGTCTACAGCAGGCAGGGAACTGGTGTTAATGGTCATGGGCAGGTCCTACAGCACCTGTAAGGCCCAGGAGCCAGACAGCAACAGGACAAGGCTTGTGGTAAATAAGGCAAAACAGAGCATGAGGTCAGTACCAAAAACAGAGAGAGTACTGTGGAGCAGGAGGGCAAGGAAGAGAGCAACATGAACGTCCATGGTGGGCAGGACACTGGGGTTTAGGCAGCCATAGTGCAGCCACTGGTGGACAAGGTACCATGTCTGAGGGCACAGACAATTTACGTCTGTCACAAGTTAGTTTTTCTACTCACACTTGCCCTCATTCATCACATGCCATCCATAAAATAATATATAACCAAATGCTGCTACAACCCTCACCTCTGAGCGACAGTGGCCCTGCAGGAAGAACAAAACATCACTTGGGAGTATGATGAGGAGTCCCAGCAACAGCGGCCACACGACCGACCCCCACTGACATTTAAGTCACACTGACCGGTCATGGAAAGCAATGAAAGCAATGCATCAGCACAGACTCAAACTTATCCAGCACATTATAGAACTGGAGGTTGGGCTGTTTGTTACAGTGAGGAACTGTGCCAATAGTTTTGCACCCGGTAGGTGGTCCTGCCAAGCAGGCATTATGAATCATTTGACCCAGACTCCCCCTGGTGTCCATAAGGAGCTTGTGCTCCCATACCATACCTCATTATTTACAAGAGGACGGCAAATTTGCTTTATCAACTTTCGTATTTCCCTAAAAAATAAGTCTGTTCTCTTTAATCTTCAGGGTCTTACTGCGGTCCTGTTAGACTGCTCTGCGGCAGCATGTCACCTGTCCAATAAAAGACACTCAAATGTGTGTCCGAACTCGACCTCTGAATGCTTCTAATGTCGGATTAATATTGGCCTCGTGTCTCTCAGGTGTCTGTCTGGGGCTGTCTCATCCACTACCAGCGCTATCGCTTTAACGGGACGGGCGGTGACGTCGGGACGGGGACACGGAGCAGAGAGAGGGGGCTGCAGCAGCTGGACACACTCCCGCCCGGAACCAGAGCAGACACACAAGCTGTTATCACTGCGAAATCCCAGAGTCCGGCTCCTCAATCCGCGATGAGAGACTACTCAGCGACTCCCAGCAATGGAGGCGCCTGCATGCCGTGCTGCCAAGTTTGCATCTTCGCCTTTACCGCATTTCTCATCATTGCAGAGAGGACGGCACGTGAGTCCTACCTGGGACACACACACACACACACACACACACACGCACGGTCACACACCTCGCACACAAATAATCAAACCAAGCGTTGTGTCACTAATGGTGTGTCAGTCGATTATAATGTGATGGTATGTGCCCACGCGCATCCCTGTTGTGTGTTATTTGACTTTATTGGCGTGCGCGTGCACGCGTGCGTGCCTTTTTGGTCATAGTGAATGGATGTATAGTCAGTGCGGGAGGGCGCCAGAGGCTGGAACAGAGATGCCCGCATGTTCTGGATGAGACAGATGGCTTCAGATGTTATATAGTGTTTAAAATCTACTATAATCCAACATGTAAAGTTGCTCTTTTGTCTTCACTTCAGCGGCTGTCTCCCGTCGTGTTGTCATGAATAATAAAATCAGAGCAGACTCTGCAGTCAGCCCTGGTGCGCCTCTTTCCTATTTTTATACGCTGCATGTTATGAAATCCTGTATGCAGCAAAACTGCAGACTCATGCAGGAGTTTTCCACCTTTCAAACGGCATCGTTCAAGCTTCCGTGAGATCTTTCGTGCTCAAAAACAAAGCGGAGCCATGTTGTCATATTTCAGCGCCCTTTTTCTTGGAGGTGCATGAATGGACGAGGGGATGGGCGTACCCCAGGATGGGGCCTAGTCTGCCCGGACAGCCCGCCTGTTTGGCAGCTAAAGCTTCAGATTACATGTGTGGAGGGATGGAGGAGGGCAGAGCTGCAGGGCTCAGGCAGGCCAATGTGATGAGAAGAGTGTCTGTAAGTGAGGAGAGGAAGCAGCACTCGAGTTGTCAATAAACCTGAGATGGGATGCAGAACAGAGGTCATATGTAAAAGAGTGGGCACTCACAAGATACTAAAAAATAAATGCTTCACGTTCTGGCAGTTAGCCATTGATCAGATGCTGTTGTCCTGATGCAAACACTATTGTAAGCACTACAACATACAGTGTCTGTTATATTGTAAATATACAATATCTGTTTTATGGTCGGACAATTTTGTGTACAGGTGAGGTTTGTCCAAATATGTAGAGCAGGATTTACCAGTTAATTCGTGAATTTTTGTGTTTCAGACTGTATTACAATTTTCCGTAGCATCACATGCAGACTCAGCTGACAGCAACATCCTGATCACAAATAACGGAACTGAAGTGTATCTGACCCATTGTCATTCATTTCATCCTTTCATGTGGTTGGATTACTGATTTTGTATTGTAGCAATCCAGTCAGGTCAGTAGATTTAAGCGTTTTTTTGTGTTTATTTGACTGTGTACATGTGTGTTTTTACCCTTCTTCCCTCAGTGATCTACTGCTTTGTGTACTACCTGTGGGTGGGTCACAACTACTGCTATGGCTATCTTGCTGGCTTCACTGCACTGTTCCTGCTGCCAGGTGAGACAACAGCAAGATGCAGACAGACAGACAGCTGGATAGATAGATAGATAGATAGATAGATAGATAGATAGATAGATAGATAGATAGATATTTGGTTTATATTTGTTTCTTTCTGTTTCCCAGGTTGGGGTCCTCAGTGGCTCAGTTATCTGTGGTACCTGTCAGATGGACGCATCCGCAGGAAGTCTCTCACCTGGACACACATACTGCACCTCGGTCTTTTCAAACGGTGGGCCAATGTTATGTGTGTGCGACGAGGATAGTTAATAGTAAAAGTCTGACGAAATGAACATTTGTTTATGTGTGATGATTGTGATGATAATGATGTTTATGATGACATTTCCTTTCGATCTCTGTTTCTCTCTCTTTCAATCCATCTCCCACTCTGCCTCCCCTCTGGTCTTCACAGGCTGTGGGAGTGCATGACTCTGCCAGATGAGGATGTGTATGGCGAGATCATGCAGCAGGCTGATGCATCTGCCTTACGTCTGTTTGAGGCCTTGGTGGTCACCCTCCCCCAGACGCTGCTGCAGACCTATGTGCTCATCTGCACTGATATAGGAATCAAGTCTCCAGGTACAGAGACATATAGGAAATGTAGGCAGAGTGGTTGCAAAGGGGAGTAAGATCTGAATACGTACGTATAATTTGTGTGTATGGTAGTGAAAGTATGTAAGTATGTGTTGTCTGTCAAAAACCAGCAGTGCATGAAGCAACAACTTTCAAGACAGGAAGTTACCAAACAGTTTCATATGAAGAACTTTCAAAACAGACCTAACTGTGGCCCAGTAGACCGTGACTGCAGAGAACTCCATGAGAGACCTGCAGAGCCTAATGATAACAATATGAATTTAAAAGTGCTAAAATCCATATTTGTATTTACCAACAATGTGAAAACAACGTAGCAATGTGAAAGGTGTCGTTTATAGGCTCATCACTGTATAAAGCTCTGCAAAGCCGAGGGGAGCTGCTGAGCTTCATAGTGAGTTTAAAATGATCGTTTTGCTGTCTGGCTCAGAACTTTACAGTTTTGATTCACTCTCACTGTGCTCATAGTGTTTTCATTTAGTGTCAGACAGATGTAGTTAGAGACTAGCTGGTGAACATAGTGCAGCATTTAGCAGCCAGATATTTTCCTCAGGGGTTGGCAGTGTTGGGTGGAGTATCTTTAAATCAAGTAAAAGTACAATTACTCCCATAAAAATTGCTGAAGTAAAAGTAAAAAGTACCATTTGAGAAACCCACTCAAGTAAAAGTATAAAAATGCTTGGTCATTAAACTACTCAAAGTACATGTTACTTTGTGCTTTAAAATTGTTTTATTGTGTCAAGTCTCAAGTGTTGGAGCTAGAGTCCAAGTTAAGTCTCTTTCTGGAATAATAAATGTTATATTCACTGTGCAGAAATAGAAAAACCCGCTGTGAAACATGGTTATTTCTATGGAATTTATTTTGCTTTGCATGTTGATTAGGCATACAAGTTAACTTTGTGTAAATCAGCTCCCACATATCCACCTCATCCCTTGTACATAAAATGTACACCACACAGAATCAATTATACATTAGTGCACTGTTGGACAATGCAATAATGGCCCTAATGGTCTGTATTGTTTCACTGCAGAACAACTCAGTACTTCAAGTCAACTGTGCTAATATCTTTTACCATGTCTGTGATATTCTAGCAGAAGCGAGTTGTGCTTTCAGCATAGGCAGATCAAATGTGAAAATACACTGTGTGTTATACAATGAGGATCAAATAACTGTTTAATGTGAAAAGTGTCAGTCTTATTGACAACGCTGCGGAGAATTAACACCAACTCTGCAGTGTCCTTCAGTGCTACAGAACAGAACACTGTTTTGGTTGAGTTTCATTACTCTTATAAGTGTTATATCCAGATGCATCAGACAGTTAGGTCCGATAAACCCACTGCTCTGCCAGCACCAAACACCAAAGTTAATGACTAGCCGATGAATGTAGTGCCAGATATTTCCCCCAGGAGATGGTGGAGACCAAAACAGAGCTGAAAGAGATTAAATATTGGACTTACATTCATCAGGTGGTCAGAAACACGCCTCCAAATGATAATGTTGCTCTGTGTCTGCTCGATGTGAGCAGCTGTTAGCTAACCTGCTCGCCATAACAGCTTTATAAGGTGGAATTTCAGATGTTTTGTTTTCAGCTTGCTCTGCTGCCCCCAACTGGCCCAAAAAGAGTAGTGCACCTTCAAATCTAACCAATTTCCCTATCTATTTTCCATCTGTTTTCAACGTGCATCTGCAGCAGACTTCTGCAGTAAATTATATATATAGCATTACAGTGTATCATAGTGTTCACATTTATTTTCCTCTCTCTGCCTGCGCTCTCCCCTCCAGCCTCAGTGTGTTTTGCGGTGTGTTTGTTGTCTCTGGCCTGGGCCTTGGTCCTCTATGCCAGAACCTGTTCACTCATCAGACCAGGACACCTACAAATGACTCCCGCTGCCATTCTGTGTCGACTGCTGTGGAGGGTGGGCATATTTAAACAACCTTATAACAGCAAATATGAGCATACAAATAACAGCATCAGTATAACGCAGGGCATATTTACATGCCTGTGTTTGATATGTCATGAGTGCTGTTTTGGCTTTGTTTGAGTGACAGGTCTATTTTCTCGGCCTGCAGGTCAGTATGTTGGGATCGCGATTTGCTGTCCTCATGCTCTTCACACGCATCTTCAAACAATGGATTCTAGGAGTCATTGGTAAGTCTGGATGCCGAGGCTTCATCTCAAAGCTCATGTTTGTTGAAGCTGACAAACAGTCCATTCTCAGCCAAACACATTTAACTATTGTTGGATGAGAACGCCCTGGTCAATTTTGTGTGATATAGTGTGTTTACGTATGTATTTAAGATTGAATGTTTAATTGGCTGTGTGTGTGTGTGTGTGTGTGTGTGTGTGTGTGTGTCAGGTGTGCACTGGCTGGGGGCAACTTTCTGGATGGTGTCTCAGCAGACTGACATCATTCGTTCAACTAATCGATGGAGAATCTTCAACCTCGTTCTGGGAGCCATTCACATCTTCCTTTTCCTCAACGTGAAGTACGGTCAATCCAGATGCCGCATGGCTGGTTTCTACCTGGTATGAATGTGTCTCTTTGGTCAATTTCGAAAAACTGTTTTTGGTAAAACAAGTTATGAGGTGAAAGAAAATTGATATTTGTTGTCTCACAGTACACAATACAAACATGTTTGTAGTGTGTTTCAGACTGAGTGTGATTGAATCAGGTGCATTGTAGCTGTGTAAGGCCTAGCACTGATAATTTAAGTTTAGGGGCTCTCACTTCATGCCAAAAACATACACCTGTGATATTGCAATGTGATTTGGATTTGTCCAAACACAAAATGGCATATCTGAGCTGTTGATACTGCAACAGCTGAGCCAATCTAATCTCTAAGACAATAGTTAGTCAGATGTACAGTAAGCTGGATAAAAAAAAAACTACAAGACATAAATTCAAATGTGAGAAAAATATTGATCGGTAACCACCCTCTTCTGTTTCTGTTTGTTCTTCCTCAGGTTATGTTCTTAGAGAATGCGCTTCTTCTTCTGGCCTCCTCCTGGTTGTTTACCATGGTGTCATGGGACACTGTGGGAATTCCAGCTGCAGTGTTCTGTAGCTTCCTCATCGGTGAGACACGCAGCAACGCTCTGTAAAACAGCTTAGAGCTAAATGTCAGTGTGGGCATCCTAACATGCTCACACTGGCAATGCTAACATGCTGATGTTAAGTAGTTGCTTACCATGTACACCATGTAAATTAAATGCGCTAACAATTACTAATTAGCCCTAAACACAAAGTCAAAGATGCTCTACAACAAAGATGATGCATTACAAGCTGCGTCAGTGGTATGAAATGTTACATACTCTCTGTCTCTTAAATGGGCACGGCCGCCTCTAACCCCCGTCCCAAGAAGCATTTTTTACACTAATGCATTTCTAATAGACTTCTGCCTGTCTGTGTCAAAGCGATACAACACTAGATACAGTACACATTTAATGTTTGTCTGCTCCAGATCTCATGAGAATGTGTTGCTGAGACAGAGACAGGTCTCGAACCAAGTTAATTTTCTCCTGACTTGTCTGTCTGAAAAATGCCATTTTAGCGTCAGAATGTTCTGAAGATATGCAGCTTGTGAAAAACGGGTCCAATATTTCCTTCTGTAGCTATGGGGTCAAAAAATTTGTCATAATCTGTTTGCTCAGGATTCAGGACCTACGCAAGTCTCTTAAAGGGACAAGTCAGTGGTGACAGTCAAGTGACACAGATACAGGAAATAACTCAATATAATAAACTATCGATGCATGTTTATGCATTTTTGTGCATTCTCTCTTAACTATTAGGTATAATTTGTGTTCTAAGTCTGTAGAGTCATTTTCTTCTTTTCTTTTGAGATCTATAACCCTTTACTCACACTTGCACAGCCTTATTTCATGATTTCATGTCCTCCCTGTTTCTCTTCTATTTACCTGTTCCTCTCTCCAGGAGTGATCGCGTTGGTGTTGTACTATCGTTTCCTCCACCCTAAATCCTTTGAGATTTTCCAGAGTATTCGCCACAGAGGGATAGGTGGAGCCTGCATGGAGCGTGGATCTACACTGTCACTGGAGGAGAAAGTCACACCCACTTTCCATCACCATGCAACACTGTCTGGTCTGTTAGAGATCTATCCATCTATCTATCTATCTATCTATCTATCTATCTATCTATCTATCTATCTATCAGTGATTATAATCGCTACGGTCGTTAATCTTATCAGGAGGTGGAACCCTCATGGATCTCCCTATCCAATGGGAGGGCTGGAAACATCACCACTGGCTGCTGATTCGCTTGGCCATGAAGACAGGAGATGTAACTAGGATCTGGTCGTCGTATGGCGAGGGGGGACTGGCTGGACTGATGGGGCTGTCTGAAGAAGTTCACTCCCCTGATGACTTCCATATCCCTCGGGTCTGTTGCATTCCTTTTGTTGAGCATCCTGCTTAGAATATCTGTTGTATGAATTTCATTGACTGTCTATTCACTAAGCCTGTCCTCCATAGCATGTAGCCTAAGTGTGATATTTTAAAGATTATCTAAAGGTGTTTCTCATTGTTTCTGCTGTGATTTGTCAGATTCCACCTGTTCAACCGCAGGTTCCTCAGACCTTGCAAGCGGCTCCTCAACCAGCTCCACCACCAGCGACCCAGGCTCCACAGGCAAGATCTTTGTTTATTGATCATTTAATTGGGTAATTCAAACAAAGAATACAGTAAATTTGTACTTAAAGCCACTTTTCATGGGATTTGAAAATGGAGCCGAATGAGCTGAACCAGTTTTCACCCTCCTTAGCTAATTTTCTCCCGACAAAAAAAGCTGCTATTATAATCGCTAGTCATCAAATTCTACACAGTGACTTCAAGATTCTTGTAGCATAATGAAGTGAGATTCATTAGGACAGCATGTTGCGACCCACGAATATCTGAAGGCTACTAAAGAGGCGTATCTGCACAGAAAACATGTAGTTTGCTCAGCCGTCTGTCTGGTCTCCAGGTGAGAGAGGTGGTGCAGCCACCAAAGCCAGCTCCATCCACTGTAGTAGCCAGGCCGGTGAGAAAAGCTCCCCCCACGACGATCCAGGACATGAGAAGGTTTCCAGAGATCATCCCAGTCCAGGAAGTCATTCTTGAGGAGACTGCAGAAGAGGATTCCAGCGCTCCAGCATCAGAGGACAAAGGTTGGATGAATTCTGAGCCCTGCTGGTGCACATACTTAATTATTGTATGGTCCTCCCTGTAGGTGATGTGTACTCGTTTAAAAACACTCTGCCTCTCAATTCAATGTGATTTCATTTTTCAAGGTGATGAGGAGTTTCAGAGCGCTGTTTATGGCTCGCCAACACTTTCATCTCCTCGGCAACCAGGAAGCCTCCACCACATCGACAGCAATGCGGGGACTCTGACCGAAGCCTCGTCCTCTGTGGGTTCCCTGGACATCAAGACTCCCGGCTGGTCACCTGAGCGGCGTTCGCCTCTCCTGATTAGTTCCCCGGAGAAAAAAACAGGGATGCCTGGAGAGTCCAGTACCACTCTGTACTTCAGCGCGGATGCACAGTCTCCCTCTAGTGGGAGCTATCTTGGGTGGGGCTCCGAGTTGTCACCCATCTCCACCTACAGAAGTCCCTACCGTATTAGGGAGGCTCGTTTTGTCACATCCACCCCGCGACTGGAGCCTCGAGCTGGAGCTGAAAGTCCAGGCCCGGCCCCCGTCATTGTCATCCCTGCCACTCCTGGTACAACACCAGGTGGAACCCCCAGTGCTGCAAGCCCTGCTGCTTCTACCCCTGCAGCTTCAACACCCGTGGCTTCAACACCTGCGGCTTCAACACCCGCGGCTTCAACACCCGCTGCTTCAACTCCTGGTGCTTCGACTCCTGGCGCTTCAACTCCTGGTGCTACCACACCCGGTGCTCAGATCATTCCTATCACTCCAGTCATCTCCCACGCTCGCAAACAGATGGTCCAGTTTGTGGACAGTCGAGAGAGGGCGGTGTAAGGAGGTTGGGGGTGAAGGGGAAGGGAGATCATGGGTGGGCACTGATGTCTTTTTCAATTTAGCAGTTACGGCTATACAAAAAAATTCATGCATTAAATAAGTTGGGGTTGGCGTCGTCGGGAGTTAGGGGACATTTTCAGCTCAGCTCATTGAATCAGCCATGGAGGGACATAAAGTGTAAATTATTATTCATGTTTGTCTCCTGACGTGCAGATACATGGCTTAAATTAGCAGAAAATGGGGATTCTTTGGTAGTCACAGTGGCAAAACATTTGCCAACCATTGCAATTCTTAATGGCGGTACCTCTGGCCTTGCTATACGTTCCAATTAACACATGTTCATGGGTGGGAGGGCAGTGAATGACCAGGACCTTGATGCTGCAGTAGCAACTCGTGATTGGTTAGAGCATCTGCAAAGAGGAGGGTGTAATAGGGAGGACCTCCTTGCATGCTACTGTGAAGCTCAGGGAACCATCTGGCAGATTCATGTGGTTCGGCAATAGTCTGCATCCTTCAAGACCACTAGAGGAGCTGGCAGTAACAAACACAGCTGTGCAAGATAATCGGCCATTGCAAATTAGAGGGTGGGTGTGGGCATTGTGTATTTTTCAAGTTCTTTAAAACCTTTTGATGAAAAACATTCACTATACACTACAGATCAGCATTTACTGAAGATTGGATCTGGCTTACTCATCCTAAGAAAACACAGATAAACATTAACAGGTGCTAATGAATGTGAGGAATCACTTTCATTCATTTAGAAATAAATCCTTAGACTTGATAGTTTTTAATCATTGGAAACTAACTGCAGAAAACCAAAAGCAGTTAAGTCTTGCATACTCAGGCTGTGTAGTCAACTGAGGTTACCTCCAGCGAAATTTAGGAGCAAACTAATTCTTAAATATTTGAGAATTACTAAACTGTATTTGAAATGATAAAGCAGAAACAACCATCAATCAAGACAAAGTTATTTGAATGCTGCGTGGAGCTCACTGAAACAGAATTTTCTAGATGAACCAGGTAATTAAACTAGTTTACAATAATCAAACACATGATGATGTTGACTATCCCGTCCAGCTTTCAGGAAGCCACTCATTGATCCAATCAGTCAGTTCCTCACTGTGTGTACACTTCAGTACATGGTTAGTGTTTACACACATTGCTGACACATACAAACACAGAATTCCTATTTACAATCGGTAAAATGGTCAAATCTGAGAATCTATATTTTCATTCAGCTATCTTAGATGCAAATGACAAAAAGCAAAGGCTTGAAGGAAGAACATTTTATAGATTTTCTGCTCTGCTTTCCTTTGCTAATTGTAACTGCAGTCATGTCAGTCGTTCAGCACTTTACAGCAGAAACGGTACAGCTAGAGTTTATTGTTAGCCAGTGGCTGTAGCATGATATTCTGTGGACTACACTATGATTATAACATGTGTATTTAGGGAAATTAAGCAATATAGAATATTGAGTGAACAGATGTTTGATATCAAAACATATAATTTGTATGTTTGTTATGACTTAGTTTATGGCCTGCAGAAGTGCTTTAAATCTCTAAATTAATATAGAAATAATCTAACAAAGTCTCCAGAATTGGAATTACAAACAAGGGACAAAGTGAAACTGGTGAATTTAGTAACAAAGAAAAGATACAGAACAACAACGCGATGCTTTCTGCAGGACATAATTAATGAGTGTGTCTCTATAAAGAGGAGGTAACTTTTATGAACACCTCTTACAATCGCATTTTGTTTCTTTTTTTTAATTACTGAAAGAAGCGAAGTGTCTGAATGATAGTAAGATATGATGTACGATATATGATAATGTGGCAGCAGTGTTTTGGATTGCTGACATCCATTTACTTACATTGGTTTTATTGAAGAGCACACAGCGAGTGAGCTGTGAGTGAAGCTTAAAGGCACACGTAGAAACCATGTACCTGCCTTGTGAAGGAAGCTAAACATGTACTTGTAAAGTACCTTGTCATCGGTTATCTATGTAGTAGCTGCTATTTTAAAATTGGCAATATGAAGGCTTGTGTTCCTTCCTGTAGAGGAAAATGATGGTATTTAGTTTTGTGTTCAATAAGGAAAAACTTCCTCAGATGTGGACAATCCATCACAATAACCATGAAGCCTACAACTGGTTTTCCTTAAAATCTATTTTCATACTGCACAGACACATTACATCCTCCTGAAATAAATAGAAATGTCCACTCGAGAATAATGCTTCACAGACCTTGTTAACTTGATTTGAAGTGTAAGCGTATGAATACGTTTGTATTTTAAAAATGTCATACAGTGCAACACTAGTTTGCAAACTGGTGACAGCATTAGTTGAATCACTGGGGGAAATCTAATTTTGACGTAGTGTTAAATGAATATATCTAACTCTAAACGGAGATTATTATATTCTCCTGTAAAGACCACTCCTCACAGTGTGTTGTCCTTCAGCGTATCCATTATTTGAACCTCCTACCTCAGTAAAACTGAATTTCCTTCTGACAAAACTGATTTTTTTTTCCTTGTCACAGTGAGAAAATGTAACATCTATTTGAACACTCTGAGCCTTTGTTTGGCAGCATAGAACCTTTAGGATAATGTAGCTTCCATAAGAAGGGAAACGAGGTAAGGGGCAGAGGTTTAGGAAGAGAAACGTTGCATAAATTTCTGGAGATGATAATGTGCTGCTGTGAGTTTCAATTTTGGTCAATGCCAGTATGATGTTATGAATTTTATTTATTTCGACATGTGAAATCTTTAATAATATCAGTCTTCCATGTTTGTTTGTCTTCTAATTTTCTGTTTTTCTTTAATTATCCTATTTTATCTTATTTTACTTTCTTTCTTTCTAAACAACTATAATAAGTAGGTCTATATCAATAACAAGCAGTTGAATGGTTGAGCTGCTCGTGTTCGGTGATAAAACATGGGCAGCGCTGTGAGAATATAAACTGATTTACGCAACAAAGTTGAGAGAAACACATGCGTTATCAAACGGTGTCAAACTGTTATCTACATCCGTGCTGATAGATAAAGGAGTCACTGCATGTTACTTGTTCATAAAGACATCCAGAGAATTGTATCTATTCCTTTAGAGAAAGAAAGCACTTAACTGCACACATTATCGCACATGGTCGAATGTATGTGTACGCAACAGCAATAAGCCAGCTAATAAAATGTATCTTAGTGCACTTATTAGAAAATATCCACACGCTTTAGACGATGCCTTGGCTTGACTATCATGAATCAGCGCTTTGCCTTGTAGAAAGACAGCTTCCGCTCGTCTCCTGTATGTGTGTGTGTGTGTGTGTGTTGCTTTATTTTAACCATATGCTTTGCTTCATGTACCTGGTGCGTATGATAACCTTTGCTTGTGTTTCTAATTTGACTCACTTTGTATTTTTTAAATGTTCTTTTGTATTTGGTCACATTTACTGTAATGAAACGTGTGGACAGCAGTGTTTCAAGGTTTTCGTGCTGAAGTTTCACACGTGAAATTGTTCTAGTTTTCGTTGACGGACTGGCATTAGCTTGCTGATTGAGCGTGACGTCATGTCACCGGACGGCCTCCATTTATCAACATGCATCACCTCATCTCTGCAAGGATTTCCACAGAGCTGCTGTGGTTGGTGGTAGTGAATCATTAACTGTGCTATTGATGTGACAAAATAAAGTCATAAACCATGATCAAAGTTCAGAGTCCTGTGTCCTATTTTCTTGATTTCTGTGATACATTTCCCATCAATGACATTTAGATATATTCAGACACAGGTAGAAAAGCATGATCGCAGTGTAAATGATACAGTACAAATACACATTATACATAAACTGAGCGTAGTGACAGCGCAACGGCAGCTCCAGTACAATGTTGCAGTGAACATACTATACTGTTTACATGATCACAGGGCTGGATTAACCTGCCAGGGGGGCCCCAGACACCAACCACCATTCCTCCAACTCTTCTGTATATTGTATGCAGTATTCCCATGTTGGCACACTGCAGTTCATGACCCCATGTTTGCTGTGCAGAATTTTATTAAACACAAATTCTAAAAAGAGTTTACACCATGTCAGCGAAAGATTAGCTGAAAAAATAAAGGTCTTTTTTAACTTGATTTTGGGACAAAAGATTAGATAATAAAGTAGAACTCACCTTAAGGCTCTTATTGTGTTACGTGACTTCGTAATTCAATTCAATACAACCTTATTTATACCCTGCAGGGAATATAATATGCAGCACTTCTCCACCCAGGTCGACAAATACGCCTACATTAAATGGGACAGGATGGAAAAAAACACTGTTAGTCACAAAGCTAAAGACACTTAAGTCTTATCTTATATTCCTTAATAAATATAAATATGCAAAAAAAAAAAAATGCTAAAAACAACTAAATTATACAAAACCATTAAGAAAGGCATGAAGAATGGAGAAGACAGACAGCAAAGTTGTATTATGGTAAAATGAAATGCCTCATGGTGACGGCCTGCAGGATGCTACTCATGGTTTAACTTTATCAAGTTGAATAAAATCTTAATGAATTAAAAGAAGAATGTGAGTTTGGTTAATCTGGCTGGTTAAATAAAAAAGTGTTTCTGCTCACTTACACTTTAAAATGTGGACCTAGTGCAACTAGTGGTAAATCAGTAAAATGGGGTAGTGTGCTGTGATTACAATATTTGTCCTATCTCATCATTTTGAAAGTCAGATGACAGACTTAGAAAAGGAAGAGAAAGCAGCTGGACTGTCAGCATGTTTTCTGTGGTGAGTGATCCACAGCATTATACAGCATGCAAGCCAAAGAAAACCACACTGTCACCCTCATCAGTTACAAATCATAAGTTACTTATTAATTAAAAAACAATTTGACAGAACAGTGACAAAACACCACCAGAAAACCACATGAAAAGGTCCTCAGCATTGTGCTTCATGTCACTGAGAACATTTATTTCATGCTTCAAAAGACATTTTAAGCCATTGAAAAAAACAACAGACACAGACAGACAACAATAACAATATAGGTAAAAACTGGTAATAGCAAGAAGAAAAAGTAAAATAGGAACAGAATATGTGCAATTAATCCATAGATTGTATTTGAGGGTAAAGTCGTGACAGACAGGGTGGGTTTCAGCACCACCTAGCGGTCAGATTGAGGTAGTGCAGACCTACTGCGTTGCACCAAACTCTCATCTTTAAATGTGTTTTCACCAGTCAGACCATGGCTCACGTCATTAATAGCGTGAAGGAGAACATTTCTGACCTGAAACCCAGGACGAAACCCACAGACCGGAACAGAAAAGAACGCGTTGTTGCTGACGGATCACATGATCTGCATTCATGTGACTGACTCACGTGCTTCCAGGAATATATGAAAGACGAGGACGGTGTCACAGTCATACACTCTGTTGACCACTGACGAGCGGTCTGGAGAGGAGGAACCTGGAGCTGAAGACTCAAGTTCACACCATCAGCTGACAGAAGAGCTACAGGAGACGGTGAGTGATTTATCTCTGTTGCTTTGTCCGTTTTTAAGCGGCTTCAGCTTCGTCCGCTGCGGCTTGTTGACACGATGAGATAGCCGTTAAGCTAGCTGTTGACGCCTAACGTGAACTAATACAGTCGCTACATAAGTCGATAAAATTGTGTGTTCAGGTAATATTTTACACTGCTTTGACACAAAGAGCAGGTTTAAGTCCTCGTTGTCGCAGTTATTTGTTTTCATCGCTCAATTGATAGTTGTTGTTTTCGACTGCATGACGTATTTCCGCTTTATGGTCAGAGGTTACCAGATAAACTTTTGAAACCAGGGTCTAATTTATGAGTTATCTCATTATTAATGCTCAGGGTACGTGGAAGTGATCAATACAGTCTGATGCAGGCAGCGTCTCGTTAAAAGAAAGCACCGAACTTAAAACCCGAAGTTGAAATGAACATGAAACGTAACCCTGAGCCGTGAGGCGCGTTGATACAGCGGAGAAATTGAAAGAGAAACCTCCGTCCCCTGCTTCAGCCAGAGGAAGGAGGGGGACTGAGACTTCTTTTATTGAGTTATAAACATATCTGTGACACAGAGAGGATCAGAATGAACTGGAATTGATTGATCTCAGGATAAAATGACTGTATACTTCACTGCAACAGTTTCCAGTCCACAATGTTTTCGAGCACAACTTTTAACCATTGAGCAAATCAAGGTGACAGGAATGAGGAAATGAGTCGTTTCTGTCAGTAGACAAAGAACAAACCAACCAGATTTACAGTGCAGGATTACAGACGTTAACTAGATTTATCAGACTGTATGTACATATGTGCAGGTGATGAGATGTGTGTGATAGTTCTCATACTCGAGGATATGTAGATAGGGAAATGCTGTGCTTTTTAAAGTGTCTTGGCATTCTTCCAGGTCTTTTCATAACATGGAACTGAACAAACATTATAGAATACAGCTACAGTGTTAAGAAACAAAGCCTGATTCATGTACTCTGGACATTACTACATAGTCTCTCTCTTCAGAGGTACTTATCGATTCTGCTCAGTGTTTTCCTGTGTAGTGTAGATGTGTGCAGTGTACTAATAAAGCAGTTGGAGAGGAGAGCCTTCTCTCTGTGGCTTTAGCAGTGACTCACCAATTTCTGTCTTGATCTTAAACCTCCCACCAAGGGGAAAGAAATTTCGCAACCCCTTCGCCTTTAGATGCTCTTTAGAAATGCGTTGGTCAGCATAAGAAATAAACTGTCATCAAGCTGTGCTGACTTCAGACATGTGACATTTTGGAGATGGAAGAGTTCTGCCAAAGAAAGGCCTCACAGCCTTTCACTGTGACTCAGCAAGCTGATGTAGCCTTGTGAGTCTTGTTTTTACAGCTGTGTTGAAAGAAATTGACGTGAGACTGAAAACTGAAGGGAAGTCAGTGGAGCAGATCAGCAGGTTGAGAGTTCACTCCTCCAAATCACATCTAAATCATTGCTTCAATAACAGACAGACAAACAGTCACTACCAACAGTAGCCGGACCCATTGAATCCTCTTAACAACCAACCTGTAAACATAACCTTGTGGCTCAAAATACACCTCTCATGCCCAGCCAAGGAAATCACTACTGTCCTTCTCTTACTTTCCACAGAATATGATATATAGAAACTTTTGAAAACCTGGTTTAGATTTCAGAAAAAGCAAGGTGAGTGAGTGGAGTGTATCATGTTGCGCTTCAGTGTGATGTCAGGGAACAGATCTCATTCTGTAAAGGGGAATTTTCTATCCTTTGTCCTGTCTGTGTGCCTTTTGCTCACAATATTTTATTGGCCTCAGTCATGTGATATCAAACCAGTTTCACTGGAAGTCTCGTTTCTAAGCCTCTTGAACAGACCTGAGGTGTTTCATTGGATTCTCTTCTGCTTTTTCTGTTCGAAAACCAGACATGCCTGAACAGGTGTTCTAGTTTTACCTCACAAGACTGGCTCTTGTTCTTGAGAGATAATCTATGTGGCTGTGTGCCAGTGTGAGCACTGAGGGTCTGCAAGTCCAGGAAGTTCTTACATAAGTCCATGTCCAATTGTTTTGGCCACAGTCTGATTCCAATTGAGTGTTTTCTAATCGTGCTCAGTCGACATGTCTGCCTGTGTGTCTCTGTGACACGTTGTTCTCCACTCCTGCTGTTCAGGCCTTAGACTGACGTCATGGTTTGAAAGTGCATGGTAGTTCATCCTATCGTATTTATAAAGAAGCACAGTGTCTGCATTGATATTGATTTTGCTGGCATCCTGCTTACCCTGAGTGCACTCATGCCTCTATTTAATAGGCTACATTATGATCTCTAATGGATCCTTGTTAGTGCATTTCACATCTGATACCATATGAGAGGGAACTTGGACCATTTGGTGCATACATCTTATCTAAAAACCTGAGGAGAGTGCGTACAGTTACATTGTGGGTGGACGAGGTACTATGAGGACGTATGAGTCTTTAGGCTTTTTAAGTGAGAACTGAAACCCAGTCTCATTATGATTAGGTAAAACAACACTGACAGTTGTCTACAAAAGCAAGCAAACTACCCTTTCATCTAAAGACCTTTTCTTGTGTTTGCACGTAGATTTAATTCCAAGGAATTTGTTGAAACACTTGACTGTTTATTGTATTTGCATGCCGAGTGTTTAACCACTGGAGAGGTCTTTGACTAGCATGACTGAGGATAAGAGGGTTTTCCCTGCTCTCTCTGTACACTCTGTGTGCCTGCTCCACTTGTAGATGCAACTAGAGTAACGTTCAGTCAGCTGTGAACAAGTTTTTCCAACCTAGACTATTGTATTTACAGTCACTTGGGGTTAAGTGCTACACATGTGTTCTTGTAGCTTTCTTTGTGAGACACCCTTCATCTCTGATAGTTAAAGAACATCAAAATGAAAGTTTTGGCTGGAATTGAAAGGGGCAGATTTAGGGCTACGTAATCATGCTGAGGTGCAGAGATTGAATCAGAATGTATGCAACTACCAGAACTCAAGTGTTACTTCTAATGTGAATAACAAATAAACTTGTCCTCTTCATATTGCCTTTTTCAGGCAAAATGTGGCGTGCAGCCTTCCTGTTACTGGCTGCCAGCTTGACTGTGAGCCTGGCCAGACCCCGCCTCAAACCACTGTCCAGTGAGATGGTCAACTACATCAATAAGTTCAACACTACCTGGAAGGTGAGGGTTTGTTTTTTTTTTTGCTTTTTTTTTTTGTTTTGACTTGTTTTATCTGACCTTGGACTCTGGCGTCAGTGATTAAAAGCAGCTATAATTGACTCTCCCCTCCTTCAGGCTGCTCACAACTTCCATGATGTTGACTACAGTTATGTACAGAGACTCTGCGGTACGATGCTGAAGGGACCTAAACTGCCAGTCATGTGAGTTTGTACACGCACTGTGTACATTTCTATGTACATAGAAGAAGCAGCAGTGGTATCAGTGTCACGGAGCAAAACTCTGTATCCAACCTGCTCACTACAAAATGGAAAAGTACACCTGCTTAAGTTGTTGTAGTAGCCTACAGTCATACTTGACTGTATAACTGTTCCCCTGCAGGGTTCAGTATGCTGGGGACCTGAATCTGCCTAAGGAATTTGACTCCAGAGAGCAATGGCCCAACTGTCCCACTCTGAAGGAGATAAGAGACCAGGGTTCCTGTGGTTCCTGTTGGGTAAGATTTAAAAACTCACTTTTCAAATGATATTAATAATATTATTGCAAAATGATTGTTTTTTTGCTGAAGAAACAAATTATCTAGTTTTGTTTGATTGTGAGTTTTCATTGTGGTTGGTAATGTGCCCCAACAGGCATTTGGTGCTGCAGAAGCCATCTCCGACCGTGTGTGCATCCACAGCAATGCCAAGGTCAACGTGGAGATCTCCTCCGAGGATCTGCTGACCTGCTGCGACAGCTGTGGCATGGGGTGAGATGCAGTAATGTGTGAAAAATCTTTACTTGTTCTGATCTTTCCAACTGATGATTGCATTGACCTACTGTATGTGGACCATAATCTTGAGCTCAGTAGCAAAGAAGGAAAAAATTAATCAACTCAACACAAGCTCACCAGTGAATGATCTGCTATGAAGAGAGCAGTCTGATATTATCCAGGAATATGCAGAACAGGTAACTGTGCCAGAACTGTGCTTATTAAGGATGTTGGGTACCAGCCATGACTTTGTCAGTAATTAAAATATTTGGCTAGGCCATGAGGCAGGGAGTGCTCAGTGTTTGTCTCCAAAGGCGGAAACATTTTGACATTTCTACTTTTCAGATGTAATGGTGGCTACCCTTCAGCTGCCTGGGACTTCTGGACCAAAGAGGGACTGGTGTCTGGAGGCCTCTATGACTCCCACATCGGTGAGTTATGTGGGCAAGAGACTCTTAAAGTGGTGTGTGTGTGTGTGTGTGTGTGTGTGTGTGTGTGTGTGTGTGTGTGTGTGTATGTGTATGTGTATGTGTGTGTGTGTGTGTGTGTGTGTGTGTGTGTGTGTGTGGCGTCTACAATTCAAACATGATCTTTGTGTCTGCAGGTTGTCGCCCCTACACCATCCCCCCCTGTGAGCACCATGTGAATGGCAGCAGACCCTCCTGCAGTGGGGAGGGTGGAGACACACCCCAGTGCATTTTCTCGTGTGAAGCTGGATACACACCCAGCTACAGAGAGGACAAGCACTTTGGTACGTAAGGCAGAAGAAAAAAGTTTGAACCTCCATAAATAAGGGAGGAATTAGGGTTAAGCGTGCTAACATTACCTGTGCATATTCGAATAGTCACCAGGATTTAAAAGAGAAATAAAATCTAACATTTGAACTGTATTTTCCTTCTCGCCCTGTGATTTTCCAGGAAAGATGTTCCTTGCTTTAGTTTGTCATATGAATAGTAAACAGTTAGCTGAAACATGACTTTGTTGTCTTCAAATATATGAGACCACAGTGCATACATACATAAATGTTTATTTCGCTCTTGTATGTGCCATAAGCAATATGTTTGGTCCTAAAATGAGCTGAACCCTAAACTTGGTGAACACAGCTGTGTATATATAAGCATGCACGCACACACACACAAACACACAGTACAGGATCCTAACTCAAAAGTGTGTTGCAGGTAAAACGTCTTACACCGTGCTGTCAGACGAGGAGCAGATTCAGTCTGAGATATACAAGAACGGGCCGGTAGAGGGAGCCTTTACTGTCTACGAAGACTTTCTGCTATACAAGTCTGGTAAAAGCACAGGCACCATTGTTGTTTCTGATGTTCTCTCATACGTTCGAAAGCAACCTCTTGCTCACCCTCTTCCTTTATTTTGTTCCTTGCCTTTCTTTTTTCCTTTTTTTTGTCTCAGGTGTGTATCAGCATGTGTCTGGGTCGGGTGTGGGTGGCCACGCCATTAAGATCCTGGGCTGGGGCGAGGAGAATGGTGTTCCCTACTGGCTGTGTGCCAACTCCTGGAACACTGACTGGGGTGACAACGGTGAGCAGAGGCACACATTTTACTGCTTTTAATGAACATTCCTACAACAATAGTCACTCTGAATTCCAAAGAGTAGCCCACTTTCCATATGTTCTCATGCTTGAGACATGGAGATTTCTATGTGTAAACTGTCCTGTGGTCTGTTTCTGGTCCTCAGGATTCTTTAAATTCTTGCGTGGATCAGATCACTGTGGTATTGAGTCTGAGATTGTGGCAGGGATTCCCAAATAAAGTCTAAGGTAAGAGACAACAAGAGAACATGCAATGGAAATATAAAGTACTTCTCTCAAACGTGTCTGTGTGCCTGCACAGCTGCAACCTCCCTAATGTTATGTTACAAACCAGCCTGGCATGCATGGATTTGTATTTTTGATCCTTTACCACCCCAGTAGCTCCCGTTTTAAGTCTTCTGTGAAAGAGTAAATTGATGTGGCTTGAAGTCTGTGCCTTTCTCTTCATCTCTTGCAGGTTTTGAGCTGCAGTGTCCATCATATAGTCACTAGAGGGCGACACACTCCACTTGCCTGCTCTGGAACTGCAACAACTCTCAGCTGCTTTTAGTCCTTGTAGTTAAAGCCCACTGTTAACCTTGCACACGCTGCATGTGGTTTTCTTCTGACACCAGACGACAGAAGAGAAGAAACAGAGAAAACTTAATAGCAACCTTCTCGTCATTTAGGTGGATTAGCAGATGACAACTATGTGCCTGATTACAAATCACCGTTGTTGAATTTAAGGAGGGGTTTTTATTTTTTTTGTGAAAGAAGTGCTGTGAGGTCTCGCACATTCACTTCTTAAAGCAATCACAAGGTTGTACAGGAGGAAAATGTCTTTTAAGAATTTCATTTTATCTCAGGTGATTTGATGCCGACTGTCTCTGTTGCAGAATTGAACTTGTCCCCCTGTTGTCACATTTTTTTCTGCACTAATGCAAAGTGTGGACCATCTTAGAGCGATGCAGCACATGATAGAAAGAAATTGCAGGACTCTGCTGAATGGAGCAGATAATGTATTTTGTTTGATTTTTAATGATCACAGCTGTCAGAGATTTTTTTTTGTTTTGTTTTTATCCAACATTATTTCTCAGTGCCACAAATGCCACTCCATAATGTAAGGATGTACCCTTGTAACTGGTGGCTGTAAGTGTTTTTAAACTTTGAGTATTGGTAGAGAAATTGAACTTTTTTTAAAAAATATGGTTGAAATGGAATCTTTTTATTGTCTGCCTGTATCAATCAAAATATTGGCACATGAATTGAATAAAACAATATTTGATTCCCAGTATGGTGTTGTTGCTCTTGAATATGCATGCTGACTTAAATCAGCTTGCAACATCTTTAATGACTGATTTGAGCCTGATGGGATTGGCTCACCAAGAAAATGTAGTTCAAGATGAATGGATCAGACCACCTATTCTGACTGGTAAGTGATAAACGTTGTAGGTTAATGCAGCATTAAGACGCCAACTTAAAGTAATCGGATGGAATTTTGTGACATTCATTCTAAAGTTGTAACCAAATTTGTTTGTAACAAGATTAACTGGAAAGATTGTTTCTACCATCTAGACAGGCGGTACTGACAATGGGGAAATGGGTAAAAGTTAACATGTTCTCGAAGATACGATACGCTTTCTAAGCATAGCCACTTCCGTCTTGGTGTCAGCAAAATAAACACTCCCCCTTGATAGTAGCGTAAAAGTTGTTCGTTTAGTAACCAGGCGTCCACCCATTATCCAACAAGGAGAGCGGGTCTTCAGTAAAAACCGGAAGTGCAAAGAGAAGCCTCATATGCGAAAGTAGTTGTTTACAGAGCGTTAAACACGGGGTGGTGGTGTTTTGAATGAATTGCTAAAAACAGGAATCTCCTCAGCGTCCGCTCAGTTAAGGCACATCCGGGACATTCCGGCTCTCAAAACAAACATCCAACCAACGCACCGTTCTGTACTGGTCGCGCGGGCGGAAAGTGCCTGCTCATTACTCACAGTGTGAGCCTCCGTGGGTAGCTAACCAGCCAACGATGGAAGGGGGAGGCAGGGTCTCTTGGATGAAATATGGGCCTGTGGTGTCCCTGATTGTGGTTCTTTTGGCCGTGTGGTTCCGGTCACCCCAGAATGAAGGACTGGACGACCGGCTGGACACCGTTTTGTCCTCTCTGCTCCGGGCTGAACGCAAAGTCGGGGTGAATAACGTCGCCAGACCGAAAGTGGCCGTTGGTAAGTGCAAGTGGAATGAGCTAACATAGCTAACAGTATTTAGCCTGACCTAATCACAGGGGCTTACGGAGTTTCTGGGTTAATAATCGATTAGGTTCGAAATGAGTGGCACCCGTAAAAGCTGGAACTGCTTCAGATATACTAACGTTAAATTAATTGTTAACAAAACAGGCAAATAAAAGTTGATTGCTAACCATATGCACTATAACCTGAGTGGTCTTAAATTGATGCAACGTTTATCGAGATCAATCGAAACTTAAATGTGCTATTGGAAATGATAAAATAAATAAATAAATACTGGGAAAACTGACCGACCAAGTGAAAGCAAGGACATCTAAGCCAATGTTAACTTAAGTTGAAGGCAGACCCAATACAGCGGAGTGTAGTTTGACCAAGAGCATCAGTGGTGTGATCATAGATGATCTGCTCAGTCAGATCTTAGTCCAGATCAGCGTTTTCTGACCAGCTGCAAGTTTGTTCAGAACAGGGACCCTCCGTCAACCCTGGCTGTCATTTCAGTGGAGCTCCTCACTGCAGGCCTGAATGGAAATATGAGCAAGACGGCCAGTATTTGTACCATGAATGTGGACGAACTTGTCAACTTACCATGTTAAGTGATGTCTGCCGTACGTCACTAGTAAAAGATTATAGCCGAGGTACGACATCTCTTGTACAAACTAGTACACACGTTAAATAGTGAAATTAGATGGTGAATTCAGGGATGCACTAACCACTGCTGCTGTATTTAAAATAGATATACACGCAGGTGTCAGGCCCTGGCTATGGTTTTCGTATGTTGACAGCAAGTTAACAGCTCCCTAGTCTCATACGTGCACCTTTAAACAAAGGCCTGCTCTGAGTGAAAAGTATGGCTGGCAGTTTGTGCTCTCTGTCTTGCATTGGAGCAAAGGGCCCAAGTGGATTTATCATGGTTGAAGGGTGGAGTTCCTCACCTGAAGACAACAAACTTCACAGGGGTTTGGACAAACAACATAATAAGCATGACTGACCTGTGCCTTTACTGTCTTGATCTAATCCTAACATCTTGTCCTTTGAACAGACAATCAAACACACAGTGGAAGTGATATCTGTCCACCCTTTACCCAGTTCAGCAACAGGCTCAGCCATGCAGTCAGACCTGCTACGTTATAATTATACAGAACTGGGTATCATAACATCACATGTCAGCCCACTCACATGATATCACATAGATAGATAGATACTTTATTCATCTCAAAGGGAAACTACATATTTAATCTAAGCCTAATGTAGTGCTGTGAGGTGTCTCAGGTGGTGAATTTGCATTACACACTACAACACAATGACAAGTTCTAGCTTGTTGACTTTCAACCAAAAGCACAATAAATATGCACCTCTGGTGCTGACTACATGACAACAAATATAGGTGGGTCATTTTTTTCCTTCATTTACAGCAAATAGTCGTGTGCAGATTGCCATCTAAGAGCAGTGAAAAGCAATTGCAAAAAACAAAGTCACCTGAAGTGAAGCTACTGTCAGTTAAATACTCAGAGCTAATTCAAATGTAACATCTCCCACTTATGCCTTTTTGGTTTCTCTCGTGTACACAGGAAGGTTATCTGGAGCTGTGACGCAGCATGTTGGCTTTTGTTCGGACTTGACAGAAAATGTTTGTAGATGGAAGCTATGGATTGATGATGTTTGATTCAGCAGCATTGTGTCAGATCATTGGAGCGGCCACGGTGGCAGACAGATGTTCTCTATGCTGAGTGTGCTAAAGCTGCACACTGCCATTAACTTGCTCTTTGCTCTAGTTGTTCTATCAGGTTTGACTACCATGTCTACAAGAAAATGTGTGATATATAATCTTCTCCCGCCTTCTTTCCCCTGCAGGCCTTCTCTTTATCATCTCCATCTCATTGGCCAGTGGCCAGAGATTTTAAGATATATCACATATTTATCTGTCTTTCTTTCTCTGTCCGTCTCCCTCATCCACAGGTTTTGGGGGTTGTGTTGACCTCATAGTAGACGGGATATCGTTGCTAAATAAGATTGGCCTCCTTCACACAGACCAGCCCCTACATCATAACTACATAGAAAATGAAGTGCAGCTGGCCCAGAGCTTTGCCTACTTCTTTGCACCGGGAGCTGCTGCAGAGTAAGTGCAGTGTGTGTGTGTGTGTGTGTGTGTGTGTGTGTGTGTGTGTGTGTGTGTGTGTGTGTGTGTGTGTGTGTTTGTGTGTGTGTTTTTGTGTGTGTGTGGTTTCCACAGCATCCCCAGTTTTTTGAAGTTTGGGTTATAGTTGTGGTCTAGTTCAAGGAATTTATCTTAAATTCACAGTATGGTGATATATGTACACTGAACAAGTGCAGTCACAAATATTTGAATACTTTGCTCTTCTCTGCTGTGACTGGTTAGCTGAGTTTTCCTGTTTATACACTACGTGTGTCTAAGTGTGTATGTGTGCGTGTGTGAAGTTGGATAGGAGGCAACGCTTTAAAGCCGTGGCTCTGTTACACCCCTCAGGCGGCTGTTTCTCCTGACTCATTCCCTCGCCTCACATGCTCTTTTACAAGCATGCTCACATTTAACCATGAATGCATTGGGCTTTATTCTTAAGATACATCCAAATAAATACAACCACACACTATATCTTCCTTCCACTGGCCATCTATTCTTCACACAGAATAGGCCACTGCCCACCCTTTGGGCAGTGTCTGTATGTTTCTGCGTTTGTTGCTGTTGATGTTAATCAGTTAGTATCTGGTTTTTACGCTGCTGAGCTCATCTCCCCTCCCTTCCAATTCTGTGGTGACTGCTCCTGTTCTGGATGTGGTGCTTGCGAGCCCTTGTTCATTGTCTGGAACTAACACCCAAAGCCAAAGCCAACAGGGCTTCATTGTGCACAGAAAGGTCAGGGGAAAAATGTGTGAGAGAGTGAAGAAGAACGAGTGTTTAAAAATCTCAATTAGATACAGAAGCCAGGTTTTTTTCAGTGCTTCTCTGTTAGTTATTTCTCTTGCCTTTCTTGCCTGGTTTCTGGTGAAGTTTGGCATTGTAAACCCATAATGTATGCCAGATGATGGCTGAACTTGTGTAGGCAAAGTCTAAGACCATAATTCTGAAGCACTTAAGCCAAAGAAATGAGCTAAGTGATATGTGTGAAGAACAGAAGATTGGGAGTGTCTGCCACGTGCAAACTGGGTCACACTGTATGTGTGATGGGTTTGTTTTGCTCAGTGTGCTTTGCTTGTATTTCTGTTTCTCTTCAGTCACTGTCAGCTAACTTGCAGCACCGGTTTGTCCATATTTTAAAATGAATTGATATCTGCAGCTATACGTTTGTGTGTGTGTGTGTGTATGTATGAGGGAGTGAATGAGAACTTGAATCTATAGGATGAACCAGAACCAGGCTAACACATATTTAAACAGAACATTTCATACACAATGACAGTTCAAAATGCTGCACAAATTGTATGAAAGAACTACAAGGTGAGACAGAGAAGACGTGTGGAGGAAATGATGTTGGTGCTTTCAAGTTCTTGACATTAAGTTTTAGCCTTTTTTGACAGTTTTTTTTTTCTTGGTCCTGCAGGCGTTTTGTGCTCAATGACACCCTGTTCAGTGAGCTGATTGAAGCCTCCCGTGACTTACCTGGAAACAGATGGGCAGTAGGCGGCAATGCCCCGGTAATGGCTGGTCGCATGGCCACCGAGGGATGTGATGTGTTGCTCGGGGGAAGTTTCAGCTCTGATTTTACCGATGTCCTGTCCCAGCACATCACAGGTACACACACACACACACACACACACACACACACACACACACACAAACAAACAAACACACGCTCATACACCATTATTATCTTCCAGAATCTGTCTAACTTGTCACTTTAACTTGAGTCAGATTCTTTGTATGTGCGCTCATACTTGGCCAATAAAGCCAATTCTGCTTCAGATTTTTTACTTCACATGATGCTTTTCCTGTATCCCTGAATTCCCTTCTCCCCCTCCTTTTTTCATGGCCTCCTACTCTTTTTTTAATTTGTTCCTCTGTCCTTTCTACTCTCTTGTTTTCCCTTCCTCTTCTTCATTTCCAAACCCCTGAACCTCACCTACCTCTGTTTTTCCAGTGGCAGGTAACATCGTGGAAGAGCCAGACATTCACCTGATCCTGGAGTATTCATCTGGCGCTAAATGGGGGCACTATACCTCACGTAGAGCCAACAGGTATGTAATAGTTGAGCATTTGGCCGATGTTTTGAGAATTCTGAGGGAAGCTGACCTTGTTGGACTTGCTTGTGTTTGTGCTCTGCAGGTATATCATCCACAGCGATGACCATAACCCCTACCTGGACTCTATGGATGATTTTGCTGAGAAACTCAAAGACTACAATCCAGACCTGCTGGTGGTGGGTGGGCTGCAAATGATGGATAACTTCCCCTTCCAGTCAGGTAAGATGACCTTTTTTTGTTGTTGTTGCTGATTTTGGACATCCAGCAGTATTGTCTGCTGCTTTGTGTTGCACAAATGGGATAGTATGGAACATTTGATAATTCTCCTGAATTCTTCACTCAAGCCTGTGAGGGTTTGCTAAAATAGAAAGTTTTAATTGAACTTGATACAATTCTAGAAATTATACAATTATTAGTAAGAATTTCACTTTATGGTAAAGGAACTAGTCTATTCTGAGCTGCACTTAAAGGTCTTAGAGAGTAAGTCTGATTTCAAACTTAGAACCTCTAATTTCATGTTTCTTCATGTTTTGGTTAGTCTGTTGAATTTGGCATTAGCACGTTCTGCGGCTAATGTGGCTAGTAGCATCTACTGTAGACCCACACGCTGGAGTCGTGTTGGACTATTTGATATTGAGGGACAATCAAGATAAACTGTGGGATCTTTGGCATCCTTCCCTCTCTTCCCTGTTCCCCACTTTCTCATTACTCTATCTACTTTGTCTCATCTGTCGTCTTTGTTTCCATTACTCTTAACTACGTCTGGCTACCCTTTGTCTGAATTTCTTGTCCTCTCCTGCCATCTATTCCTTTCATCGTTCCAGGTGAGCGGGAGGCTCTCTTCTCCCGCCTGGCCGACCTCCTGTCCTCCTCGTCTCCACAGATCGGGGTCCATTTTGAGATGGCCAGTTTTGTAGAGGAGAGTATAATGGAAGACCTACTTCACTATGTCATCCCCCATGTATGTATGACTGAACAACTAAATTAATCAAAGCATTAATTCACACACACACAAAAAAAAAAATGTTGATCCCAGAACAGCTGAATGAAGTAGGAAGAGGAACAAGCTCTGACTGGTCTGACAAGTAATACCAGGCAGTTGGAAACGTGATTTGCTTAGTTAAATGTTAAAACAAAATGGAAACTGTATTTGCATTCCTGTATTTGCGTGTTTATGTATTCCAGTATGTTTAGTGTCTTGCTCGCTAGTGTCGTGATGTATTTTTCTGACATGTGGTAAGACTTTAATAACAAGAGTGTGAAAACATATCTGCCAAGCCTGTGTAATAGGAATACACTCTGGACAGTCCAATAACTACTTTAAACATAATGATTATTTCGTACTAAATGTTATCCTTTGGGCCTATTTTATTTCTAGGTATTAATAATTCTGAAGTATTGTCTGCGCAGCTGGATACAGCTGCTATGCCGTCGTAGAACTCTTCTGAAAACACACATGATAATTGTAATGTTGCATTGGTTTCCTTCATTGTAATCAACAGAGCAAGTGTAGTTTTTTCCTCTCTGCTCTTCAAAATAACACCGTCAGTCAACACAGTAGTGCACACCGGACTGTGACGTCCACCTGACACTTTTAACGATCAGAATAAACTACACTTGCCATGTTGATCACAACTAAAGAATATGTCACTGGATACAACGTATGGCTGTTTTTTCCAAGAGGCACCGTTCAGTTAAAGGCAGGTCCAGACTTTAATCACTCATCCTGATTCTGCTTCCTCAGGCGGACTCTTTAGGGATGAATGAACAGGAGCTTCCCAACCTGCTCAGTCTACTTAAAGGCTCCAACATCACAGTGTTGTCGGACCCAAACCCTCGTGTAGCCACTGTCCTCGACCAGATGAGGGAAGTCTATCGCATCCTGAACCAGCGCTACAAGGATGCTAATGCAGAGAGCGGCGCGGATGGCGTTAAGGTTAAGCCACTGACTCGTCTCCACGTCCACACGCTGGCCTTTCAGGCCATGATCGTGACACGTGGCTCCCAGTGGAAGAACACCATGTCAGCCACCGCCAAGGCCTCCCTCACAGCTAACCGCCATGTCTGTGGCTCCAATGACATTGACCCCAGCAAGGCGAGACTCATCATGGATGACTCCTTCTCTGTTAGCCGGCAGGAGGGCAGCCAGCGTATCCCTCTGCAGGAGACTAGGCCTGTCAGCTGCTGGGATGAGGAGGACTACGAGATCTGTGTAGCTCCGGTGCTGGTGTGCACTGAGGTTTACCAAACTGCAGGTGGGGGGGACAACATCTCAGCCGCCGGCTTGGTGCTGCAGATCTAGAGGAGGACACCATACGCTCTATCTGTGTGTAGTGCTAACTGGGTGTTGGGAAACAATGTGACTCTTCTAGGTGTGATGCAAAGTGGCTGTTGTGGCAAACGCTGATACTGATTGTGAAATATATCCGGCTGACGCTGTCATGCTTGCAGCTCAATGCCCAGGACAGGTGGACCATAAGGAAAACTGATTGTTATCATTTGTAGGAGTCAGATGATGGCATGCAGTGGTTATTAATCAGGTTAGACCAACAGGCCTCAGTTTTTGTTTTTTTGAGGTAGATGCAGTGAAAAACCAGTCAACAAAAAAATTGCTTGAATTGAATAAGGTCTATCTTAACCAGACTTTCCATGTGTGTATGTGTGTATGTAAATCTTTGATGGAGACACTGCCCTACTATGTCGGTAGCCCATCATCTGACTACTGTCCTCTTGTACTTCTCCAAGGCCTTACAAGACTTCAGTCAGGATGAGATAAAGAGGGATGAGGTTTGGGTAAAGTCCATAAACACACCAGGTTGTTTTAATAGAGCCACACTGGGTAGCCTGTGGCCTGGTGTTTTTCAATTGTGGAAGTTTTGACGAAACTGCGTTTTCTGCTTCTTTTTCAGATAAATTCTCTCTTCTTTTTTTAACCTGTGGCTCCACTATGCAACAGTGTTATACACAGAGCTGTGTAACTACTGAAATAGCTGAATCTTCTGTTTCTTGGAGGCATGTTTTGTAGGCGCTGTCACCTACTTCACATCTCCAAGTTGAACCAGTAAACGGGCCTTTGAGCTCTCCTGCCTTGCAGCAAATGTCAGCTCACATCTGACCCCTTACCCACGTCTTCCCTCTCCTATCTCATTCTCAAAGGCAAAGAAAGATTTAAAGTAGAAAGCTGTGAGGTGATCGCCTCCTGTTCTTCCTAATATATGTGAAAAATGTGATTTGGTGTGGTTGATTGGTTGTAAGATTTTCATTCCTCTGTGTGTCAGTTGCAGTGCAATAATGCAAAATGATGTTAAGAGACCACTGTTGGTAGCTGGATATGATGTCAAAACTTTCCTCTCTACCTCTGTCTTCTTTTTGTTTCACCTTTTTCCTCCTCATTGCCCTTTTTCTTCCATGTGGCACACTTTTCTAGAATCTGTCATGTTTCTCCCTTGTTCCTTCCACTCTTCTTGTGTGTGTGTTTATGGCTCTGCAAGGACCAAATAACCAGTGTGGACTGCCGCTGATGAAAGTGATGCAATGGTGAAGTTACTGGCAGCTAGTTGTCACATTGTCACGTGGTATCGGCTGCATACAGTGGAACACAGTCTCTAGTTTTAGATGTTTTTAAGAAAGAGGGGGCTAGCAACATGACAGTTTAAGTTTGGTTTGAAGCTATGGTGTTATTCACCATGAAACCCCTAAACCTGTGGGCTCCTCAGAAAATGGAATATGTTTGTCTTTATCCTGTGGAAGGATAATTTCTTTAACTTTTCACTCCCACGTATATGTCAAAGCCACTACTTTCTGAATTTCCTTTTCTCAAAATAACTCAAAGTGAAAAATGGCCTCTAAATGGTCCTCCACTCCCATTTCACTCTATTCAGGGTTTTGTTTGTGACTGGACTTAAATGGGACTGATCCCCAACTCTGCTGTGTTTCTTATTATGTACAAGCCAAACATTCCACCACAGACCCTGCTTCAGTTTTTTTTTTTTCCCAATCAGAACGAAGCATGTTTGACAAGAACATCTCAACACACGAGCAGATTGTTTTTCTTTCTTTTTCTTCCACAATTGAATTTCTTTATTACTTATGTAAAGCTGCTTGTTACAGCCCCTTTTTAGAGAGGAACACATTTATTCATGTTACAATGCAACAAGTACGAGGTTAAGAGACAAAGAAGACCCTAAAGGTGAAGAGATCCCTTTAAATCTTTTCTCTGTCTGTCAAGACTGTGCTGATTTGATGCTGTTTGATTATGCTGAAGGTAAATGAGCCTTATTCTTTCTTGACTTTTGGTGTTTAGTGAAAAGGGAATGTTTAATACAGACGTTTTCTATTACTGTAGGCTTATGTTTTATTCTCTGATGTCCTCGTCTTGCACAGTTATTGGAAACCAAAACTAAGGAGACATTGTTTTTACTGTGAAATGAAATCATTCAAAGCAGACCTTCGGCATGCATTCATGGATTCAGATGGAGAACTGTTTGTGTTTGCAGCCATATCATCTGCTTATCTAAGCTACAAATAAGTCATGTCATCCCTGTTCCAAAGCTGTGTTTAACTGTTTCATGCATGTGTAACTATTCAATGCAGAATCACCGAAGATAAAATGCTACGCTGATAAAGCCAATCCCAGCTTTGCTTATTTCCTCATACTCAGGGTCTACTGAACTCAAGAATTCTTTGAGACACTTGTGAGGAGTATTATGGGATCGTCACATCATGGCTTCCTTATCATAATTCATAATTCACCATTCTTCCAGCAATTAGCACATTTCATTTGGTGGCACTTCATATAGGTAATGCTCCTCATCCTCACTGCATTATGAATTCCTGCTTTTCCCTTGTTGTCCATTGGCTGCACACACAGTCTAACCCTCAGTCAAATGAATGACCAGATTACCTAATACATGCCGATATCATCACTGGGCCTAGATATAATCAATGAACAAGGAATTTTCTAAAGTATAGAGCTGTTACAGAGAAAATCTGATATGAGGGATCATAAATGTAACCTGCAGCTGCTCTCACAGCCTGATCTGCTCAGTTTTCTCCCTCATCTGGAGTACACAGGGATAACAAACATTTTCCATGAAAAGCAGGCCATGTTTCTGAGGTTAGGGTAGCAGCAAGCTCCCATTCTGAAATACACCTTAGATCTCTCAAACACACAAATACATTTGAGTACCTTCTCTCTCCGCATTGTCTCAAGCTGTTGAGTTTTTGCGTTAAATTTAAGAAAACATATCAAGTCAAAAATGAAAAGAGAAGATTCAGAAGAGTCACATTCAAGTGCAAAATTACAACTACAGCACTCCAGTTGATTCATACAGCACAATTTCATTTTATGCAGGGGGGGGAAACATCTCTGCCATGTCAGACTTGGAAATAAGGAGAGGTTTGGTACAATATATAACTGCATGGGAGCATAAAACCTACAAGATAATGGACTTCTAAATGATGGTTCTCTTGCATTGATACATTTCCCCAAATCTGCCCCCCTCTCCCAACTCTGGAAACAAAGTCAGGATTGAGCTGTGCACATTTCTTAGTTATATCAGAACTACAAGCCCACCTTAAGAAAATGTGGACATGAACACAAATGGCAAACATACACAGAGTTGTGTGTTTGTAATATTTCTCAAAGATACGCTCACACACACACACACACACACTGTGACACCGTCTACATGTCAGGGTCAATGGTCAGCTGGCTGATTACATCTTTGTAGTAGATGAGGTTGTTATCATGGTCAGTGAGTGCTGTCAGCATCTCATCCATCTCCTCCTGAGAGAAGAGCTCACCTGGTTTAAACACAAACACAATATGGCCATGGTTAAAAAAAACAGTCCCCACATTATGTTTAGTGGAGGTAAAGGGTTAGATATGTTAGATGCACAAAGCATGACATAATCTGCGTTTCTCTACACAAACAGTATTCGTACCACACAAAGTCAAAACTGAAATTTACCTTCCTGTGTCATGTACTTTGTCAGCTCCTCAGGCTCCAGGTATCCTTTCTTTTCTTTATCCAAAACCTGCAAACACACCGTTACTGCCTTCAGGCTTGAACAAATGTTGGTGACTGACCTCGTGATGTTAGTGTTACTCTGCTGACTGTATGATGTTCTCAGAGGCTCAAACTCCTACTTGATTGAGACACAGTGCAGTCGCTGCAGCTGACAATCTGCAGTTACCAGATGAAACTGTGAGACTCTGACGCCTGCTAACCTGTTTACAGCCCCTAAACTACAGCACTGGAGAGTATGACTGGTCTCACCTCAAAGGCCTGAAGCAGAAGGTCCTCAGGGATGGGAGGGAACCTAACACACACAAGCGCGCACACACACACACACACACACACACGCACACACACACACACACCATTGCTATACTTCACCATGTACGGTGTGGAAGTACTCCCTTATAGTATTGACATTATGACAGACTCTGCTGTGCTCATTTTATTAAGACGATCCAAAGATTGTCACTGGTTTAAAATGAAGCTGAAATATTGTCAGAGGTAGACGAGATCAAGATGAATCTGTGTATTATAGGGAGCACGCTTAAGAACCCATTTAGCAGCTCTCAGCACAGAAAAGCACACATTTAAAGGAAAGTGGCATGTATTATTTAAAGAAGTCACATGTTTGGTATTTTCTAGGTGGTGAAAAAAACATCACCTGAAAGATTAATGATCAAAAAAAACAGACCTTTACACCACACATCTATTCTACAGTAGCTACGTTAGTATATTTACCAAATATAAAAGCAACCTGAAAACTCGTACCAGTGACAGTCATTCAGTTGCTCTTGTAGAAAGACATGCTGTATTATAAATCATTTAACACGAGCACCTATTTATTTATTCAGCTGGCAACTGTCTTACTTGCACTCCAGAAGCACTTTAGCCATGGCTGGCAAGAACTTGTCCAAATGGATATATCCTGTGTGGTCCTCCTCCACCTGGTTGAATAGGACAAAGAACGTGGATATTGGTTCTTGAACAAGCTCTGAATTTTCTAACAAACCTCACCGCTGCTTATAAGGTCACCCCAACACACATATATTTTAAGAACAATCTGTGTGCATAACATATTTCAGGCATATACTGTCACTTATTCTTAATTTTGTGCTCCAGCACATTAACAATAAATGCAATACTTAAGAAAACAAGATGACACTTTAAATGACGTGATATCGCAATACCATTATTTATTATATTTCACCAGAAGACATAGTAGACACACCAAAGGAAAGCCTCAGATGATTTCTTAATTTCCTTTATTCGTCCAAAATATGAGCAAAAACTTAAATAAACACTGTTCTGACCTGTGCTATGAAGTCATGTAGGTCTCTCTGAGTGGGAAAGCAGCCCAGGGAATAGATGATGGTGCCAATCTCCCTAGAAAACAAACCTCATGTTAGATCACACTATTTAAGTACATGTAAAGACTGTGTGTGATGCTGCTGATCTCCCTGACAGACGCATTAAGGCCCCCTCTGTCAAACTTCCTGCTCACCATCACTGCCAGTATAACATGTTTTTACTCACAGACACAAATCTACAGGACCAGATGGGTGTTTCCCTCAAACTTCTCATTTACTGTATTTACTCTGTATAATTAACTCTCTATACCACTGTCTAAACACAGTCTTTCATGGTGTGAGATCACAAGGTTCAAACCCAGCACATGGAGAAGATACGGTGGAGTACATTCATGAAGCAAGTATATTCAGACTCCACAGATGTGCTGTATATGGAGGCTAACTCACATGTTTCATTGAAGAGCCTGCACGTGCATGTGTTTTTGCATGACATCCATCTGCTTTAAGAAAACTCACCGCACATCCACCGTGTTGTTGGACTCATAGTCAAAGGCTTCGAAAGCTGCTTTGATCTTCTTGTGGACATCCGAAACGATGGCCTCTGACGGACAGAGAGGATAGGAGAGCCAGGAGAAGAGCCAAGAGTTAGTGACTGAACAATAACTCCAAGTAAACAACTTTCAACCACTGAACCATAATTTGAAAGGAATTATGGCGCCCTGAGGCTTTCAGTACGCTCAATCTGCGTCTTTTATTGTTGTCTGAACATGAGAATTCAAACTTGAAGATAGACAGTGTGTATCTTAGCTAGGCTAAGTCATACGAACCTACGCTTCGCTTGCTCTCCGCCATGCTTGCCCGGTTGTTATTTTGTCGCCTAGCAACCGGCTAGCTTTTCAGGGAGTAGCTAGTTGGTTAGCTAACTAAGCTAGCTGATGACAGGAAGAGTAACAGACTACAAATACACAAAGCTTTATCTAATAAAGCCAACCACACTTTCAAATACTGGAACATCTATCTTTGCACTCAACAGTATTCTGTATACTGTACTTTTTTTACGATTAACTTTTTTTAAATACAGTTCTATTCTGCCAACACAATATTGTCGTCCACACGTACAGGCCTGTTTACTACCGTTTCATGACAAACATCTCTTGCATTATTAGTTGTTGTTTTTTTTTTGTTTTTTTTTAAAGAAAATCCTTTACTCACCCAATGCACAGAATTAATTCATAAAAATCAGTCATTCTGTTTTTCTTCTCTTTGTTTTTCCTATTTGACACACTGTATGTATGTATTCTGTTTGGGCCTTTTAAACTGAATTCTGACAAATTCATCAAATCTTAGAAACAGGAGACAGAAAGAAAGTGAGAAGGATAAAGTCATGTTTGCTTTATTTTCTCCAGCTGTATAAATAAGACAAGACTTTATTGATCCCACACCTGGGAAATTAAGTGGTTACAGCCAGCAAGTATTACCAAAAGCAAAAACAGTGGGCCAGAAGGGTCAAGATACAAAGTATACAGGATGCATAAATGTTTAAAAGGGGTAAACAAAAACAAAACAAAAAAAAAAAGCAGCAAATACTCTAAACACATTTCAAGTTTGCAGAGAAAGGCTGGATTTAATATTAAATTACATCAAATGTTATTTCAGTGGGGCCTTCCTGACCTTCATGATGAAGATGAATACTGGTGGTAGATGGCTGCAACTCATAAAGCACTTACTAAGAGCACCGCACTTTTCTAGAATTTCACAGTTCCAACTCATTCAGGCACATTAAAAACCTCACAAAAAAGAATGCTCATGGGATCATACACAGAGAAAAAGTAAGACTTCATGTTATCCATTAAATCATATAAGTCATTGTGTAGGCTGAGGGGATTTTCAAGGAAGACCAAACTGAATTTCAGGACACACCAGTGTGCCTTATCACACAAGCTAAACTGAGTTGTCTGTGAATGAGACCAGTTTAACTACATAACAGTCCAAACGCACTCCTGGTGCAGCAAATCCTAGAATGGGTCAGACACAGTAAGGCCAATCAGTGTGTACATGACACATCAGTCTCTACATACTGTAGAAAACCTCAAATACATTCAAAATATGCTATTTTTCTTGGTATGATGGAAAAAGGTAAATAAATACAATTAAAGAAAATGAAATATTCCAAAGTTGCCAATCTCTATTGATGATGGCTTACAAATACGGATAATATTGCATTTAGATTTCAAGACGTTTGTCTCTTTTACAGGTCTAGAAATCTTTGCATTCATAATTAAGACCAATAAGTAACCATAATTAAAAAAGTACTCCAATAAAGTGACAGGAATAAATCTTTTAACAGATTCATCTTTTCATTTACTAGCCATCTTCATGTTAAATACTCCACTGTAATGGATGTAGAATTTCAGGATTCAAATCAAGAGAGAGACCTTTAGTGGGAATGATGAAGAGGAAGAGGTCGTCTCAGTTGAGGGCATTATTTTCACTCTATCATCAGTCTTTTGCTGGCTTGACTTAAGAGCACAGAATGACAGTGTGGACAGAAGCAGCATGTGAGTGCATTCATATCTCCGGTTGGCCCTGATGAACAGTGGCTTTGTGGTTCTGCCCTTGTTCTGCTGCTGGGGCTTCTAGGTTTTGTTGTCCATGCTGTTCTTCTACTTTCTTTATGACTTCCTCTTCTTCTGCCTGCATTTCCTGTTGAGGTTGCTCTTCATCTTGAGGTGGCAACTTGTCATGAGCCTCCTCTCTCTGCTCTGCTGCTCCTGCCTTCTCCTCATCAGTACTGGGCTTTGCCACCTCCTGCTCCTGGTGAGGTGCTTCGTTGTTTTTGGAGTCCTGTGGATGAAAAAGTAAGGTAATGTTACTTTTACCACAAATGAAGCAGAGAAAAAAAATAGGTACAGCTCAGTAAACCAAAACAAAATACATACTTGAAATTGAAACCTACCTCAATCAACATGTTGATATGTTATAAAACATCAAAACTAATCTTATCATCATGAAATGGTTTTCAGTATTATAACATCCTTTTTATATGTATTTAATGACAAAAGCAAGATACAGACAAAACTCTTGAAGCTCAAGGCATGCTTACTAGGTGTTTCTTTTCATATCATATATTTGATACATTTACACTAGTTTTTAGACACTTGGAAAAGCTGGTAAGGGGACCTTGAGTTGGGTCTGCTTTGTCAAATACTATTTCCAAGGTTACAAATTACCATTTCTGTTTAAAATAAAAAATGAATTTTTTTGTATTTCATTTCCTAAATACACTGTATTATTTGTTGGTTATACATTGTTGCAGGCATCCAGAAAATTCCCAACAGTAACACCATCACAGAATATACAATCTCACTGCCTAGCACATGTGTGATTGTAGACTGTGTGATAACTGTTTACTGCGAATTTTCTGCATAATTGAATCCATTGTATTTTGTCTGTTGTGGCTTAAAGTCAATTGTTACACTTCATAGGAAAGAGCTGAGAGCGTGTTTGTGTGAATGTACAGTACCTGCGTGTGAGGTAATGGAGGAGACAGCAACTCTGATGGGGCCAACAGACCATCCTGGTTTAGATCCTGAGTCTGGAGTAAAAAATCTACCATAGACACCACCTACACACACACACACACACACACACACACACACACACATACAATAAAAACTCTAAACTTTAACAATTTATGTTATAGGGACTTACATTTTGTCCCCATAAGAACGATGAGTCCCCACAATGTGACTTTATAATCAGATGTATATCCCCACAACAATGGTAACAGACGTAATGTACATACACACATGCACCAGGTCAGATAAACAGGTTAAACAGACCCAAAGACAAAGGCATGTCAAACACACAGCCACTCCTCACCAGCTCATTGGCCTGTGCTCCAGGTGTATGATGGGAGTTATAGTCTGAGAGTAGCTTCATCATCTCCAAGCCATCCAGGAGCCCACTGCGATCGTAGTCATAAAGACGAAACAGGAAGAATACCTCTGACACAAAGTGGGAGAAGACTGACATGTTTAGTACCAAACACACTTGATGCACTGCTGTAATACAGGATGTACAGAATGAAACTCCCTGACTGTAAACACACAAACACAACAGCTGTTGCTCTGGTCATTGGATGTAAAGAATTCAGGTTCTTTGCACAGCTTAAAATAATGTCAAGTCATAGGAAAGTACTTTATTAGAACCTGAGACATTGCTCAAGATTTCAGTAAACAGCTGTCTGAAAAAAATTAGAGGTTTTATGTTTGGTAGTGATGACTGAAGAGGCAGACCTACGTCAGGACTTAATTGAGTGTTAAACCAGTAGGAGGAGATGTCTACCTTGCTCCCATGTGCTGATTTCAGGTCCTCCTTGGCCATCCTTCAGACTAGACTGAATGTAACTTTGCAGCAACCTGCATTGCACACAGTACAGAGGACATTTCAACTGAGGAGTCAGATTTGCTTGCAGATACAATCAGACTGGCTGATAATTATCTCTGTTCTATCTTTCTTTATGTACCAGAGACTCTTAAACAGGCTGACTTATACTGTAGCCACTGTAGTGATTCTGTATCATTTTCAGCCACAAGAGGGCAGGATTGGAGGCTACTGAATATAAATCCCACCATATGACTCCACTTACCAGGAGGAGGTGCCACCTCATCAAAAAGCATTGTGTTGAAGGGAGGGTTATTCATGTATTTGTTCATTATCTCTGTTTCCTAATTGTTTTAGAAGACTATAACCTATCACATCTTACATGAAGAAAATGGAAAGAAGTCATACTTTTGGGGAACAGTGATGCTTAGTGACACTTGCTGACCAAAGTTTGTAACAGGAGCTTTTTAGTTCAGGCTATAAATTAAGTAGTGCTCACATTCATGGGAACATGGTTGAAATACTGCAACTCTCATTTTACAAAAGAAAAATTTGTACCCGAAAATACCCTTTGTTTCCATCCAGACAGCATCTGTGCCTCCTGTGTGGCCTAGGTGAACATGCATCTTTCATCTAGGGAGGTGCAGATACTATCAACTGCTTTTCTACACAGCTGACAAACACTGTCTAGTCATACGCTCAGCAGGCAAGAAACCACTATGATAGAGTAGTATATCTTATCAGCCAGTGGAAAGAAGCTAAAGCCACAAAGTAACCAACAGCACACTCAATGGCACTAAGTCCACAAAAACAAACCTGTAATTTATTATGGGCCACTTCATACTAATACAGCTGTGTCAGTAACAGATGGAAGCTGAGATAAAAACGGTCAGGCATCATATATCTGCAATATGTGTGAGGATAATGTATATTTTCTCTATCCCCATAATGAAAAAAAAACAGTATTGCAATACCAGTGTCATAATGACACTGCTCATATCTTATCAGTGTATGGTGTAGTTCACATCATTAGCACAACACAGCAGCCAAAGTCCACAGAAAGACCAGACTGCTTAGTCCACTAAAACGCACCGCAGGCTGAACAAATTTGGATGTGGTTTGCATGTTTATGGTTTTAGTAGTGACTACTAAGTCATACAGTAGTGCAAAACAATGCATGGCAGTAAATATCTTCATTCTATGTAAAATTTATTTATCATCCTCTCAGAAAAAGATGAGATTTCAAGCTTTCTACTTAGAGACTTTGTCAAGAGCACATTCATGGCTTAAAATGAACCGGATGTGTAACAGCAGCACATCGACCATGTGTCCCTCACCTGCGGTCCTCCTCTCCAGAGCCAAAGGGATTGGCTAGTGTTACTGAAGGGGGGCGGGCATCTTGGGTGTCCTCACTGAGAGATAAAAAATTTAAACATGGGAACTTTAAAAAAAAAACAAAAAAAACAACTTTTTTTCATTATTTCCAATTAAGCACACAAAGATATAAAAATCTGAGTGACTCATTTCTTTTCTCTAATAATTTAACACAACATGGGGGAAATAATCTTCAATTTGCTGGCAATGACAAGAAAACTGTATCCTCCTTGCATGTGGCATACTTTCAAAAGGTGTGCTTCAAATATCCAGTGTTAGGTAAATGTTGTGATGTTGAAGACCATGACGTGTTCATTGTACAAATTGATATTTTATGGCAATAAAATGTATTAATTATGACAAAATAAATATTGCACCACATTTATTGGAAAGACTAAAAATGTTTATAATTTGGAATGTGCAGAAAAAAAGAGAGGGAAACTGTGGAGTGGGGAGGTGGGGTTACCTTTGCGTCCCAGGTAGACCTGGTGCAGCCAGGCACAGGTGTATGAGTAGGAACAGGGACAGGACACACGGGGCCAACCTGCCCAGGTGAGACTCCATGAATGCACCTACAAGCACACAGCCATGTTAGGGCCTCACATCACATCTGGACCGACTTTATTAGTCATAGGACATCATCATGAATTCATCTGGTCAAAGGTCACAGATTTACTAACAGAATATGCAAAATATGGCATATTCACAGGTGATGGTTTCATGATGCTGTACAACCTTGAATTTCCACATGGCTTCACACGACAATCTGCCCAAAGACACCTGCATACTCATAAACTATACAAGTTATTTGTGTTATTAGCTGTCAAATGGCCAACCTACAGGTAACACCTCCTACCTACAGACAAAAAACAATAATTGTATAAATATACCATTGCCGCAATCCTGCAGCCTTTAAAAGTTCCACATATGGTGGAGCTTATGGTCCATTATGGCAGAATCAATTCAAAACTGTATATCTGTTTTTAGCTCAGCATAGTCCGTCCACACTGTCCAAAGAAATCAGTGAATATGTTCATGTGTCTTCAGTGTTAGATGCAGATGTTACATATGTAGATGCATTAAAATGCTGCTGGTTCGGGATGTGTACGTTACGCTGCTCATTGCACTGATAAACTAGCCATATCACCGCAGCTTACTCCTGCGGGGCAGCGGCGATGCTAACATCGAGGCTCACACAGCCACGCATGACCCACGGCTGACACCGACTCACTGCAGCATTATTACAACCCGCACACTGATTATTTCTGATTAATTCATCCTGTCCACCCAGTTTGACATTCCAGGCCTGAATTAAAACAAAAACACATGACATATGGCATACGGTAGCTAGTCGCATCGTAAAACAGTAGCCTAGCATGTCTAGAGATGTAGATTAAATATTTAAGTGTGAGTAACATGCAAACCGAAAGCCTCGCGGAGGTCTACAGCCGAATAAATACAGTCTGCTACGCTTTACGTCTCTACTCAGAGTGACAACGAGCCTACCTGTCTGCATAGCTGATGTGTGGACAGTAAAAAAGAGGCTTTAATTCTGGCAGGTTTCGGTTTACAGGTTCATATCCTGAGAGGAGGACACCTCCGCCCCGCCTCGTGCCTCCCGCTCTGCTCTGCACTGCGCAACGGCGGCTGCACGCGCGCTCCCTGGCTGCCACGGAGACCGGATTGTTTTGGTCAATGACAGGGTCCACGTGGAAGAACGGGGCCGCCGTCGTGTCAGTGAGTTTGCGCAGGCAGCGTCTCTTTGTGCTCCTCTCTCCGTTTTATATTTCACGCCACGTCGTCACCGACAGTCAGATTCCTCGAGTACGGGACAGCTGGGACGGGCAGTCAAAATCTTCTTTTCCAGGATGGCGACAGAGGCTTGTGACACGTATTTAATGCTCAGTCGCGGTATGATCAGGGGCCATAATTTCAGGAGATATATTATGACATGAAGTCAAACAACTTCTTCACACAGGCTGCCGAACATCTAGCACTTGACACACTCTAGTGTTTACACATTATATAGTATTCATGAAGCTACCTCCTACATTCTTTTTTTTATTATTGCTATTTCCTACAAGTACATGTGTAAAAGTATCTCACTCATTGCACTCAGGCTTTTGGTAAAGCTCTACAGTTACATGTTTTTTGCCTTTTGTCTGATGTTTTATTGTTCCTCATACGCTGGAGCTGAGAGAAACCATTTCATTCAACTCTTTTTTCTCTAGCTGGAATGACAAACGAGACACTATGTTCTGAGCCTTGAACCACAATTTTGTACACTATTTCATAACAAATTATTTTAGTTAAAAATGAAATATGTTTGCTCAATTTACCATAAGAGCACATTAAACGGTCCTGTATGCACTCCTGGTATTTGACCACAAGATGTCCCAGTAGCTCTTTATTTCAATTGGTTCCTCCAAGGCAGCCTAGTACAGAAATAATATTCTCATGTGAGAATTATAATGAAGCATATTAAGATGAAAATGTGATGATTATATCAAAAATGAACAGCAAATGATGACACATTTTTTACAAAGTCATATTATTAAGAGTGAGGCCAGGTGTAGTGCTCTGGCAAGTGACACATTGTAATCTATCTAATTACTGCATGATGATACATTTATGACATATTTTGGATCAGGCCTCAATAACCTCATGGTTTCTTTAAAGTTCATTAGTCAGTTATTATCACTAACAGTCAATAATAATAGCTCAACTGAACAAATTGTTTGTAGATATATTGACATTGTACTGATGGCTGAGATTCAACGAATCCCACTTCAATATGTGGACAGCTGCAAATGTCCCAGCAATCAAGACTGATATCATCAGTGCTAGAGCACACACACACACACACACACACACACACACACACACACACACACACACACACACACACACACACAGGTCAAGGTAAGTTGGCCAGTATGATGTGCTGAGCGTGCAGTCTTCATTGGTCTCAAGGGGAAAGTTTTTCTTGAATGCGTTCATGCTGCTGTCTCCAAACACTGAAACAGCAGAACATTTCCTACCATTTTGTAAATGGCAGAAGGATTTTGTCGGACACATGTTTATTTTCTGTTCTTCTTCAAACTTAAGTGCATCTTAAATACACAGATACGACATGTAGAGCCATAAAAAAGCCAATATATATAATTTCTGAAATGTATGATTAGATTCAAAGTACTGTAAATATGGTATGTAAGTACTTAAAATAATAGTTGGTAAACTAACATTTTTATAGCATTATAACAATACTTGGTTTGTAATTTTGATTTTTTTTTCTTTGCTACAAAAATAAGAGATGAACACTCAGGGCCAAGTCTGATTTATTTAACATAACAAACATTTTCAGAACTGCGTGCAATCCAGACGAAAAATTCAAACTCATTGTGCTGCTAAGATGTTTTTTTTTTTTAAAGAACCTCTACTACGAAAATAATAACATTTTCTCATACATTTTCTCTAAGTGTACAGTAGCTTTATACATAGTGAAATTAAAATAAAGATATTATAATAAGATATTAAGGCTTGGCCTTAATAACAAAGACATTACATCTATTAAAATGGCTGGATTTTGAGCTTAACAATAGTAGACCCTCTCCCCCCACCCCCACTATTCCCTCATTCACATCTTCAGTTTTGTTCCCCTATCCTCTCACTACCTCGCTCTCATTGGTTGTCTCTTTTTTATCTGTTTCCCATCTGGCTTTCTCCCTCATGTCTCTGTCCCTCCCACCCTCTGAAGCAGTGCCAGACTTTACCCTCAATTTGCTAAAAATAGATAAACTCTATTGAGATGTCAACACAGCAGCATGTGAACACACACACACACACACACACACACACACACACACACACACACACACATATACACACACACACACACACACACACACGTGTTGTGTTTTTATCACTTGTGGGGACATTACAGAGACTTACATTCATTTCCTGGAGCCTAACCCTAACCCTAACCACTATTTGCCTATTCCTAATCCTATACCTAACCTCACCTTACCGAACCCGTAACCCTATCCTCGACCTCGACCTTGATTTTGATCTGAACCACACCTGTAAAGCTTTATGACTGCATCTTGCACACAAATCTTCATGCACTGGTACATATTTCTTGTATTTTTGACATTGAATTTAGTTCCATTCATTGTGGACAACCTAACAGTAACCTTAAACAAAGCCAATTTATTTCTAACCCTAGATTAACCTAACCTCAATTAACCAGGCCATCAGAAATGATGTTTTCCCTCATTAGGACTGGGCTTTGGTCCCCATGAGGACTAAGGGTCCTGACAAGGTTGGAGTTTAAAGTGGAAAAGATCCTAAAGAGGTAACAAGAGGCAACTATAGACAATGGAACTGTCTTTGGTCATTACAATAGAGTGTCCTGAAATCCTCACGACTACTCTGACCATGGTCTCACAGCAGTGATGGTTCCTCAGGATACATGAAAAGGGTTGTTGGCCATTCAATATTCATATTTTTGCTAAACAACTGTTCATTTATACAAAAGTGAAAGAGTTTTCAAAGCATTTTAAGCTGTGATTCATGACAGCTGGAGAAAGTTCTGTGTCCTGTCTTCTTCAGTCACAGGTTGTGCTTCTATGTTTACTGTATTTAAGACTCCTCAGCAGTGGGGTTCAGCTCAGTCTTTACCAGCTCACTTCACTGTCCTGCCATGTTTATCATCTTAAATAGCGTTACAGTTATTTATTTTCATTTCATGTTGAAATTTCCTCCCATACTTACAGAACTGAGTGGCAGTGATATCCCGCACTGACAAACTCCTCACACATGCATAGAGGTGAAACATTTGGCCTCTGAAGCGTGTTCGCATCATTCTGCACACATGAGAAATTCAGAAAATCAGTCAAAAATGAGTGGAACCTCTGCTGATGGAAAGAAAGAAAGGTCAGACACAAACAAATGCACTCTCACACAAAAGCTGTTGCCCACATATTAATAAAGGTCAAGCTGGGAAGTGTTTAGCTGCACTGGAAACTCTGACACCAGGACCTGTGAGTGGGAAAGACCACTCACACCTTCATGACCACAACTAAAGTCACAGTCATATAATCACACAAATACACTCAAACATCTCCATGCGTGACTCACTGTGTGGCTTGGCACTGTAGCAGATCCCTATTTCACAGCTGGTTGGTACACAAACATCCTACTGACACTCACTTACAGGAATGGAGATTACGATGTAATTGTTAACAGGTGTTGCTGCCTAGTATCTGTGTGTGTGTGTGTGTGTGTGACTTAGAAAACACTTTTCATTCTCATGCACAGCAGGCAAACACAGAGAAACGGAGACATGATACAGAAAATTGGACCATCAGACAGCGATGTTGTTCTTACAGATCACACCACAGAATGCGCTGTTATTGTTAACATGAGACTCCTGCTGCCCTCACTGTGCGTGTGTGTGTGTGTGTGTGTGTGTGTGTGTGTGTGTGTGTGTGTGTGTGTGTATAATTAGCCTGACGGTGCTGTGGGATGATGTGGCTTCCAGTCATAGATGCTGGCCGTGAAGCATTCAGTACTTCTGATCCAAAGAAGCTGATTTTTAACAAGAATTTTTGTCTTTGCAATTACAGCAGTTAATGAGAGCAAGGGACACATTTTACACACTTTTTTTGAATGATAAAATAATGATAACTGGTTTGTAATAGATCTGAAGCATGGGAAACTGTAAATGGTTTAACAGCATAGAGGTGGAAAAGTTTAAAAGCTTTACTTCCAAGAATCTGGATCTGAACTGAACAAATTCTTCCAAAAGATTGCTCCACATTTGGTGTTGCTCCAAGGAACAAAGATCGCACTCAGCAAACGTCAGCTTTCCAGACTAATTTATCAATATCAATACTTTTCTTTTCATCTACTGAAGTATTTCCCATAGATTTCAATGCAGAACTATACAAACTATTGAAACACTCACCTTTAAGATGGGAGCTGCCATCTATGCCCCAGTACTGAACAGACTTTTATCTTTCCTTTCATTTGATTGAAAATCAAGGTAAGCTAATCACTGCTCCTCCTGGTGGACAGATAAAGCATTGCAACTGGTTTCTGTACTGGATCATCGAGGTGGGAAAACAAATTTCAGCCAAGGACACAGCAGCCCAGCTGGCAATTTTAGATGGCTATAGGATGTAAATCGTGTTATGCAGTACACCTCTATCTACAGTTATCTGCGTTTATTGTTTCTCCACTCATGTATTCAGGTTTTTCCTTTAAAGGTCAAAGTCACCCACACAGGTATTTTCCATTATTGTCCAGGCTAACGGGTGGAGTTATACTTTTTCCACAAACTTTGGCTGTATTAAAAACTGCCTACTACATACCACATTCATATTCATATACATGCTGTATGTAGTACATACTGCATGCTATTTATCATAGTAGTATGCAGTATGAAACTGTTAAATCAAATCTGCTGGGCCAGGCTTAGCCGGTTTCTGGTTTTGGAAAGCAAAAGCTCACAATAACACCGCTAATGGCAAACAGCCACTACTGTGTACCATCACCTTTCGTTGTAAAAAAAGGGATATTATAAACGTGGACTTTCATGAAGTTTCGAATACAGCTATTATGACACGTCACTATAGGAAAAGTACAGGTGTAAATAATCAAATTATGGCTGAATTCCATTTAGCAGCTTGAAGTTCAGGGACGCTGTCTTGGCTTACTGGGAAACTTGAACAGAACAGAGCCGTTAATGTGATTAGTTTTTATCTGAAGCTGTGAAAAGGGCTGATCTCTAATAAACCAGGAATTATGTCCAACTTGAACAGGACTTACAGAAAACAGTGCGTACACTCCCACACAGTCCTGAGTACACATCTAATCAGCCAACCTAAGCGAGAACATCTGTGTGGGTGTCACCAGTCTGTGTACTGCACCATAGAGTCCCCTTATCTCTGCTCTCTCTCCTCCAAACAAATCTGTTGTTGTCTCTAACCTCTTCTGCTGCACCAACCAGATGAAGGTGAATCCTGTGCCTTTTTTTTATCCATGCTGCTCTATTTTTAACACACTTTTTTCTGTCGTGAGGTCTACTTTGATCATCGTTCCTGTCAATGCAGATGTGCAACACTGCATTTTCTAAGCCTCTCCTGCCCTAATATATCTCCTCACTGTTCTCTCTACCCTGCTCCTCTTCCTGGACCCTCTCTTTTTTTTCTTTTTTTTTACTACAACACTCAACTTCCCTTGCTTGAAGCTGAATTTATTCATTGAGAATCTTTTTTTTCTTTTTCCTTTGTCATGTTTTATTGTTTACAAAACTACACATCACAAACTCACCTGGAGGATGGAGGATGGAGAAACATATTTTGTTTATTACAAAAACAAAAAAAAATGTCATTTTGATGCACATTATTCTTTATACAGAGCTTCTCATAGTGTCTTTGTGGTGGATTTAATCTATGAAAGTCTACAAAACAATGATTCTCAGAACATGCAGGAGTCTTTCCATATCTCTTTGATGATGTCCAGCCAGTGTCTTGGAGTAGGGGAGGCCCTCTTTGCACCATGTCCTTGTGATTTCCTTCTTGGTCACTGCTCATAGAACTCTAATGAGATATCTGTCCTCATGTTGAATATTTTCTTGTAGGTTACCTAAATGTAGCACAACACATGTCTTGGATAGTTCATACCCTCATATCATTGTCAACTCTAATCATACATCATCCCAATACTTGCTCATTTTCAGACATTCCCAGCAAAGATGTGTGTCATTTCTCTCCACACAGTCCACAGCAGGACTGTGGTGTAGCTAAAAATCTACTTTTAGTCTTTACAGTAATGAAGAATCTGACTCTGTTTTTCCAACAGAATTCTTTCCACGTTCTGGAGCTGGTGGTTGTTTGTTGTATCTTACATATATTATACTAGTCATCTATTGATATTTCCATCTTGAGTTCTGTTTCCCATTCAAGTCTAATATACAGTGTAGAGATTCCTCTGCTCATCACTAAGCCATGATAAAAACCTGAGGTCACTGTACAAGCAGTGTTCTTGTTTGCATTACACATGTCACAATCAGATGTTATCTCTTTCTTGAAATAGCCTCTGATTTGGAGATATCTAAAAAGATCTTGGGTCTCAAAACATATTCATGAAGCAGCAATGTTGGAGATTTTGGAGAAGCCATGAAGTAATTGACCGTTTTCCGTACCTGCTGGTTTCCTCAGTCAGAATGTTGGTATGTCACAAAATATCACTTGGAGAGCTGAAAACTGGACAGACACATAGATTGGAAGATTGGAAGGGATACTGAACGTTACATATACTATATTAGCCTATATACTGCACACAGACCAGGCGACAACCTCACAAATGCAGCAGCGTCATGTAAAATATTTTTGGGAGTACAGAATGTACTCCTTTCTAAAATTGGACAAAATTACTTGCTATTTACTACATATTGTATTTTCCAATGGCTGTTCCCACTTCCCAGCACCATGTCACGCAACTGCATGGCTCTGTTTGTCTTTAGCATAGCCCAAGTGCATTCACATGCATACTCACACCAGCATGTACACTGGCGGACGCATAACCCCCCCCCCCCCCCCCCCCCCCCCCCCCAACACACACACACACATTCAGTTATGTAACAAGGATTAAGTTCCACTATTTCGTGGCCCCAGCAGTCAAAACTATGTGAGCTATTTTTAACCCTGGACCCCAATATAATATCAACAGACGCTTACCATAATAATAGCAACATTTACGGTCATTGCTGCTCTTGTGGACATTGATATTCACTGCATGGGCCTCCCATCACATTAACAGCCATTGTCACTTCATTGGCATGTCTGAGACCGCAACTCAAAGCATTGCTGTTGCATCTGGAACTATTTTAAGCCCACCACTGAGACTGTTTTCACCTCTTGCAGCTTGTTGTTAAGCCATATTAATCAATCAATACAGTCCTGTTGAAGAGTAGAAGGTGTTGTGAAGTGGAGCGCTGCTGACCTTAGTGCCACAGACACTTGCTAGGTGATCGAAAGTAAGGATGTCACAAGATGGCACAGAAAACATGTTAAAAACACCTCACTGTAGATTCAGATTGATTATAGAGGGACAAAGTGTATAGGTCCAAGGGGCCAAGTGTTCCATGTTCCCTGCAACCTACACACACACATACACACACACAGAGTCTGGTTACCATTGCCAGCTTCACCCTTACTTTAACCTGACCTTAACCCAAGTCTTCACCCTACAATTGAATGATTTATGTTATGGGGAATTGCATTTGCTTCCCAATAGGAAGGCAAGTGCCCACAATGTGTAAACAGATTAATGTCCTCACAATATCACACACACAGTTTGTTTGAAATGGTTGCTGTCACATTCCACAAGCTAATTCCTCTGTGGCGCAGGTCATTACCACTGGAAACCCAGAGGAAGCGCTAATTCTGTTACAATGGCTTCACACACACACACGCACACACACACACGCACACACACACACACACACACACACACACACACACACACACACACACACACACACACACACACACAGAGTCATTGTTGCAGTTTCTCCCTGAGTCAGACTCACACAGGGAGGATGTTTCTCTTGCACACTGGCAACTCATACTGTACTTGTGCACACACTTGCTCTCTCTCTCCTTCTCTCTCTCTCTCATACACACACACACACACACACATGCACGCACACACCCACCCACACACACACACACACACACACACACACACACACACAGAGGGAAAGAGGGAAGTTCCGCTTTCGCTTCAGGGGTGCCTAATTACAGGCCTATGTCTCACCAGGACATGATGTCCTGAGGACCCAGGGTCATTTCCCCACAGGCACCTGAGGGGGCAGCTTGAAAGAGCAACTTTACTGCTTAAATACCCTGACAGTATATATGTCCATATGGATATACACAGTACATGTATGTGCACACATTTGCTGTACAGTCACACACACACACACACACACACACACACACACACACATAAATGTAATCCCCCACAAATAAAACCACTCGTACATACAAAGTCACGTACAGATGCACTAACAGGATTTGGCAAATGTGCAGAAGTTATTGTGGTAATTGAAATGGTCAAGTGAATGTCAGAAAACGTCAGGATGGATCACATTTGTTTTCCATATCAAAGTGAAGTTGCAGTTTTACTCTTTGCATCCCATGTGGTTATCTTCCTACTTCAGGTCTGTGTACAGCTTTTTGTCTAATAATCATACCTCTTTAACACCTCTCTCTATTTTCCTCCTCAGTGTCCCTCTACTCCTGTTTGTTGAGGCAGATATTGCCATAAAACAGAATTTAAACATCTGAAAAACAACAAACGTGAGGGTACAGCAAATGAGCTCACTTGACAAAGCTTTATATGAACTTATACTACTCAACGAGAAGGCTATTAGTACGAATCAGAATCTACTTCATGACTGAAAGATATAAGTCAACTTTTCCAACTGACAGTGTTTTATTTTAGACAGCGTAAAGATAGATCCTGTGTCTCTGCATGAATGAGACACTGGCTGACATATGAGTATAAATACAGCTGTACACAATTAAAACATCTAACATAAGTTAGCTATTATTTTTTCTCTGTCATTTCATAATTAAATGTCTGCACGATACCTCGAGATTCCCCCAAATTGTTAAACTAACAACATTTAATTCTTTCAACGCCATCTTGTTTTCAAATCAGCGGAGCACAAATTCAAGACAAAGAAGAGTTTTTATTGGTTTCATTCCATCGCAGGAGATTATTTGCATTTGTATTGTTTTTAGCCTGCAGACAGACTGCAGAAAACTAATAACAAACGATGGCAAAATAAGCTGAAATGAGGGTTCTATTTTAGCCACTGCTATGCAAATTGACTGTGACTAAGTATCAGCATCATTGATTATCATACACCAGACTGACTGCTATCATTAAGCAATCAATTTCTAAATTAGCAGCATGAGACAGGACTGACAGACATACACACACCCAGGCACGTAAAACACAACTGAAATAATATTTCTATCAAGCGTTAGTCGCCAGCATTGTTTCACTCGGAGGACCACCCTGTGTGGAGAAGACATAGAGATTAACTGAAGAAAACATGGAAATATGTCCAGACTAGATTCATTTGATATTTTCAGATAAACAATTTGAAGACTAAAAATATGAGACAGTGGAGTCATTCAATCAGTGAGATTACATGAGCAATTTAAGTGTCAGGACATGCAAAGGACTCATGGGCAGGTGAGGCAGAATATGGTTATAATTGAATAAATGAAGTACTTGAACATTGTGTGTTTAGTTGCACTTATGATTTGATTTTTAGTATATAAGAATTTCTGTGTATAGGAATTGGTAAAGATCACAATCTATTGTGGATATATTTTGCCACTTGAGTGGCAATTAGTGCATTTTCTGATCTCTGATCTCTGACAGTGATGTTCACTGTGATGGATTACACAACTCAAGAGTTGTGAGATCTGAAACATGCACTCAAAGTGGCAAACTGTACATCTTCAGAGTGTTTTAATGAATGAAGCAGTGGTAGAAGAAGTACTCAGAGAACAGGGACAAATCTCAGTTAGTCATCTGGTCTGTATGTCTGCCTACGCTAAGCAGCAGGTGTGTGACAAATTTAGACATGTGAGGCGAGACCTTGACTCTCATTATGGTCTCTCCTGAACACACGCATGCGCGCGCGCACACACACACACACACACACACACACACACACACACACACACACACACACACACACACAGAAGTGCAGTGCACATATAAAATCAAGCATGTCAAAGCACAGCAGAGTGTGCACTAACAGAGGGCGCTGACATGCAACACAAATCATACCTGCCCCACACACACACAGATACACATTCACACAAACTGCATGTGCATGTTAGTGAGCGTGCCACTTACAATGACATATCAGCTAACCCACACACGCTCAGTCAGACACACAAAGCCAGTATCTATCTTTAGCTGTATAAATAGGCGTGTAATTAATGTTTAGATGTTGAAGTCATGAGGTGGAAACACGAACATTTAAACTGCTATTAAGTTCTCATCAGGGGCTGAGAGACAGAGCGAGAGAAGAGGGAGACGAATGGAGAGAGTGGGAGAGAGCAAGACTAGTGGAGCGTGAGAGACAGATGATATGAACTTTTTTCAGTAAATATGGAAATTTGAAAGATGAGCCCAGAAAGCAGCTGAGGATACTGTGCCTAAAAAAACAAATGGAACAAATTAGATTGCCAGACAGAATACAAGTCACACTTTACACAGAAGTACAAAACACTGAGTCGTTTTGGGAACGTGTCACCGAAATGCAAAAACTGAAATATATGCTGAGACATGCATCGAGGAGAATGACATTAAAAGCACTTCTATGAAATGCTTCATTCTTCTATTGAACACCATGTACGTTTCTATTTCAGTCCTCCCTCCACACCTGCAGGGCCTTAATTAGTCTGTGAACAGCAGACTGTGATTCATTGATTTGATTAATCAACAACACACACACACACACACACACACACACACACACACACACACACACTCACACACACACACACACACACTCACACACACACACACACACTCACACACACACACACACGCACACAAACTCACACACACACACACACACACACACACACACACACACACACACACACACACACACACACCTCAGTAAGTTGAAGACTTTGGTTTCCATCAGAGTGCCAAACTGGAGACAGGTCCTCCAACAGCTGCCACTTGTAGGTGTTGAAACTTAGTTTGGGACAGAATACTTTCATTTATCGTCTCCATTTAAGTGACATGACACGACGAGCCTACCTCTGCATATTTAATCACTTCATTGGGTTAAGACACCTGTTGTTCATCCCAGTTCAATCTCCCCTCCCTGCTGTCTCCTCTGCAGAAACTGTTCTACAGCAGAAACAAGCAATAATGTGTGAGACTAATTAGCGTCTGAGCTGAACTATTGAGAGGTTGACTGATGAAATGTTTGGCTGTTTTTCACTCAGTTGTGTTTATGCCTCTTTCAAACACCCAAACACACCATCTTATTCATGAATAAGCTTATTCTTCTCTTCTCTTTTCTTCTCTTCTTTTTTCTTCTTTCTTAGGTCCAAACAGACTGTAGCAAGGAAAAATAATTGGAATTGTGCAGATGCAGAAAATAATGAAGTCATCCTATTTCTTTGTTCTATATAAAGGAATATTTCATTTGTGACATTTTAGTCTACATCATCCACCCATACCAGACATCTTCCAAACAGCTTTGTGCTTTGGGACAGTGGACAGTTTAAGACAAAGTTCTGCAATACACAAATTTGGATATTTTTCCCCAAAAATTGGATGTTTTTTACCTCTTTTGCACTCCAGCAGTTATCTGGATAAAACAGTCATGGGCAACCTGTGACAGAGGTCAAGTTCAACTACTTAAAAAGCTTCACAAGCAAAAAAAAAAAGTTGGACAGCACAGATCTGTAAAGGACTGAAACCACAGCAGATCCACCTGCGCCTCCATAAGATACTGAAAACCTCTGCTCCCCTCTTTCTCTCACTTTTTAACTTCACTCTTATTCTTTTCCCTCTGTCACTCTCTTTCTTCCCCCTCCTCTCTCACACCTGCCTGACATCCAGCTCCTGCCCATCAAGGTTTGCTGTCAGAATCCCTCAGATTGATTCTCTCACATCACTCTGAGGATGGGTTTGCCCCGCAGTCATCTGGTCTGACGTGTGTGGGGGTAACATGGAAGAGGGGTACACCTCTGGCCAAATGGTCACTTCAATACTCCTTCTTACCTCCAGTGAATTAACACAAAGTAAAATCACTACGCATTTAGGTGGGGACCACTGAAACTTCGTGAATTACCTCTCTTGGTTCCGCTTCCCCCAGTTTGGAATCCACTGTGAATCCCTGTGACCGGCACCTCCACCCACTCCCTCTTCTCCCCACCCCTTTCCTCCTCCTTCATCTCGGTGTTATCCCACCGCTCCGCCGGTGCGCTCAAAAGCGGGAGCGCAGACGGAGCAGAGTGGATGCCAGAGAGCTGACAGAGGAGGAGGAGGTGAAAGAGACAAGGACCGGAGGAAGCTCTTTGCAGTGACATGCGGATGCAGTAAAACGAACAAGTGAAGCGCAGCATCAGTGTCCGATCAGCGGTGAAAGTTGAGGAGCGGAGCAGAAGAAAGACGGAGCGCCTGTTCGTCCCCCCGCTTCAGCACCGCAGGGAGGAGACACGCAGAGGAGGAAAGATTCCCCTAAACGCAGTGAGAGCGTCGGATGAGGAGAAGAGGAGAGCGGAGGGCATCGGATAGGCAACAACAAGGAGTGAGTACACAGATGGAGAAGTGAAACTCATTCACTGTGTGCGCAAGTTTCAGAAAACCGCTGCTCACACTTCAACCCGCCTGCGCTGTTAAACAACACGTTAAGATGTTTTCATGCAATATTTAAAGTCCTTATTCAAGTGAGAATAGCATGTAGTCTTGAAGCTCATGCAAGTTGTTCCACAAGTCTTAACTTCTCTGAGAGGAGATGGAGGTGTGTGCGTGTGTGTGTGTGTGTGTGTGTGTGTGTGTGTGTGTGTGTGTGTGTGTGTGTGCGTGCGTGTTTGTGAGAGTGTGTGTATGTAAGAGATTATCTTTGACTCCAGCAGCTCTGCTTCCTGCACAGTGCACTCACTGCATGTTTAATCCATTAAATATTTATTCAGCTAAAATATTTCAGCCTGTCAAACAACCATCAAAATGTTTATCAAAAGCATCTGAACATGTGCAGTTGTTTAATTCTGATACCTCTAATGGAAAAAAAAAATGTCTAAAAGTCAGCATCCATGTTACTTGAAAACCAAAACTGTCCCATAATTTTTTTTATTAAATAACGACAAACTCCAGGAACTGAGAAGCTGAGCACAGTCTGAAAGGGATGTTTGAGACTATAGACCACTGAGATGTGTATCGTGAAAAAGAGACTCTTTCATTCGCCAGCACATACTGGTCAAACCTTTATCTTGAGGGTAATCAGCTTGAGTGCTTTTGACCTCTTTTTCATTCTCATCCTAATAAAAGTTTGTACATCCAGGATAAAGACTGAATTTTTTAAAGAAGCATCACTTCTGAGTGATCCTAATGAGACTCCTCCTCCTCCTCGCCCTGCTGCTCTTTCCTCTCTCCTCCTCCATTCATCCCCCTCTCCAGACATCGCACACACCCACAGAAGGACACACACATTCATACTGTGCAATAGGCAGGGGGTGGGGCTGGGTCACCCCCCACACACACACACACCCACACACACCAATAATCTAATTGGCCACCTTTAGTGCCCCACCCGCCAGACTCTAATGTGATATCACTGGGGAAGTTAGCTTGTCTTCATTACTTAATAAAAAAATAAGTAGCTCATTTATTAATTCTTGTCCATGGTCAGTATTTTCAGCTGTTATGTAACTCTTATTGGCTCAATAGTTATTATTTTATTAAAGGATGAAGGATATCTGAAATCTGTCTGATTGTTGTGGAGTACCTGATGTGATCTGCCGCAGTCGGTCCTAACACTGTAAGAACAGTGATGTCCAGGAGTAAATAGCAAGCGTATCCAAAGTTATCTGCCAGCTACCACAACACTATTTGGATGATGCCATGGTATGTTTCCTTATTTTGAAAGTACTGTGATTGTATCTGACAGTGTTTGGCCTGTGCTATCTGTCATTGTCTCATTATGTCTGCTATTCAAGTACAACTCTTATTTGTGATTTTAGGATTACTGAAAGCCAACATAAGGGAAATATAAAGGTACTGCACAATTATTATCAATATACCTCATATCACAGTATATTGTCCAGCACTAATACCTTCTCTCTCCTCTCTGTACTCACCGTCATTTCAATCTGATTTCAGTTGAACAAACTTTATTGGCAAGGATGTGTAAAACAATATTCCAAAAACAATTCAGTGCCTGAAAGAGAAACAGTCAACATTTAAGCTAACTGGAGAAACTGAGGTCATTTATTGTGACATACTATTGTCGTCTCCACTAAAATGTATAAAAAAAAAGCCCATTCATAAACTACAAAAACTCCGTATCTCAACACATCCATCCCTTTATGTTAAAGATGCACATGGGTTTAATGCCTTTCTCTTTCCTCTTGCTTTCAACAAAGCTTTTATTCTTAGCTTCTTGCTCTATCTGTGTATAAAAGCACACACATATTTAACACCCAAGTGTTGCAGCATGAATGAAAGTAAATGCCTGAGGACTAAATGCTGGTGCTTGATTCATGCTTTCACCAGTGTTAGCATTTAAAGACCCTTTAAAGGCCTTTTTTGGTGATTTATTTATAAGGACTTCTAAAATTAACAGCTAAATGTGTTTGAACAGAATAGGAGAGCAGAGACGGGGAGGGGGGGAAGTGTGGGAAAAACCAATCTCAATGCCATTTTCTCATTTCCCCTGACAGTGGCAGCTCCAGACTTATTGGACCCTAAATCCGCCACTCACAACACCAAGCCCCGCCTCTCCTTCTCCACAAAGCCAATCACACTGACTCCTCGGGAGGAGAGTGAGGTGAGAGAATAAAGGCAGAAGGCCAGATTTTAAAAGTACTTTGTGTTTGTAACGTCCTTTTGGCATTATTATATTGATTATTTGAGGAGAGCTCCTGTGCATATGTGGGTTGATTGATCAGTTGAAGTGTTGTAGGTGGTTGCCACAGTGATGAAATGGAAGACAGTGACAGCCATCTTTCTTTTGGTGGTTCTGTACCTGGTGATGGGGGCAGCAGTCTTCAGATCCCTGGAGCAGCCTCACGAGAGGTAGGCAGGTTATACTTTTATACCTACCTGTATGTCTGCCTCACTGCCATCCAGCCATGTATCCACCCTATTTATATCCATCCATTGATTTACCCATCATACTGTTCGTGACATTCAGTCTACTGGCTGTAAATTGCTCACGCCTTTCAAGTGTTTCTTCTTCCACTGGAAACAGCATTACTGACCATTTTTGAATCTTTCTTTTATTGTGAAAATATTGAGAACTCATTTAGGTTACCAACTTTTTTAATGTACACAATGATGCATGTGTAAATACTGCTGACAGTCATAGAATATTAATTCTACATCAACTGTTTAGGACTCTCTGGTAAATAACTGTATTGAGTCAAACAGCATCTATAAGACAGGGGCTATGATGTTGCAACTGGTAATGATTAATCTGAGTGGATCACTATAGCGTGGAGTCCCCCAGGGGTCAATAATTGGGCATTTTTTATTCACTCTCCACATGCTTTAGATAAAATTGCGCAGGACAACAAGATTTCTTTCCACAGCTGCACCAAAGACATCCAGGCTCACTTAGCTCTTTCATCAAATGACTCAGGGTTTCTAATAGTAAATTAAAGACATGACTGAGACTGAGATTAATTAATCCCACCATACAGGAAAAATCTAATAAACTCCAATGAACTGCACATGAACTTCTAATGAACTCCACTAGACAAGTGCAGTAGAAGTCCTGAGCACATTAGTCCTATTCTGAAATGTTCACACTGGCTTCACTTAGAGAGAAGTGCTGCTCATCCTCACCTACTTCCCCTGCTTTCTCTCTTGCAGTGCCCAGCGTTTGGCCATCCTGTCCCAGAAGCTGGAGTTCCTGTCCAGACACTCCTGTGTGAACCAGAGCCAGCTGGAGGAGCTGGTTAAGGTGAGACTTACGTCATAAAGGATAGAGATTTAAGTGATGAATGTATTGCACACAGTTGAAACTGAGCACAGCCGCAGTGGTTTCAGCACCACAGACAGCTCCGACCGCTTCACAGGAGGAGGAGATGTGGAGCCGCAGAGAGCTTATTTCTGTTCTTGTTAGTCCAGTCCGGCTCCCAATTCTGAACTGTTTAACCCCACTGGGGCTCTTAAATTCTCCTTAATGCATTCTCTTTGACAGCTCCAGAGTTCTGCTTCACCCACAGTCACCTCAAGTTTTATATATTTCCATCTTTAATTCATTAGATGGGCAAGCACACAAACACACTTCTCTGCCTGCACCGCTACAGGAAACACATGGCTGAAAAGCACCCGCTTGATAAATGTTTCATCATGTTATTATTTACAGCAGCAAGAAAGTAGAAAGAAACACATGTTGTTTTTTTTTTAACCAGAATTTGAAAGTGTCCAGTGGTCACGCTTTGATAACTGCTCAAACACAAATTTAAACACAACTCTCTCTACCTCATTTTCTGTCCAGCAAGTTGTATCTGCGATTCGTTCAGGAGTAAACCCTGCAGGGACACTGACCAACCACAGCAGCCTGTGGGACCTGAGCTCCGCCTTCTTCTTTGCTGGGACTGTTATCACAACCATTGGTAGGACACACACACACACACACACACACACACACACACACACACACACCACCTGTGTCCGTCAGTGGTTCAGACTGATCAAAGAACTCCCACATGTAGTTTTTATGGTGTGAAGTGTATTTGTCTGATGTGTCATCCACATTAATATGTATCAGGGTATGATTTCACATCCTTTGAATGCCTTTTCAAGTATGTGAATGCGTCATGTATGCATTTAGGTGCACATTCCTCTCAGTGAAACTGTTATAACCAGTTTTGCAACATGACTTCCTGCTGTGAGAAGTGGAGAGGTCATTGATTCTATATCTGCTTCCTGGATATAATCAAAGTAGTACTCAGCGCTGTCTCCATGGCCATAAACCACTGTGTGTGCGTGCATGTGTGTCTATGTGTGTGTGTGTGCACTCCAGTCTTTCACTCTTGATCTCTCGCACACTCTTATTCTTACTCACCTACTACTTGTAGGAACAACAGGAAAAAAAATCATGTAAGACACCTGCAAACATATGTAGACAAACAGTGATGAATCTCACCTGTTGCTTGTCTTCTATCTGATCATCTGATCACGTGGCTCAGCGTGAAATAATAATACATTTCTCAGTATCTTTCTTTCTGTTCTCTGCAGGTTTTGGGAACATCTCTCCCCACACAGAAGGTGGAAGGATCTTCTGTATTGTCTACGCGTTGCTGGGGATACCTCTGTTCGGCTTCCTTTTGGCTGGTGTAGGAGATCAGCTGGGCACCATATTTGGAAAGGGCATTGCTAGAGTGGAGAAAATGTTTGTGGTGAGTGTGCAATAACATACACAAACATGGCTGCTGTATTTCAGAGGAGAATTCACTCAAGTTTATGTTCTGCCGGAGGCAAGTCTGTATAGACTGCCCTGAATAATTTACATCAGAGCACTCTCCACAATTTCCTCACCCACACCAGCTCTTTTAGATCATATTTACAAAGGCTAATGTGATTTAACTAGCATGCTTTGCACTGATTTCACCAAAATGTGTCAAGTGGGTGATATGTTCTAAACTCTGTAATTATTTTTTGTGAGACAACATTGATATCTGGAAAATCAGTTGAGCTGAACAGTTTATACTTCAGGTCGACTCCGGACCTCAGAGACGTGTCCTTCTCCTGGCTTGAAGCTTTTATTACAAAGACCTTGCAGTGCTGTGGTTCCATGTGGCACGAGTTGCCCCAGTGGGAATTAAAACCCAAAGGACAATGTTTTCAGGGACATGATCACCTTTGCTTTTAACCCTCTGTGTCATTGATCCTCTGTATGCATGGCCTTTTAAACAGTAAAGGATCTGACTGTCTTCAGACAGAGCTGGTTTAGAAACCATGACGTGTCAGAGGCCATACAAATGCAGCAGAGAGCTTGAAGTATGTGTGTGTGCGATGTGTATGTAAATGGGCCATGTGCCTGCACTCTTAAGATGCAGTGTGAACAAAACCTTTGACCTGAATTTACATTTTGATGAATAATTCTCCAGCTGTGAGATACACTGAGAGGCTGTCTGTGCATAAGAGTTTGATTTAAGCCTTAAACTGCTAATGATTGCTAGTTTTGATTTAAAGCTAAATTCAGGTGTAAAGCTACACAGCAGGTTGGCCTTTAATCAGCTTACTCTAGAGCTCAAACTGACAACATGAAGTCTCTCATTCTGTGCTAAAACTTATTACAATGTTTAAACTATCTGAATTTTAGTTAAAGACTGTATTCCTATAATAAGGGGGTCCAGCTGATTATGAGGCCGTCCACATGATTTTATTATTAAAAATGCATGAATGAGCCTGCAGATCCCAATAAAAGAAACAAAGCTCACACAGTTTGTGAAACTGTGAGAAATCTGAATGTGTAACTTAAATGATTTGCTCCCTCTGCTGCTCTCAGGGCACCCGAGGGGCTCCTTAATGAATATTTTGATTGAGGCTGAGGACAGAGGACAAGAGTTCATTGTGCTAGGTGTGTTTGTAAAAGCCTCATTGCTCTGTGCCCAGATTGTGTAAGCCTGCAGTGTTATCCTCAGTGAATACTGTGACTGTCTTTTCTTTTCTACTGCACCCAGGGGACCAATTTCTGTAATAATGCCATTACTGCTTACAGCATCTGGCTGTTCTACCATTTCACTTCAAAAGCAGTGTGCTGTGTCTGTTACTGTTGGTCCAACACTTTGATCCATATTTAAATATCTCAACAATTGGATGGATTGCCAAGACCTTTTGTACAATCATGGTTTCCAGATGATGAATCCTGCTGACTTTAGTGATACTGACTTTTCTTCATGCACCACCATGAGTGTGACATTTGGTTTTGACTGAAATGTGGATGGGTCCAACTCAGGTTGAATTGTAATAACCTGGGTGGTAACCTCTGACTTTTCCTCATCAGGAGAATCTTGTTTGTCCATTTCTTTGATATATGACCAAATACCTGCAGAACTCATAGTATTCCCATCATTCTCAGCTATACCTAGTATCTAGTGCTAATTAGCATGATAACATGCTAAACTAGGATGGTAAACATGGTAAACATTACAACTGCTAAACACTGGTAGTTAGCATTCGCACCTGGACATGAAAGATGTGCATGTGTTTTGTACATTGATAGCATTGTCACTGTGTGCATGGTAGCATTCTGATGTTAGCATTTAGTGCAATCTGTGCCTCTGCCAGCATGACTGTAGACTCAATTCTTATTAAGCATCAGCATTAATCTTATTAAGCTTAGTCTTATTATTTGCTTCTGTCTCTCTCTGTCCTGCAGCACTGGGACATCAGTCAGACAAAGATCCGTGTCATCTCCACCCTGCTGTTTGTGCTGTTTGGCTGCCTGCTGTTTGTGGCACTTCCAGCAGCCATCTTTAAACACATTGAGGGTTGGTCTGCGCTGGAGTCCCTTTACTTTGTCGTCATCACCCTGACTACCATAGGATTTGGAGATTTTGTTGCAGGTAAAGACACAAGCCAGTGATTGAATACCAACACCTCTGCATCATGCCTGTATATCTCGTCAGCTGGGCTGTTTTGGATTATACTGTATTCATCACAGTGGTTGTCTCTGTCTGCCTGTGTCCCTGTGTCTAGGTGGTTCAGAAATAGAGTACTTAGATTACTATAAACCAGTTGTATGGTTCTGGATCCTGGTGGGACTAGCCTACTTTGCTGCCATCCTCAGCATGATAGGAGACTGGCTCAGAGTTATCTCCAAGAGGACGAAAGAAGAGGTATGAGACTGCTGGTTTCATTCACTCTTTCATTCATGTCTTTCTCCTTTCTGTCACTTTTTTCTTTTTCTCTCTACATACCTGTTTATCTGTCAGTGTTTCTACCTTCTACAGCATCTCTTTGCCTCCTTCTGTCTTACTTCTCTCTTTCAGCCCAGTGACTCACAGGTTATTCATACTACTTGGTTACAGTGCCGTGTTCCCGCCTCAACTTTTGCCCTCTGCTTAACTTCATTTCAATGATAAGACTGTTTTCTAATCCAATCGACTGTCTGCCGTCCGCCCGTATACTTAGACACAGTCCTAGGCCATTACTGTGAGCATCTCCAGAGAGAGACAGAAAGAAGTGATTTGCATAACGTGTGATGATGTGTCCTTATCAGAAAATGTATCTTAAGCTGTCTGCACTCTAAATGCAATAGACGCCGTCTAAGCAAATAAAAATCTGTGAGTTTTCAGCAATTGAAGAGCCTGGACGTTCATATCAAGAATAACACAGTCGGGACTTCCGTCGTAATTAGAGATTATTGACGTTTGACTTTTGATGATAGGTGAGAGTGAATAAAGATTTCTATTTTAGCCAGTTCATATTCTCATATGAGGGTTTCAGGGACAAAGCTGTGTATCTTGGACAAGAACACAATAATATGACAAGATGCACCCACTAGTTGAACATGATTAGTTGAATGATTCTGGTTTGCAAACTTGACTGTTGAGTGATGATATAAGATTTGTTGTGCATATATGTGTGTGCATGTGTGTGTGTGTAAGTAATACTCCCCATGGGTTCTCATGCTGAAGTCCTGCTGTGATGCACCATAATCTTACTGGCATTTATATGTGTGTGTGTGTGTGTGTGTGTGTGTGTGTGTTTGTGTGTGTGTGTGTGTGTGTGTGTGCGCGCATGTGTGTGTCATTATCATCAGGCTCTGTAACACAGAACTAAAGGCAGCATTTGAGGTGTGTGTGATTGATAACAGACTGGCTTTAAGGCTTCTCCAGTCTGCTTTTAATGACAGATTAGGACAAAACTGAAGCATGCTAGTGTCCTATCAATGCACATAAACATCCTAATTGAACAGAATTCTCCATGGTCTGAACGAAACCAGCAGCAACACCACAAGACCTGACTATATTCATTAGAGGTAATTAGCCTGTCAGGCCGCTAAGTGATACTGCATACAGTACAGAACATACCGTTTGCTCTCACTGTGGTGATGGAACTCTAATGTTACTTGTACTTGGAAATCAGAGGCAAAACACTTTTTATAACGAAAGACCTTTTACAGTCTGATTCACAGACCTATCCACACAAGCAAAGGGCTAAACAGTGTTTTGCTGCACTTGTATTAAGGTATTTCATGGCCTCATGTCGCTTGCAGCAGCACACATAATGAATGTGTCTGCTGTAACACCAGGCTCTGTTCCACCAGAAATATGCATATTATTGCTATTTTCCTGTTTTAAAGTGTACTCAGCTGTGTGTGTGTGTGTGTGTGTGTGTGTGTGTGTGTGTGCGTCACCCCAGTTGATTCATCTGATTCTGTGCAGTCCCATGTAGTTGCAGACACATTGTTTTAATGTAATTGAGTTGACTTCCTGGTCAGCGACATCGTCACTCTCTGTCTCACTGTTTCTCTCTTGCTCTGTATTTTCTCTTTTAAAGACTAAACATGAAACACACAAGTGTGTTATAAACACTGACCCCTTTAAGTGAAGTTCTTATCGTTCAATCATTTATACATTGTAGTCATGGCATTTATCAGCTTGTAGGAGAAAAAAAAGCTTTGAGTCCTCTGCATGCTGATTTTCATGTTGTGCTGAACTGATTGGAAACTAAAAGCTGCCCAGACGGTGGCTGGAAAATGTTCCACAGTAATGCACAGTATGGCACACCACTGTTGTTAACAGCTGTCCACCCACAAAGCCACTAAACTGGTTCTTTAAAGGTGATTTCTAAATGCTGTTCCACATGTTCTCCTCTGCTCTATTCTTCCTCTTCTTTATTTCTTTCTATTTGATTTCACTGTCTGTATCATATCACTCACACTGTCATGTGTCACCATCCATGAGTATCCCTCCATACTTTCTACTTACTTCGCTCTCTGTCTCTCTTTTTCCAGGTAGGAGAGATCAGAGCTCATGCTGCAGAGTGGACGGCTAACGTCTCAGCGGAGTTCAAGGAAACTCGGCGACGCGTGAGTGTCGAGATCTACGATAAGTTCCAACGTGCCGCCTCGATCAAGCGCAAACTGTCTTCTGAGCTGGGATTTAGCCCTGCCCCTGAGCTCACTCTGCCCAAGAGGACCGTGTTGGTCAACTTCAACGATGAACGGGACAGGAACGAGAGGGAGGCCGGGCTGCAGGGCCTGACCACACCTCTGACTCGAAACGGCGGTTTGTTCATGAACGGTTTGGACCCGGAGAGAGGAGATATCTCAGTCATCGAACACCTCAAGTAGACAGAGGACGTCAACAGCCTTTCAAGATCTTTCCAAGTTGTCCTAATTGGTGGCCCCAGTGCTGAAAGCAGGCACAGATCAAGTAATAATGAGAATGTGGTTCGTTGAGACCCCAGCAGGGACATCTTTACAGAGAGCTTCAGTGGATTTTTCACAATGGGACACTCTTCCCTCACTTCACCCCCCACATCCCAGCCTGCCAGTGAAACAAAGAGGAAAAAGAAGAACATTCAAAACAATACTGGGTGTGTGTCAACTAAATTTCAGATCTTGGAATAAGGCAAAGTTGCCCATTGATGGCGATTTGGAATCAACAAGTTACAGGACAAAAGAAATTGCCAACACACTGTATCTATAAAATTACTGGATTTGGTGACCTAATATCTAAAAGTGTGAAGAATGTCCACGAGGCCCGCTATGTTTGAAACACGCCAATATTTTATATTTCAACAATTTCAGATACATTTTTAATACACACATTTACAACTTATGAACAATTTTGTTTTTTAGGTTGTTGTTTTGGCCAGTTGACAGTTTCGAGGCAGACAGAAAACATGGAGAGAGAACAAACTGTGGCCGGCACAGTTATGTGTTATGTGGCTTTAACACTATTTTTAAGAGGGACGTTTGCCACCTGAATGCAGAATGACGCTGACAATCACAGCAGACTGTTAACAATAAATGAGGATGTTACTCTTATGGTGGGATGTAATGATATCAGATTAGCTACAGAGGATGATGCCTGAACTACACAGATGGTGAACTCTGATGGGTAGAGGCAGATTTTGTGCTACATGACTGCAGAATGTAGAGATGTTGATGTTGTGGGAAGGTGGGATATGAACTACAGATGAGATGGAGCAGTGTGATATATCGAACTACAAAAATGGAGGTCTTTGACGTTGATCAAGCTACACACTCTGAGCACAGAGAATCTCTAGACTGAGCTCATATTAGAGCTCATGTTTATCTGATTTCCCAACTGGGAGAAGGATGGATGCGGCTCAAAGTGGCCAAAGTGTGTCTTTCTGATTCTGGATGTATTTTTAAAGGAAATTATAAGGAGATTTGTGAAACCATTGCTGTGCCTTAAACTTTTACTTTGCTAAGCCAAGGCCAAGCACAACACACTGTGAGGTGGACAACTGATTGAACCTGCTATTCATATTTATGTGCATCTGGCCCAGTTTTCTTTACTACAACTGAGCAACATGAGGTGTTTCATATCCAGCCCAGTAAAGCCAAATCAATTGTTCACACTTCTGCTGTTTGCTGGCCTGGATCTTCATGTTGCCATGCTGTGTTTTCTGTAAGAATATAATTGATATGGCTCAGTGGATTAAGTAAGTAGACTGTTGCAGGTTTGACAGTTTGAGCTGTTTTAGCGACAGGAAGCAAAAAATGTTCTGTGGTGGTCACATGTGAATGATGCAGTGTCCCTTTGAGCCACTGAAATGTTGATTTCTGTGCACATTTTAATCATTAATGAGCACCCTATAGGCCTGTGATAAATTTTGTCACTGTTATTCCAGCAAATGTTTCAGTTTACTTTGTGCTGACCAACCCAAAGCTGCTATAATTCACAGTGAACTGCATTTGTGAGTGGTGCTGCCTTAGTGTCCAAAAACATTTCCTTAAACTACAAGCAAGTGTATCTGATTTCTCTCTGTCATTGTCAGCTGTCATACCTGTAATGTGCAGGAGAACATTGAATCTCTGGTTTAATCACTTCATTGTGGACATGCATGAGCTGAAGGATAAGAGAAAAAACGTTTACATTGTTGAGACATGATGGTTTGATGGGAAGAAAAACAGATTTGCACATTGACAGGTCACCAAAGTTTCAGTGTTAACGTACAATAATAAATTCAGTTTTAATGCCCAGCTTTCACACACACACACACACACACACACACACACACACACACACACACACACACACACACACACACACACACACACACATAATGAGGGTTTTCTTCCACGTGTGTACACCTGCCGTTGAAAATGCACTTTGATTTAACAGCCTTTAACCGGAACAACATGCTTTAGCTTCTGCAGCTAACCAGTCCATCCAAAGAGAAGGCTTTGATTTTGTTATGTGGCATTAACGACAACTACGCGGTTTAACACACAAACTTTTCTCTCTAACAATCCAAGTAAGAGAACTTATCACCCACATAAACAAGGAGTGTGACACCAAATTATATCTGATGTCTAGTGTAGGCTGACAACAAAGTAATGAATGATGTGACAAAGAAGAGTAGGAGCACGTCTGTGGTGCAGCTTGTAGTTTTGTGCCAATGATAAACTGAATCCAGCAGGCAAAAATCCTAATGAGAATGAGAAAAGTTGTAATCAGAGTCCAGGACAATTCTAATTACTTGATCTTTTTTCAGTCCTAATTGACTTTTATCTGTGAGAAATGATTTTTTTGATTCTACTAGACGTCCTGACGAGTGTTGAAGAAGCCCACTGGACATCCTAATTGAACTAATAGAGAGTTGGTATATAGATGTTTTGACTTTTAGTGGTCTGTATGGTTCAGTACTAACACTGAATGGAAGCAGTAGTGGCAGCACGCTGTCGTGGCTGCTTGGTCTGTTTTTGCCTTCTCTGTGTTATTCAGTTTGTAAGCGAACATAACGCGTTGTTACACAGTGGTCTGACTTAGCTGTGCTAAAATAAAACTAACTCCAAGTCATTTTCTGCTAATGCGATAGGTTTGTTCATGCTTTTTTCAATGATGATCATGTATTTTTCTAAGCTGTATGTTTGTAGAGTGTTTCTACACTAGTGTGAGTCTGGGAGAGCACATTGTAATAATAATGTCTGTAGAGCTTATCTAAACAACAACGTAACAAAGATTTTTGTATAATATATGACTTGAAAATATACCAGATTTCAATTATTTCTCTGTTTGCTGTGTTATTCAAAGTACTCAATCTTTGCTGTGTATCCAGAACATGTGTCCTGTGATCAGTCGTTTAGTTATAGAATAACTGCTGCTGTCCTCACAGAATATCCCACACAACGAACAAAGATAGATCCTAAACAAATTCTTAAAGTCAAAAGTTGGATTATACGTCAGCAGGTCTCTGAAGAGAGTTCACTTGGTGTGTAATGCTGGATTTTCTGACTGGATTGAGTTGAGTCAGTTACAGAAACACCAGGCTGAACAGCAGCGTTTCACTGCTCTGTCCTGTCTGGTTAATGTTTCCAATCCAAGTCCAAATCCATTATTACTGCTGGTTGTGGTCAGATGTGTACTGTCACACCTGTAACCACGCCCCAACAGTGAGGTCATGGTGTACTGACACATCGTGGAGTACATGTCAACTTCACTGCAGCAGTGAGTAGTTAAAACTCTGGAAGTAAAAAAAAAAATCCTGCTGTTGTTAACCTGCAAAAAAAACAACATGAAGTTAGTTGTTGTAGTTTTGGGACTGATTTGGCTCACAGTCAGCAGCTGGAGCTGCAGCAGTGGCTGTGACACAAGCCTCGCGGAGGCAGTTCAGATACTTTAAAACCCATTATTGCTGCAATTTACATAAATAAATCCTGCAAATCTGAACACACAGACATAATGCACATGTTTTCAGTGTGATTTACACACACCTCTGTTGCAAATGAACATCCATGAACTTCCCTGAGAGTCAATGTGTTTTTAAGTTTTCTTTCGTTTCGAAGTGCTCCAGTGATAGTTGTCTGTAAAAACACAGGAACGTTACAAAGAGATCTGCTAATAGCTAATTCAGTGTACTTTTAATATTACCAGTTTGCCATAATGTAAACAAATTAGGCCATTTGTAACCCAAGTTGTAGCCCACAGCTAACTCACTAACTTCATGGCAAAAGGATCCTCAGCCTCTCACTGGGAGTGATGAGGTTCGACAGGGACACTCAAATCTCGGGCAATATTTTAAAAGGAAGATCCTTTTAGGTTTTCCTCTGTGTTTGTCTGTGTGTCTGTGTGACTGCTGTGAGGTTATGGGGCTCAGCAGGAAAAAAGGTTTTAGCAACATTTGAATTAAATTGTCATGATAGTTGACAATCTGATCAAACCACACCCACACAATCCTGATGAAGCAGCTTTAAATTCTCAACAAATAATAACTGAAGATGTTTTTTCAAACTTCCTGATACAGTGATGAATATTTAAAGTTACAGAGAAATATTCTGTAACATTTAATCAGATTTACAGAGGTTTTCAGTTTTAAAGTTTCTCCCAGACATGTACTAACCAACTCATTCCTAATACCGCCAGACATAACTGGGCTTTATTAAACACTTGGAAGCACATTAATCAGTATCTTGTCGTCTTTCACACAGTTCACAGCTGGTGAACCCCTGAGTAATTATTCGTGTTTAAACTTCCTGGAGGATAGAGTGGTCTGATGAGTGTGACTGGCCAGTGGCAGCAGGTCTTATGATGCGTGAGGTAAAGTTATCAAAGCAGGAAGTAGCCTACAGACCAGAATCAACAGCACACAGTCAGACAGATACAGTACACTGGCTCATTTCACCATGATATCTTCTCCATTGTAGGAGCCCATCAAACCAGCCAAGGTTGAGAGAACCAGGAGTAATGTGTGAACCACAGGACTGGTTACGGTTTCATTAAAATCACTTCCACAAGAGTAAACCGGTTGCTGGTAAAGATCAATGTAAAAACTTACTGTAAAGTCCCCATTCACGTTAAAGTGTGTTGTTCTTTTTGCTATTTCACATTTACCATGACTGTGCAGAATGATATACGTGCAGAATCTGACACCTATGACACCAATGATTATTCAAAGCAGTATTTTTATATGTCTTACAGGATAGTTTCCTTAAATAGACTAATAGACTAATTTGCTTTCTTCAGGAGAGTTAGATGAAAAGATTGATACTACTCTTATGGAAATATACACTTACAACCAGTGGGACAGCAGAGATTTCAGGGGTTTACTGCAAGAAATAGTCCAACATACAGTATAACCTCACATAAAACTGTAAATCCTGAGTGCAGTGTCCCTTTTTGCAGGTGCAGGCTTCTACACACATGTAGTCTAGAATACATGTGAAAGCTTTTGCATCTTCTCCATTCATTCGACTCCTGCTGAATTGAGTACTTTGTCCTTCCACTGGTCTTTAATGTGGGCTTTTGGGAGGTTGGGCCACTGAGCCACATGTTCAGTATCAGAGGTCACAATAAACATGGGCAGTTTTAATGTTTACAACATTACTGTCTCTCTAAAATTAATGACAGTGAGGTCAGTGCAAATTCCACTGTAATTTGGCAATCTTAAAGTCTCAACAGACAAAACCAGTGCAATCTAAATGTGTGTATAAAAAGCTCACACAGAGCTTCATGGAGGGGAGCGCTGGTATAGCGTCAACCTTTCTGTATCCTTGGTCAACAGAGTCTTTGAAAGTCATTTCCCCGAGGGAAGTTAATGTTTCTAAACACTGTAAGTCCAGAGGTCAGATGGGCTGAAGCGTCCAGCGGCTTTTATGTTGATATTATTTTTAGTTCTTTAATTCTTTGCTGGAAAGGTGCCGTGTGCTGTAAAAAGCCTGGGGACACTGGTTATTAAGAATAGCTCCTTCTGTGTGTGTGTGTGTGTAATTGAACACTGTGTCTCCATATGAGAGGAGGTGGTGAGTGCAGCGAGGCTGTGAAAGCCCAGCATACAGAAGCATCCGTGTGAAGTCAAGCCAAAACGGTCATGTGATCAGGCAGGTTTGTACTCTAAAAAGATGCTTTTGTAGGAATTATTCTTCAGTGTAGCCATTTATCAACTGTTCAGTCTGACATCCTCCCTCATCTCTCCTCTCTCCAGTGGTTTCCAGCCTTCCTCCCTCAGACACTCAGACATATTGGCATGTCGGCCCTACTGCAGCCACACAGACACACCTTCAACAGGACATGTGCTTCATTTAACCTGCCACAGATGCCAGGTGTCCATGTGCCTTTAAGCATGCCAACCCGCCACATGCTCACTTAGAAGGTCCAGTGTGTAGGATTTATGTGGATTTATTGGCAGAAATAGAATATAATATTTATGTTCTCATAAGTGTATAATTATCTGAAAATAAGAATCAGTGTGTTTTCGTTGCCTCTTTATATCTACAGAGGGAGCGGGTACTCTTTCACAGAATCCATCATGTTTCTGCATTAGTTGCATGAAGTCTTGTAGAACTCTGGAGGAGATTTGTCAAGTCTGAGAAAATGGTCATCCCATTTGAGTGACCACATGTTGCATGGAGTTTGAACAATTTTACCAGGTATGGAGGGTCTAACAAAAGATAAAGTCAAGTTGCATTGTGGACAATTTTGGAACTTGAGACATACCAGGTAATAAAAACCAGTGTTCATGTCTCTCATAAGTCCTTCAGCTTCATGGAGATGCAATGCTTAATGGTTTGAGAGACACACCTGTGCCAAGTCAAATAATGATAAGAATAAAGGCAGGATGTCAGCAGCAATATAAAATACTGTGCTCTCGATCCAAAAAATCTCAGTAGTCTCGTAGTGTGCTCAGTTGTCTCCCCGCCTACCTGATGAAAGCCGCTAAACTGGTTTTTCACAACCTGGCAAACCAGATTTCTTACTGATGGATAATAATTGCCGCTTATGCCTTTTATAAAGGTTGATTGGAAAGTGGTGATGCATTGCTCCCAGTTTAAAAAAAAAAAAACAGCTACATGTTATATTATGACAGATTATGTAATCTAGTTTATAAAGTAACTCAAATGCAGCACCATCAGTTCGGCTCCTCGTTCCGTCTCTTTCTCCTCCGTCCTGTTCATACAAACTGGTCGACACTTCCTGTCGGTGACTCTCCTCTGGCCCTGAGAACTGATGCTTACATAGTGTTGCCCGGTGAAGAATGGGACAAATCATGCATACAGCAGGGGGATTGACAGTCAGTCAGTCCGTCCGTTTTAAAGACAGACACACACACACATGCATACACAAACACGCACTCTCCAGTCTGAGTGCCAGTGATAACATAGCTCAGTGGACCCATCTCCTCATTTCCCGTGTCCTCTTCCACAGTTAGTTCTGGCACTGCAGCTTCCGCTAACAGCTCCAGCCAGAGAGATCAGAGCAGGACTGTATCCGCTCTGAGGTGTGTGACTGTGTCGTCTGCTCGCTGTTCCCATAACCCAGCATGCCCTGCTGCCCCCTCACCCACTGCCCGGCAGAGAGACCAGAATATGAGGGTGAGTGAGCAAACTGTCTGACCCGTGATGCTCCACCAAGAAGCTGATTGACATCTACTGTGTTCTTTCTTAATTTGTCCTTAATAGAAAGAGGTCAAAAGGTCGGCACACATCAATACATAAAATTCCAACATCTATACGCCAGAAGAGAAGATCAATACTATTGATCCAAGGCAGTGCTCGTCAGACACGTTGTGAAGGTTCGCCCACAGAAATCCCACTAATCGCTTCTGACATGTCACGTCAGCCACAGTTCTCCCATGTGTTCGTTTTGTCACACTCAGCATGAAGGACATATAATGATATAAGCTGTGAGATGCTGATGAGTAATTTGCTGTGTTCAATTAAAAGGTAAAGACCAGGCGTCACCCAACATCCCAGTTGTTCTGTGCAGTGAGTAAACATCTGAGTCTATTAGAAAAGGGACAAGAATGAGATGATGCGTGCTGTCGGCTATCTGTGCGTGTACATTTTTGAAATTGAAATGTAGCATTGGCACTTACATTACAGATCTGTGTCTCTAAAGGTGCAAAGTTGTTCAGTAGCTGATGCAGAAATCCTCACAGCAGCCCGTCACTGATCACCTTAATGCTGCAGACGGCCTAATGAAGCCAAACAGAATCACCATATGATTACCAAACTCCATTGTGAGGAAATTAGTTTGTTTCCCACAGATTACACAATGCCTCTTTGTGTCCTTTATGAGCAAATCCTAATTAGGTGTGCTTTGAAATTTGGTGTCTGAAAAGAGCTGCATGACTGAAAAGGCAGAGCTGCAGTTGTTTCCCCACCAGCACCACCTTTTGGTGATTTTATGTGCTTTAACCAGATGGATGGAAGGAGCTCACTGAGGTGTGATGTCCCACACAGCATGAAGTAAGCAAAGGTGGTCCAGCAATGAAAACACTGTCATAATAAGTTTGCAATTAATCAAATTGTCAGTTTACAGCACAATACCTCTCAGTGTGAAGGAACAGTGGACATTAAATAACACAGCTCATGTCTAAGTGAATACTCTGGGAAAGGAGTGTTATTTTTTTCACTTCATCCTCAGCTAACAAATGTGGGACCAGTCATGCTTCATGAATAAAATGTTTCCATTCTCAACTTATCTCAAGGAAAGAGAGTCATCCCTTATCAGTGGAGCAAACTGGTTTGTATGCAGTGTATATCCTGCTCTACCAGCCCTGCACACATGCTGGACAGCTTCTCTCCATGTGGCTCAGCTTCTCCACCCTGTGGCTGCAGAGTGTACAGCTGCACACCTTCTGCGCTTACACTGAAATGACTGTTCAAAGGTTATCATCAAAAAATAGTTTCAAAGGCAGAACAGTGTATGTGACAAAGAGACCACACTAGTTACGAAGCAGTTAAAAAAGATTTAGTAAAAAAGGGCAATTTGAAGTATTGGGCATCATAACTATTTACAATGAGCAATAACATTGATCTACACTTAAATGAAAACCAAATCGACCAATCACATACAGACCTGCTTTGAGCATTTGTTGCAAAGACCAGTAAGAAATAAAAAAAGTTAAAACAAAACTTAACTACTGTTTGTTTTCTTGACTTCAACTATAAAAATATCTACAAAACATGAAACAGAGCAGAAAATCTATAAAATCTTAGCTGCCATTAGCAATCAGGTGATGTGTTAGAAGGATGAATAGACGATGAAGCATACTACCGTACATTTAGTCTGCTATGTACAAAGTTCAAGAGAACAAGAACAGTACAAAATAAAGTACATCCAGTGAGTCAGTGGTAAAGACACCGTGAAACTGTTACAAAGTGAAGAGATGAAGACAGAGGGACAAACAGAGGCATCGCAAAGTAATGATAGTTTCATTACGATCTAAAAAACCTGGGAAGAATCCATATCCAACATTTCAAAGAGGCAGATATTCATTAAAAATCACTTAAAGCAGAGCATAATGAAAAGCAGTGCAATGAGGAAAATCAGCACTTGGACAGGTAGCCGCTCCTTTTTACCTGCCTCATCATAATGATTTCTTGTATCCTCTTCAGGATACCACCAGAGAAAGAAGAGGAGACAGAGCAAAGAGACACAGACACGTGCACACACATGTGCATGCACACATGCATACCTGGAACCCCCCCCCCATCCCCAAAATGAAAGAAAGAAAAGGTGCATCTTAAGTGTTAAACGCTTTTAGGACGAATGCTGCTCTTAATAAAAATGTGACTTTACAGTTAAATGCGTCGGAGTGTTAAAATTTTCTTTATCAGTGAGTGTGCATGTGAATATTTCTACAAATGAACCACGAGGACGTGTGTGAACGCACACATCGATCTACTGAACGTGACAGTTGTCTCCTTGTTGCGTTCCTTCTCTTAAAACTTGTTTCTCTTTCTGCTCTGGCGTCTTGTGTAAACTCAGCAAATGACGCGCAGGTTTCTCCTCTCCACTCGGGGAGAGACATTTCCTGTTGGAGGCGTCTGCGGAGGGACTCTGGAGGGGTAAAACCTGAGGAGGAAGAGCGAGATAAGACAGATGACAAGATGAAGAGAGGATGAGCAAAAGAGGAAAAACACAGCAAAGTATGAAGTGGGACGTGTGGGAATGAAAGAAATCAAGTTCATTTGTCACAAAAAGCAACACTTGAGTGAAAGTGAACAAGTCAGAGTGACTCGAACAGGTGACTGTGAGACATTCCTTCCTCTTGACTTCTCTGACCTGAAACCTCTACATCCTCTAAATCAGCGCTGGTTCACTTCAGCTGACCTGACCCAATCACACGCCAACCTGGACTGACTAAATGGTGGAAGGGGCCCGTGTGTCCTGCAGACACATTAGGGGCCCAGCAGCAACCTAAACCAATACAGACACACTGACCTAGAAAGTTGGCGGAAATCATGAACTCTTCAACTCTGGTTAGCCGCCTCCAGAGTTTCCTTCAGATGCCAACAGGTGAGCTCAAAGATACTATATCACTGCCTTTGAGGTGACGCTGCATGGACATTTTGAGCCAGTATATAAATAAAGATAATTTTCCAGAGACACACTACTGTCACAGAGACACTGGCTGCCATCCAGTCATCTCTGTTCTCCTTCTCTGCCTGGAGTCAGACCCATTCTTCACAGCACTCTGCTTTATACTGTGTAATGAGGATATTGTACGGTGCAGCGGCATGAATCGCTGTTCTGAAGAGCTCGCCATTTGTGTTTTGTGTTGACATGTGGGTGTACCTAATAAAATGGCCTTTGAGTGTACGTTCATTTTGTGTCGCTGGCCGTTAGGGAGAGGGGAGGAGTGTGTAGCTGCTCACCTTGCCGTCAGTTGCAGACGTGGGAACAGTGTGTCTGGCAGCCAGCCGAGGACTGCAGCGCTTCACTGTGGTTCTCCTCATGATGAATGGACTGGCCTCCCCCAGAGGAATATCAGCAAACCCTGTGAGAGCACATGTAATTACTCCATGCCTCAAGCTCATGGAGGTCTGTAGCAAACTAAGAGCAAAAAGCTGGAGGGTCCACAGTCACACAGTATTCATCACGTACCTCTCTGCACCAGCTCAGGAAGTCCCTCTGGTCTGAACTCATCTTCCTGCTCAGGTCTTGCTCTGGGTGTAGTCACTGCACTGGCTTTGATTTTCTTCGTCAGGTTGTGCAGGGCCTCCTGGGCGCTGTCTTTATCACAGAGGTCACGGTGACCCCGTTTCCCTGACCCCTGAGGAGACCTCTGAGGCGTTGAAAGAGCCACGTTCTCAATGTCATCCAGTTTGTCTCTCTGATGTCTGGAGGCAGACTTCCTGGCTGAGCGTCGGCGGTGAGGGCTGTCAGTGCTGCTGGAGTGGACGTTAGCTTCGTTAGCACGTAGGCTAGCAGTGAGCTGCTCCAGCCGTGTTGTCAGTGCTTCGTTGGTCTCTTCCAGTTTGTGGACCTGAATCATCAGGCTGCAGTATTTCTCCATGCTCTCATCTGCCTCTCTGCTTTTCTCCTCGAGAAGTTTGTTGAGTTCCTCCAGCTCGCTCTTCATCTCCTCCAGCTCTCCATTTCTCTCTTCCAGTTCCTTCTTCCTTTCATCGAGGGCAGCCTTAAGTCCCTCCACCTCTTTGGTGTTTTCTTCTGCCTCTGTCCTCTTCTGCTGTAGGGCAGTCTTCAGGTCTTCCATTTCCTTCTTTCTCTCCTCTGCCTCCACCTTCAGCTGGTTCTCCTCAGTCTGCACCTCCTCGCTGCTCTTGCCTTCACCTGTAACAAGAATGTTGACAAAATGATTCAGCTGCATTTCATACAGATTTAATATCCGTGTTTTCAGATCATAACGTGCGTCTGTCATCCTAAAATATTCCTGGAACAATCCTGGAAATATTTTAATATGGTATATTCCCTGTGAGAGTTAACCATCATGATTATTGACAATGGGCAAACCTGAACTTCTTTCTAATGAGTCCTTGCTCTGCGTGTGTCCACTTTGTAACAAATGTTGAATTTATTATGCTTAATATTTTTCAAGTCATTTTGGTATATGCCCCAACCTTTTTTCACCACAGACCGGGGGTGGGTGGGGACACAGATGGATGGACAGACACAATACGGGTGCAGGGGAATCACTTCAATGTAAAATTGTTCACACCTGAGCTGTGTAACATCACTTGCTTCTCCTGTTCCAGCTGTTTGCAGGTCTTCATCCACAGACTCATCTTGCTCAGAGCAGAGTCTCTCTCTTTAGACAGACGAGCCGTTTGAGATGTGAGCTCTGACACCTGAAATGGGTGGAACATGAAGTGGGACACTTTAGCCATGCAGAAGTGAAAGAAAAGTAGATATCATTCACTTATATCTGCCTCACATATCAGGTCATTTCAAACTTCATCTTCATCTTTTTTTGATACGTGCTTAGCACACAACTCCAGTTTAAAGGATAACACCAGTGCAGTCGTGTTTTACATTTCCTATCAAACACTCAGTCTCAGTCTCAGTGCACCCACTGTAGAGACTGATTCTGGCAAAGAAACTGTTGGATTGAAGCTTTTTACAGGATTGAAAGTTCGTGTACCTGCTCATTGAGCTTTGCGACAGACAGTTTGCATGTTTCCAGCTCCTTCTCCGTAGAGGCCACTGCAGACTGAAGTCTCTCTTGTTCTTGTGCGAGTTTGTCTTTCTCCTCTTCTGCTCTTTGCTTCTCTTGTTCGAGTGAAGAAAGAGCTGAAGACAAGTTATTTTTCTCTCCTTCAACCAAAGAAAGGGAAGACAGCAATTCTTCTTTTTCAGCCTCTAACTTCTGTCTCTCCTCCTCTATTCTTTCCTTCTCTTTCTGAGATGAAAAGAGAGTTTGTTGCAGGTCGTGTTTCTCCTTTTCTGTCGAGGAGAGGCTACACTGAAGCTTCCCTCTCTCATCAGCTAACACTGCCCTCTCTTGCTCCAATCTGCCTTTCTCTCCTTCTACAGATGCAAGAGTGCAGAGCAGATTATCTCTCTCTTGTTCCGCTGAAAGCAGGGTCGAGTGCAGGTTCTCTCTCTCCTCCGCCAGCCGCCCCTCTCCTTCTTTCTTTTCTTTCTCTCTCTCTTCCTCTTTAGCTTTTAGGAGTCTTTTAAGCTCTTTCATTTCCTCTTCCAAAGCTTCAATACTGGTCCTCAGGTTCTTTCTCTCCTTCTCCCACTCCTCTCCCTGACAGCGGAGCATCTCTCCTTCTGTCTGCCATTCTTCCAGAGAAGACTGCAGACATGTTTTCTCTTTCTCCATCTCTACCAGCAAAGACTGCATCCTCTCTTTGTCCCACTCAGTTTCTGCACTCTTTTGTTCGAGGGAGATCTCTCTCTGGCGGGAGGCTTGCAGCTGCGCCTGGAGGTCACCCACTTGTCTCGTTTGCTTCTCGGCCTCCTCTCTCATTCCTTTCTCCAGCTCTTCTACCCTGTTTCTCTGTCTTTCCTCCTCCTCTCTTCTATCCTCCTCTGCCTTCTCCAGCCCTCTCTCCAGCTCCTCCTTAGCAGCCTTCAGTTCCTCTATCTCTCTGTTTTTTGTCTCCAGCTCTCTCTCCATGCGTTCTTTCTCAGATCTCAGACTGTCCAGCGTGGCAGACAGCTGTGATAGTTTGTTACTGAGCTCTCTCTTCTCCTCCTCCACCTAAGGATTAGGAGGAGTATTGAAGATGGACCACAGCATAGAGTTTGGGAAAGGAGACAAGCCAAATGTGGAGGAGAAAATCAGGATAAAGAGGAAAGGAAGAGCATGAGACAAAGGAAGAAAAGGAGAGGAGAAAACTGATTAATAGATTGCTTCATGTAAAGTTTCATGAGCAGAACATAAAGAAAATACATCACAGATGCACAGCAAAGATTAATAGGCACCTTTTTCCTTTCCTCCTCCAGATCAGCTTTGGTTGTTTCAGCCTGCAGAAGAGAACGAAACACGGTGAGCAAATGTTGACACTATACCAAACCACCTAACATGAACTGAATCCAGGAAAACAATAAGTAGCAATGGTAAAAACATATCTGTTTTTTTTTTTTTTTGACATGTGCACAATTACAACTGAATACCTGCATCACGGCTTCCTCCAGACTTTGCTCTACGTCTTCCCGCTCTCGCTCCAGAGCATCAATGCGATCTTGCAGTGAGTCAGACTTTCTCTGGGCAGCTAAAGAGGTAAAGAGTCATATTTAGGCCGACACTCGACTCACAAAGCGCAAAATCTTGCGTAATTTCAAAGGATGTTAGTGGTCACCTTTGAGGAGCTCTCCCATCTTCTTTTTCTTCCTCTCGTCCGACTCGATGCGGACCTGGAGCTTTTCAATACCAGTCTTCATCTGCTGGACCTCACCTTGAGTGGAGTTCAGGCGAGAGGCAATCTCACCTTTTTCCAGCAGAGAGGCCTCTAGAGACTGTGAGAGACGGCTCACTTCTCCCTCCAATGCCTTGAGGGAAAACACAAAACCAGTTCAACTCTTTTCACCTAACACAATATAGAGCACTTACTATGAAACCAGAGTCCTCTGAGGAAACTCTGCCACAGTTACTTATATCCCCCCTCACTTGTATCTTGCCGACCATGGACTCAGTGTTCTGATTGGCCGAGGTGTGGTCTTCAGTGATCTTGTCAAGCTGCCCGATAAGCTCCTCTCTCTCTCCACTCTGTTGGGATATTGCCTGCTCCAGCGCCTTAATCTGCTCCAGCAGCTTCAGTGGAGAAGAGAACAGATGAGTAGCAACAAAACAAGGTGACAGACTCGTGTTCATTTCTTTATACCATCAATGTAAGTGAACGCTAAATAAAAGCTTCTCTTGATCTGCATCAAGTATTTGCTTTGACGCAAAGGGCTGTGCTCATGTACAAACCTGCTGCCTCTCAGTCTTCAGTTTCTCCATGCTGCTTTGCAGGGCTTCATACTCCTTCCTCCCTGCTCTGATGTCGTCCTCCAGGATGGAAATTAGGTTTCTGGTGTCACAGTTAGTCTTCTCCAGATTGTGAACTTTCTCTCTCCATAGGCCCAAAGACTGGCTCAGGTCATCTCGCTCCTCAGTGCAGGACACGAGTTCAGATCTCAGCTGGGCAGTCTGGAAAAAACAGTGAGTTTTAGAATAACTGTGCCACACTGTCAGCTTCATGTTCAGTTATGTCTTGCTGTGCTGTCAGTTTTGCACAAAGACAAACTGAAAAGCTTGAGTCTATGTATTGCTTTTCCTGACACATGCACATTTAGCTCACAGGCTTTTGACGGACTGCTGACCTCTGTCATGAGTGTTTCGATCTGCACCTCCATGCCTGAGCCTGTCCTTCTCTGGGTCTCTATCTCAACCTTCAGTTTCGTCTTCTCCTCCTGCAAGGTCTCCAGCTCAGACTCCATGCCCAGAATGTGCTGCTCCAGGTTGGATTTCTCAGAGCGAACCCTCTTCAGCTCACTCTCCTGCTGAAGAAATTTCTCATCCCATCCACCTACGGAACCAAGAGAAATATCGACTCATTATCCACATACAACATAGTGCAAACCTTAAAGCCTGTATATTCCTTCATAAAACACGCTGCATGCTTGCTATTTACCTTTGGTCATCTCTAGCCCTTCCAGCATCTCCATAACATCAGCCAGCTGGCATTTAGATGTTTGCAGCTGCAGAGTTAATGTGTCCCTCTCCTCCGACAGCTGAGCGATCTAAAAACGATCAGAGAGTATTAGTAGTAGAAAAATGGCATTGATTATTTAGGCAGTATTTAGCATTCTGCATTTTCCCCCTACTTGGTCAGCAATGCCTTTCTTCTCCTCCAAAGCGATGTTCAGCTTATGTGCTGCACCATGTGCCTCCTCCTCTGCTGCATGAAGTTTCCTCTCCAAGCTTTGAACTTGAACTTCCAGTTCAGAGGTCAACTCCATTCTCAGTGTGAGGTCAGACGTCAGCTGGTCAAAGTCTGCGCGCAGGGTGTGGAGTTCATTTTCTTGTTTCGCAATCACTTCCTTGTAGTGGTCAAGGCCGTCTTGTACGTGGGACGACTCTGTTGGTGATAGACAGACCGAATATATACAAGTTATTTTGAACATCATTGATCAGATTAATAATTCAGAGTGTGAATCAGAATGAGTCCCCAGAAGTATAAAACAGGGTAGAACACTTATATTGGCCTAAGCAACAGCTTGTAGCTTTAATCTTTAATTAAAGTAAGAAAAAAAATGTTACAATTAACAAAAGTAAATGATTAAAGTATTTTTTACAGAAAATGTTGAAATCTGAGTCTCAAGTGGGAGCTCAGTGTGAAATGGTCATAAGCAGCATTTAATTACCCACCAGAGGATTCTAATTGTCTGGTCTCAGCCAGGGAGGGAGATGGTGGAGAAGGCTCATGGATTTCAGATTTATTTTCAAGGACATCTCTGGGACAACTGTGTTCAGGGACCTGCGAGACAGAAGACAAAATGAAACGTCAAACACACCCAAGATTATTCTCTTTATAATATGAAAACATAGTCAGTAACAACGTACTCAAAGAGAAATAGGATTGATTTTCTTAATAGCAAACTGGTGAACAATTTGAGGCAGAGACAGCAAAACTTCAAACTTGCTGTTAGATTCACAAATGTAACTTTTCAAGAACTGCTGTCATGTTAAACCCAGACAGCATCATGACAAATACACATTTCAATAATTGTTGTGTACCTGGTCGAAGGTTTGCTGTTGATGGTGCTGCGGCTCTTCATCGCCCCTCATCTCCTCTGCATCAGCCACACACGCCTCCCTCTCCTCCTCCAGCTGCTCCTGGATCATCTCCTGCTCAGTGACCAGCTCTGTCTCACTACAAGGGTTGAGGGAGATCAAATGTATTTATCTCTTAATGAAACACAGAGGTAAGGCAACACACACAAAAGCATATCAATTGTGTATTTTTGTACCTGAAAGCCTCGTCAGGCTGCTGGGAAAGTTCATCAGGTTCAGACACCGCATGGCTCTGCGGTTCTTTTACTGGAAGGGACTCTGTGTCTATATAAAGTGCGGGCTCTGCATCAGTCTGTCCTGCTGCTTCAGCTGAGGACATCGTCACAGATAATTCAATATAAGTGTACTCAAATCAAAGTAGCAGCAGTGTCTCATGAAAAACTTTACACTCACCACCAGTTTCTGTCTCGTCAGACTCCATGGAGTTGATTTCGTGTCCCGGGTTCTGGCTTCCCTGCGCTTCTGAGAGCTGCTGTATGAGGCTGTGTTGTTGGCCCACCTGCTCCAGCAGTGAATCGTACTGCTGCTTCAACACAGCCATTTTCTTCTGTAAGCCTGTCAGCTGCTGATGCAGCTCTGCCTGCTCCGCCTCAAACTGCTGGCTCCTGTAAGATAATACGAAAGTCATGTTAATGGTACAAAGATTGTCAATAAAACATTTCCTTTCCTTTGAGGTGAACAGAAAGATGGACCATACCTCTCTCTGTTCTCCTCCTCAGTCCTCTTGTCTCTCATCTGGAGCTGCTCCTTCAGCCTCAGGAGCTCCTGCTCTGAGGCCAAGAGGGAGTGCTGGATGCACTCATTCTCCTCTTGAAGTGAAGCCACCTCACCTTCATGCCTCTCTATCCTTTCTTGCAACAGCAGCCTCTCCTCAGTCCCTTGAGTGACACTAGACTGTAGTCTGATGTTCTCCTCAGTCAGCTGATTGTAGCGAACTTCCAGCTGAAGCTTTTCCTCAATGACTCGATTCAAGTCGGTGACAGAGTTATTTTTCTCTGAGGTTAGCTCACTTAGTTTAGCCTCGAGTTGGATTTTGTCCTGGTTTATCAGATTGAGAGTAAGATCCAGTTGGGCCTTCTCCTCAATGACCTGTCTAAGGGTGGTTTCAGCTTCCTGTTTCTCTACAATCATTTGATCAACCCTCTGCTGTTCTTCAGTTAACTGCTGAATGTTGCTCTGCAGTTGCTCGTTCTCCTCAGCCATCTTGTCTAGACTGGCTTTTAGCTGCTTCTTCTCTGCATTTATTTGTTTGATTTCAGTTTCTACTCGCTCTTTGTCATCTGTTAACTGTTTCAAAGTCGTGTCAAGGTTGTTTCTCTCCTGTTGTAACTGGTTAAGATGATTGTCTTTGTCTTCAATTATCAGCCTGAACGTTGTCTCTGACTTGGTATTTTCCTCTGTGCTTTGACTGAGTTCAGACTCTAAAGTAGCGACGCGCTCCTCTAGCTGGCTTCGTTTGGCAGCATCCTCTTCCAGGCGAGTTATTTCACAGCTCCTGTCCATCAGCTCCTCCCTAGCTGTGACATACTGTGTCTCCAGCATGGAGTTCTGAGACTGGACCTCCTCTAGGCGGGTTTCCAAGACAGAGACCTGAAAATGTTAGATATTATATTTGATCCAGTTAGGGATGTTTTCTTTCCCGTGGAGCAATTTAAATTTTAGACAATTAAATAAATCAGGCAGTTACAAGTCATGTTTTGACGTCAAGTCCAGCACCGTAGCACATTATGTGTATGTATACGTGTAAGATAGTGGCTCTACCTGGGCTTTGCTGTCCTCCAGCCTGGCCTCCATGTCAGACATCTGAGTCTGGTTCTGCACTAGCTGAGCCTCCAGTGACTCGATGGTTCCCTTCAGCTCCTCCACCTGACTGTCAAAAGAGCTCATGACCGTCTCGTTGTCCTCCAGGTCCATTTGCAGCATCTCTAGCTGCACCTTAATGTGAAAAATTAAAGCAATACAGCCAATCATTAAAATAACTGTTTATCCTGAGCCAAGCAAGACTAATAAAATATAGCACTGTTTCCACTGCCCAAAACATGACTGAGCACACATGAGTAACCAACCTTGATTTTGTTCATGGCGACCATCTTCTCCTTTAGGAGATCTGATGTTTTGGCCTGCTCCGCCTCTGCTTTATTTAGCTTCTCTTTCAGACTCTTTATCGTGTTGTCTCTGTCCTCTAAGCCGCGTGAAGCAGCCGACAGAGTCGTCTTCATCGTCTTGATCTCCTCCCGTCGCGAACCGGATTCTGCTTTAGCAGCAGTTACTGACAGCTTTGCGGTTTCAAGTTGCTCTTTAAGGCGCTTCTCTTTGTTACGGACATTTTCAATCTCCAAAGCATGACTCTCTGACTCTTTGCTCATCTTCTCTGTGAGCTCTTTGACTTCTCTCTCCAAAGTAAAGATCAGATTGGTTTTCTCGGTCAGCGTGTTCTCCAAGTTGGACTTGATTTCAATAGTGGAGGAGTGATTCCTCTCAAGAGCCTCCAGACACTTCTTAAGGTCAGCATGGGACTGGTTGATCATGTCCAGCTCATTCTTCAGCACTGGAAGCTTCTCTGCAGCATCTTTGCTTGAAGTTAGCTCTTCTTCTAATGAAGATATCTGCTCCAGAAGGCTGCTGATCTTCTCAGTCTGAGTCTGCTGGACAGTCTTAATAAAAGACAGATTTTGTAAGGAGTACATATGAGGAAATATGCACAATTAATGAATGAAATGAAATGAATAATGACAGTACTAAATATTTTTTTTTAAAAAAGTACAAAATATAGCATATAATGATATACCTCAGCCTCTTTCTTTGCCATTTCAGCTGCATTTTCCAGCTCAGCCTGTTGTTTCTCCAGAGACAAAATCTGAGCTTCAGCCTCTCTGAGCTGCTTCTCCGTCTCCACTGTTGTGCTCTGCAGATCCTTCAGCTCCTCCTCTAACTGTTTGAGCTCTTCTGATTTTTTATCATTCATCTTTTTGTATCCCTCTTCATTGTCCGACAGGGTCTTAATTTGTTTCTGCAGCTCAGCTCCCACTTGCTCCTGGACCTTCAGGAATTGATCCATGGAACTGACCTGAAATGTCCACAAAGTTGCATCAATTCCAAAAGACATGACAGAAAGTGTAAAAGACTATTAAATAACTAAAAAAGAAATGTTATCGTTAATCTGCTCTAAAAACAGACCTTGTTTTTGGTGAGCAGCAGGTCTTGCTGAGCCTCCTCCAACTGCAGCTTGAGCTGCTCAGTCTCTTCAACCTTTGCTGAAACCCTCTCCTCACACTGCTTCAGCAGGGCTGCCTTCTCCTCTGCCAACCTGGTAGAGTTTAGACACCAAACACAGAAAACATGCATGTTAAAAGCAAGCTACCCTTATTGTTTGGGGACACTGTTCATATCGTACTTAAATCACAAGGAACTAAGACATTGCCAAGTATTTTCTTGTAGCTGTATGCATTAACCTCTTAAACCTGCAATTTCATGTTGCACTGAGTAGAGGCAGCACCTCTCAGACAAAGTCTCAACAAAACTGAAATTTAGAAAGTTTATAAAGGTAGGATGTATTGTAGTGCTGTTGTAAAGGGGAAAGAGTTCAGACAAAATTCTGAACTTAACAACAACACAAAGCTGTCACCTGGCACTTTGCTCCTCCTGCTGTGCAGTGGCCTGAGCGAGGCACTCTCTGACGTGGATGATCTCTGCTCGGCCCAACTCTACCAGCTGGTCTTTGGAGCGAGCCAGATCGCAGGCTGCCTGGTGCTCGTTCTGCAGCTCTGCGTTGGTCCTCTCAGCCTGCTCTGCTCGAGTCGACTCCTTTTGCAACTGCAGCTCCAGATCTTTGACCTGTTCACATTAAAGAGTAAGTATTAGGCCAAACTGGGAATACAGTCAGGCGGTGGCTAATGGTTATATTGCTTTAGGGGCACTTAAGTTTGGAAATGTTATTGGGTATCCTGCTGCCAAGACTGAAATCTGAATAAAGGTAGAATTCAAAGATGCAGAGAGGACATTAGTCAGCTACATAATTCCATCACAAAACACATTCAACATTTTAAAAATGTAATCATTTTTTAATCTAGAAATAAATGTTGTATGGGGTTATCGGTCATACATCATAGAGCCTTACACAAGTCAAGTAATCCATTTTCAGTGGAGACCTCCAGCTGTGTAAAACTTTTGTCAAGAATTATTACTTAGCAAGCTCAAAGTAGCTCATTGTGCTTGCTCATGAACCTTGCAGGATGTCTTGGGGATCATCTTGTACCTTGGGACGACACAATTTAATGCAGAAAACAAACAACAATCCAGTAGATCACCTGTGCTTCAAGCTGAGACACTTGCACAGCAACGTTCTCCAGGTCTTTGGCATGTTTCTGTCCAGCCTCGGAGAACTCAGACTGCAGCTGCTTGTACTGATGCTCCCTCTCCTCCAGCTCTGTGCTCTTCATGAGGAGTTCTCCTTTCAACGAATCGATGTGAGCAGACAGACTGGCCTTGTCTCCCTCTACACTCATGAGCTGCTTCTACAATAGTGAGTAGAAATGTATTGATGCTGAGAGATAACAATTTAAAGATTACTGATGCCACTTGCATTTAAGAGACCAATCACTGCAATAATGTTTTTTAATGATTTGGTGTGAAACAATGGTCTTTCAAACTTCTAAACTGATAATTCAAAGCCAACCCAAAATTGAACAGGGTGTGGGGTGTACAGCTAAACAAACTTTCAAAACATGTGTCTGTGTTCTAAATATGATTGAACTATTTGTATGCTGGCTTTTCAATTTGGATAACCTGTGTGTTATATCTTTCCTAATCAATAATGTGAAGTGAATACATTGGGAACCACAGCAACTCACCTTAAGTTCATCAGCAGCCTCATTCAGCGAGGTGAGACTGGTCTCCAACTTGATAATTTTGTCAGTGAGGTCTTTTTGCACAGCCTCAGTTTCATTGATCAGCGTCTCCTTTTCTTTCTTCCACTCCAGCAGAGCCTGATGTTCTTGTTTCAGCTCCTTGCACTCGTTCTGACTCGCAGTGAGATTGGACTTCAGCTCTTGGCTTTCTTTCTCCAGGACTGTCAGCCTGTTGGTTAACTTTTCTGTCTCCTGCCTCTGTTTCTGCAGTTCATTCTGAGATCTACAGTGTAAAAAAAATATTTAGAATGAGTGGAGAACAAGTCACAGATATAGTATACTCTTTCACAAAGTGTGACTGAACTTCTTCTCCTTTACAGTAAATGTGTGTACCTGTCATTTTTGGTCTCTGCATCAGAAAGTGTCTTCTTCATGTTCTCCAGGTCCCTTGCTGAAGCCTGAGTCTGCTGCTCCAGTTTAGACTGAAGTCTCTTCAGCTCCTCCGCCTGCCCTTCTGACTTTGCTGAAGATAAAAAAAGACAAACAAGTTAAGAACTGAGATACCTTCGGATGATTCTCTAAAACAACTGCTACCATCTGCCATTGTCATTCCTCCTACTAATACCTACCTTTGAGGTCATCTAGTAATCCCTGGCTGCGTTTCAGGCTCTGGTCTGTGCTCTTCTTCTCTTCCTCCAGCTGACTCAGACGCCTGCTGCTCTGGTCCAACTGAACAGTTGTACTGTTCTTCTCTCTCTGCAGCTCCTGGAGGGAGGAAAGTGTGGAGAGAACATGAGTGGTAGCAAGAGATGATTACAGGGATGGGGGAATCATGGAGAACATGAGAAAAAAAAGGGTGTCAGTGTTGGGACACTTTGTGGCTACGAAAGGTCCAGTGTGTAGGATTTAGTGGTGCAGATGCAGACTGCAACCAACTGAATGCCACTTGCCAAGATAAAAGATATAAGAGCACACTTGCTAGTAAGTTGTCAATTCACAGTTACAGTTAGAGGATAATCTACTAAAAGCGCCTCACCTCCATCTTCTTGCGGAGGTCCTGCTCTTTGGTCTGGCTGGCCTGGAGGCTCTGCTCTGATCTGAGCAGTTTCTGTTTCTGCTCCTCCACCTCCTTCTGCACCTGACTCCTCTGGATGGACATCTGGAAAGGAGCAAGAGGAGAAAAGAGTTAAGAAGAAAGGGAGAAGTACAAATAAGGGCAGAAATCTGCCCTTGGACATCACATATAAGGTCCCTGAACACTTCAATGGACAAAAGTTGGTGCAAACAGCTGGATTTATTCATTTGTTTTTTCATTTCAACATCTTTCATCAAATGTGATCTGCAAAATAAAAGGCTGTGTTTCAGGCATTCTCATTTGGAATAATTGCATGCAAACTGAAATAGTTGTACTGCATTAGTAAGAATCTTCAAAGTGAAGTAAAGGACAGGAGTGGAACAAGCCTTAATGGTATCAGAGTTCGGTACCCAGCCCTAATGCTGACAGTAACATCACCAATAAGGTAGCCAACAATATATCTACATAATGACGAAGAACGAACTAGAAGCATATGTTCTTTTGAAGTTGATAGCTGTGAGGACAGACTGAATCAGAGCAGATTAAGGAGGGGCAGAGCAGAGCAGAGATGTTACCTTCTCCATGTCAGCCTGCAGTACACTGTAGTCCTTTTTGGACTGTTGGATCTCTTGTGTTAGCTTGGTTCTAGTCTGGTTTAGTTGCTGTTCCAGAGCTTGGTGGGAACTCTGCAGCTGGGCTAGCTCCTACACAAAATATAACAGGGACAAAATCTTCGATTAAAAATTCAGGAAAATGCATTTTCATTTATAATGTTGGATAAAACCTAAAATATTATAAAGGTCTAATGATATCATGACCGTGGGTTGTTGTACCTTTTGACTGTCTCTCTCTTGGTCCTTGAGTTTCTGCTCCAGGGCTCGTCTGCAGCTCTCAGCGTTGTGCCTCTGACAGCTCATCTCCTCTGTGACTTGTTTCAGCTTCTGCTCCACTGATGAACACTAAGAATTACAAGTAGAATCTTTGTCATGCCTTCTGCTGTTTTTACCCACCTTTCTTATTATAAATGAATGCAGAAATAGAACAAAAACAATAAACCCTACAGTGATAAAGTCTCTACCTTGGCCTCAACCTGTTGGTGTCTGTCTGTGGTCTGACTCAGCTCGTGTCTGGTCTTGGCCAGGTCTCTGTCCCGCTCAGTCAGCTCTTTGCGGGCCTGGTTCAGTTGGGTTTGCAGTTCCTGCAGCTTGGAGGCCTGGCTACGAATTTCCTTCTCGTGAGTGGAGAGATTTCTCTCCAACTCTGACACACGGCCACGTAGCTCTGATTAAAAAACAGTAAAAATTAAAGCCCTGTTGCTGGACATGACTGGGATATCTGACTCAAAAGGAACCAAATACATTTTTCAAAGGTAGTGGCTGCACAAAATAAAAGGCCCCTTAGTATTTAACAGAAAAGACACCAAAAACCATACTACATATTAATTCTGAGACAAATTTCAAAGACCACCTTGGTTGATGGTCTTGAGCTGCTCCATCTGCTGGGAGGATCCAATGGGACTCTGCATTACTATGGAAGAGCTCATCCGCTGGCTGGGTTTAATAGGCGTCTCTTCGTGGGCGTCCCACAGGGATGCCCCCCGCCTCTTAAGAGGCGTTTCCTTTATATCCTGAGACTGGCGGCTGTGGGTCTGATCTTGCTGCTGCCATGGGAATATGGAAGATCCTGCCTGGCGGGCAGCAATGTCCTTGTGGCTTACAGTGACTGAGGACTGATTCAACAGCTAAAAGAGAAGAGATAAGTTGACATCACCTGCTACAAAGAAACAAACCCTCCAAATAAACATAATTAATTTATATATGAATTTATTACTTTACCATATAATATAATATACTTACTTTGACCTGTAGGACTTTGAGTTCAGTCTCCAGCCTTTTTCTTTCTTCTACCTCCTGGCTGTATTTCTCCTGAAGCTCCTCTAGTTTGTTATCTAAGGAACACAAATACCATGTTAGGATAAACTGACAAACTCATCCAGAGTCACCCAGATACATATCTTTGACACATACAAATATCACTAAAATCTGCAATAATACCGGCCTGACAGGTAAGAATATACTGTAAGTGGAAACCAATAAGTGATGTAATAAATAAATAAACAAACAACAACAACATGAACTTGAGACCCAGAGGATTAGTACAAACTGAAATACCATGCTGTCTGTAGGCCAGGACAGGAGCTGGGGTAGAGAAACTTTTCTGTGGAGTTGTGTAGGGCTGAAGATCAGAGGAGGAGGAGGAGGATAATGAGGAAGAGCCAGCAGGCTGAGAACGATCCAGTTCATTTTTGTACCTGAGCAGACAGAAAGACAACAAAGCTGCCATTCAAAGGTGAGGATTTCAGTGCTTTCCAGCAGGTCAAATGGTTTATATCTATTCATGTTCTGCATGACTTACTCATTATTTGATTATACAAGTCACAGCAGCTGCATTTGTAAATCCACCTTATCCACTTAGATAAATGTGCATGTCAAGAGACACCGAACTCACTTCTTCAGCTCTTGTTCCAGTCGCTCTATAGTCTTCCTGCAGGAGTTGAGCTGGCCCTCCAGATAGCTCACCTGGGTTTAGGAAAAGATCTAGTCAAGATCATTGAAGGCTCAGATTTCACATTTAATTACCATAAACTGGGCCGCATCCCCCCCCATTATCAGTGAACCAATAACTTTGTTATGAATGAGTGTCAAATTAAATAGCAATTCCCTGCACATTCTCACGTCAGGAACCGACCTGCTGCTCTTTGACTCCGAGGTCATGGGTGACCTTTTGACGGGCTTTCTCCAGAGAGTCGCACGACTCTACTAAAGACTGGTTCTCTCTTTTCAAAGCAGAGGTCTCAGTACGTTCACTGTCCGCCTGAGGAAAGAGAAACATGCAGAATTCATTCACGTGTATTTCTATAGTTTTATTTTATGTATAATCTAGCAGAATTTCCACAAGTGATTCGATACAGTTCTATTTATTTCGACTTATTCAGTTTTCAATCCATTCATCCGTTCCTCTTGAACACTGACCTTCTGTTTCTGCTTTTGCAGGGCAGCTTCTAATGAGTCCAGCTGAAACTGTTTCTGGGTCCTCTCCTTCTTCAGTTTGTCCAGCTGGCCCTCCATCTCCTGGATCTTCTGCAGGGCTTTCCCTGGAAGTCCATCCTTCCACTCCTCCACCGCCCAGCTCATGGTTTAAAACCTGACTAAACAAACATCAACTGACTTGAAGGGCAAAAACAATCCTGATCTGCAAACTTAATGATTAGCAAATGACGTTCGGGTAACTAACTTCTGTAACGTAACTGTAAAAATTAACCATTTTTTACCCTCGCTTTTCTTACAGTTGTTATAATGCCACATAAATTGACGTATTATTAAACACAAGTCAGCGTTGGCTAATTACTTAATGGCAACACAAAAACTAAAATGCCACCAATGCTTGCTTACTTGGCCTGACGTTAATGTGATGATAACGTTAAAGTAGTAACGTAGACGCAGCGTTAAACATTGAGATTAGCTAACGTTACTTTAATAAATGAGTTACACCTTCACGTTTTTACTAAAGTGGGGGGCATCGTCAAAGCGTTAGCTACTACTAGCTAGCTGCGTTAACGTTACAGTTATCGTTAATCGTAGCTAACGTATGATTAAGTGATGTTACCGCGTGGGTTTCCATGTTATTTAGAGAACCAACAGTAGCTACACATACATGCATCGGATATATTAATGTTTATTTTGAGTGGGACGTACACGTTACGTAAGCAGCATAACGCTACAGTTTCTGCTGCACTTAACGTTAACCTAGCTGTGTTGAACATGGTTTGAGCAAACGTTAATTTTGATTTTAAGCAAAATCGACAAATCAACGGCTGGAAATTATAAAACGTGTTGTCAAATGACACGCATCCATAACTTAAGGCTAAATATTATGGCTGTAAAAGTTCAAAAATAGCTCCACTTACTTTGGGCGCGATCCGTCTTAATCTCGCACACACACACTGTTTGGGATGTTCTCGTTAGAAAATTCAAATTCCACGAGAGGAAACAACTGTTCACTCAGCTCCACGCCCATTGGCTCCTTCTTGTGACGTCAGTCATTCGACGCACCCAGTTGGTTAGAGTCCTTTCCTATCTCAACAGTGCCGCCTGTGGTGTGACTTTGTAACTTCTCTCAAAAGGATGTCAGGATGTCCACCACAGTCAGATATTCATTGATAGTTTTCATAGTTTTCTGATACTACAGGATGCGATCAGAGTTAAACAAACTTTAAGGTCAGACGACAAGCTCGCGAGCCATGTATGAGACTGTATTCCACAACGGAACTAAGCTATTTAAGATCCTTACCTTAAAGATTTTCAAGAATTGCACAGCAGATTGAGGAAAAGGGTTATCTCTCTCTCATGTCTCTCGGACCCTGTTTTGTTATACTGTATGCAATAAACTAAACGACGCATACTATAACTGTAAATATAAATGTCAAATAAAAACAAAAAAAAGTAAATATAGTAAAGCAAGGGCCATACTGTCATTTATTGAGTTCCACTGACATGGTACAGAAAGAATCAGAGGCTCAGATTTTAGTTTTGCATTCCAATAAAACAACATTCATGCCTGATAAAGTAACAGTTAATTACAGAAACAGCAGGCAACATGATCTGGGTGTCCTTTCACCTGGTTTTATACGTGCAAAATGAGTATGGATTTTACTGTTTTAACACTTGTGCCACAGGTTTTATCTCTCATGACATCACAGAAAAGAAGAAACTAATCATATGTATTTCCTTAGCATCTTGCCAGAAACTAAATGGAGTGCTCAAATCTGGCAGAGGGTTTAGATATTATTTGGTTTGTACAAACCAGCCTACAGAACCTCTTTTCATTGTGTCTTTCCTTTGCAGAGACATAGACAAAAAATAAACATGTGGAACACAGTTGCTGATTGGTGCTTTTGATTACCTGTGCAAAGCTGTAAGGCAGGCACCTTCTACATGCATTTTTGCAGGTGACAAACAGTCACCTATGCAGGAGTTGCTACAAATATGACCACAAGCAATTCATTACAATGGGCTATTTCTAACCCCTGGTAACCCACATTCATGTGGTGCATAAAATTGCATCCATAGTAAAGAAGAGGGAGAAGCTACAGGCATTTAAAAGCATACAAGATTGTGTGATCTGTGTGACAACAGCAGGCAGGCCAACTGTCCAGTCACTGAGACTGATAAAAATGAAACAAGATGTGCTTGCAGATTTGCTTTTTGACATCGTTCTGTCACAAAATTTTTACAAAATTTTAGTGCAACAAGAACCCTTTTATAAGGCCCAGGTGATGATCTTTGCATTTCCTTAATGTCCTAGTTTTTAAAGCCGCCATTAAAGCCTTTCACACAACATGCTTACTCCTAAAATTAAAAACAGAAAAACAGGAACTCCAGTCGTCTTTAACAAGGTATTTCGATATAATGATTTAGTCAAATCTGCAGCCTAGAGAGAGAAACTGCAGTTTTACAACCTGTAACTGCTCCTCCCCTCCTGCTCATGACTCAGGGTCATTCAAAACCACTGCACACAGGCAACACATCCAGCATTTATGACAACCTACTGTCCCACTGACACGCATTTTGAGTTATGAGCACCCATTTCTTCTGAAGGTAATGCTTCCTTAAAAAGTTGCCATGCTGAAAAAATGTGTTATATGATTCCGCTCAGTCTATTATGCTTACTTGAGTTCAAAAATGAACTTTGCACTGAAGCAGAGATTAAAGGGAGATGCATTTATGCTTGTTGACTATAAAATTAAACGTGCCTGAAGAGGATGTTATCCCCCCTTATTATTATGTGTACATCTAATGATATTCTACCAAGTTATACCGTATGTTAATATTCTGCCCATCGATGTTAAGGTGATTTCATTCCCAGGGTTATGAATTTGGATTCATGATGCTTCTGAGAAAACATTAAAAAGGTACAATAATCTATCTCTTGACAAAAGCTACGGTGTTGCGCCTTTTTTCCTGAGAGCAAAGGGGCTCTGATCCAGGATCATTGGTTAGGTCATAGTGCCAGTGTCTCCACTCTGACTTAAGAGGCAAAGAGGTCTCAGATCAGCACCCCTGTTTAAGGATAAACTGTGAATAGACAAATATAGCTGGTTCCTTGTCAGATAAACCCGTGGCCCTTTTGGTCAACAAGCCTCATATGAAACACACAACATAAACAATAAAGCATGCAACACTTTTTTCTGGTTCTTCAAAACAAGCGGAACATACTGTAAGACAAGCCAATCAGGGATAGCTGTTTGCATTCTCGTCTATGTTGCTACAGAGTACCTGATGCATGGTCAGTGATCTTTTTTTTTCACAGTTTAAACAAGAATCAATGGAGCCAGAAACTCTTGCTGAATATTTGACAGAATTAAAATGTATTGGCTGTGAATAAACAGTAATGCCCTCTGTAACAACGACTCTCCTGTTTGTACAGATGTCCAAATAATTGAACAACTGCGCTGGAGCAAAGCTGTGCAGCGTAAACTGCTGCCAAAGATATAAATAATGGTACAAAATGGTCTGTTGATGGGTCTACAGAACACTGAATGAGTTCAGACTCACAAGGAAAGAAAAACTGGACAGATTTTCACATCAGAAAATGACGCTTACGGAGCTGTCACATGAAAGCTTTGTTTCTTCCGAAAGGCAGCTTTAAAGGCAGTATTAAAGTTTTTAGATCTCCTTTTGTGAATTACAGAGTGGGTTTAATGGGCTTCAGCACACAGAAAAGAACATTTTCAAATGAAGTTTAAGGTTTGAACTGTGAGAATTTCAGACGCTTTTTTCATTCTAAACCTTTTAACACTAATTTGGTGTTTCGAACTGAAGTAGCTGCAGATACAAAATGTGGTCATCCTCAGCCAGAATATGTTGATGGTTGACATGAAAAACGAAACCCTACCAAAAGAGAGGCAAGAAAAACAGAGTGGAAAACGGAGAGGTATTAGATGCATGGCATGCAGTAGTGATGTGAATTCTGTTGCTTTAAGAGAGGGTCCTCAATCCAGTGCCTCCCTTTAATCCTTTCTCCTGCTGCTGCACCTCCTTCACTTCTGCTCCTCAATTTCTCGTTTGACTTCCGCTACATAATGGTGATCTTTCCCATGAGCCACCTCCATGATGGCAACTGCCTGAAAAAAGAGGAAAAAAACATGATTTTAAAATCATTTAAAAGACGCATTGTAAATGTATGTAGTGTTGCCTTTTACAGCTCCTCTGCTCCCTCTTCCCTCTCTTTGGAGGCCTCAGTACCTTCATTTTCACCTATTCATATACCAACTGACCAGATGTCCTTAAATGTACCTTCTTCAAAGCTTTGACTCCTTGCGACTTCTTCTCCAACCCCAAGTACAGACGTCCCAGTTTCAGATACATAGACGCCACATTTAGAGAGTAGGCTGGGTAGTGAACACTGTAGAGAAAATATAATTTATACATAAAGCTAAGCTGTGAATACGGGAGGAAACAAGATCAAATCTATAATTAAAGATACATTTGGATTTGTTATTGTGCTACAAAAGTTTAAAACATATCAAGCTGGGAGAGCACTGCAGAAACACATAAAAGCCATAGAAGATGTTGCATACCACGGAGGAAAATATGTTTACCATTATCAAGTACAAATACAACACGTGTTGTTGTGTATATATTGTAGGTAGGACAAAGAACACTTCATGGGAAAATTAAGATTAGCAAATAATGAGCTCGTAGTCGCCTACAATGCTTCAAATATGGATGCTGCTACAAAGAAGCTACAAACCGTAAAACATGGATGCCTCAAGCACACCTTCAACCCTTGAGTTACGGCCAAAAATGTTTTTTTTTGTGGTCACAGTGACCTTTGATCATCAGAATCAGTTCATCCTTGAGCCTAAGTAAAAGTTTGTGTCAAATGTGAAGAAATTCCCTCAAAGCATTTCTATAGGTCTTCTGTATGCACATCACAGACAGACAGACAGACAGGCAGATAACCCAAAAACATAATGCCTCTGGCCACAGTTGTTACCGTGATGGAGGCGTAACAAATCATTAAAAAGGAGACAACTTTTTAACTCCCTCTAGCATTTCCAAGTGGCATTATTGTCGGTGCCACTGTCGCACAGACAAACAGAAAGAAGCATCTTCACCGCAGAGGTGAAGTGAAATTGTCATGATTTTATATGGAGTCAGAAGATGTTGCTACTATTGAGTATTGCTTCCCGCAAACCAATAACAGCAGAGGTTGGCACCAGGATGGATGGGGGAGTAGAATAAATGATGAGAGAAAGCATGAGTTTCATCTACAGTGAAGACATGAAAGCAGACAGAAACAATGCCAGCCAGACTGGATCGCAAGTTAGCCTTCAGTTTCCCTGGAGAAGTGACAGCAATAAACACCAATGGTGTCATTATTCTGCAGCCATTACATTATGCAATCACTTAATTTATAGTGACAAGTTAAAGCAAAGCCCCTCTGTGCCAGTTTAAAGAGACTAAATTAGGAATTAAAATCCCAATTCTAACACGTCTTGAAAAACTCACAGAGGTCTGAAGAAAACAAAACCGTGTTCAATGGAAGCAATCATCAAAACACTCCCTCCAGAAAATGGTCCTCTGCTTACTTTCCTGTTCTATTGCATACAAGTTAACCCATCTGTTGCAAGTGCATGGATGCCTCCCCGCAGACCCCTTACAGATCAGTTTACCTGTATGGCTGAATAATCTTCTCTCCGTAGCTCATAGCTCCGTCCCAGTCCTGCATGTAGAGACAGACGCCCATGGCCTGATACATCATGTGCAGCATGTAGACGTTGGTGTCTGCAAATATAGCTCCCATCTTCTCTTGGCTGAGCTCACACATCTCCAGCAGCTCACTGGGGGGTGCCAGAGAGTCAAGGAATAATGACACAAACAATGCAGGGAAAGAAGAGGAGGGAGGGAAGTGAAAGGTTGTCCGTAACAGAGAAAGAAGACAAATGGACAGGCTGAGAGGGGAAAGACTTCAGATGAGGGAAAACAAAAGATTGGAAAAAGAAATGCAGTTACGCCCAGAGGAAGAGGATATTCTTGTAGTGTTTGGCTCTCCTGAACTCCTCGATGACATTTTTGGCGTAACGGACCATGGATCGGATTTCCTCTGGCTCTGGTGGAGAACTCAGCTTCCTGATCTCCATTTTCGCTTTATCCTAGAAAGAGATGGAAAGAAATTAGCATACAGCTGGAAACTGATACACCAACATACGGTCACACACAGACTTTCAACAGTAACACCAACCATGTCCCAGTCTCATACTACTGTGCACGCTAATTTGGAACAGTAAGTAATGTGTTTACATTGGCAGAGTGACGACATTAAAAGTCCTCAAATACGTCAGTATGCATTGCACACTAAATCTGCTTGATGTCTGAGCATGGCCTTAATTTATTGTTCCACAATGCAATACACAATGGCAGCTACTCACAGCTGGAAATAATTGCTGAGGCAGCTCCTGGAAGATCTCAGAAGATGTCAAAAAGATCAAATTTTCAGAAAAAAATGTTGATTTCTTATTGATTCCAAACGTGAAACTATCAGCAGGTTTCCAAAGTAAAAATGATATGTCTGCTATCATTCCCTGCCAAAGCATGATATGCTATAAAGACTGGGGAATGACTGAATATGAATAATGAAAACAAAACTTAATGAAGGTCTGTGAGCTTCAGAAAGATAAATGAGTGGTACCTTAGACCTGGAGGTGCACTCAGTACACTGGCATGTGAAGAAGTAGGAATCTAACAACCTCTCTTTCCTGTCCTCTGTTGGATAGAGCAGGTCTATGTAACTGTTGAAGATCTACAGAGAGAGGGGGGGAGATGAAAGATGAAAAAAAAAAAAAAAAAAAAAATCAAATCATGGTCCCTTTGCATCAATCAAGACAGACATCTTTGTTTCTTCACGACTGTAAGAAGCATCTCTGTGGCCAGTGTTAACGTACCTCGTCTCCAGGGTTTATCTCTTGGACAGCTCTGACCTCAGCCACTGTGCCTTTATAGGTCACTATGACATTAGGACTACAGCTGTGATTCATCAGTGCTACGCTAGAAGGAAGAAACAGAGAATCGTGAAATCACAAAATCATGATAAAATCTGTGTGATGTTGGGGCTATATGATAGTTTATGAATACACCACAAAGACTATTAAAAAGAGAGACATATAGTAAAATAATGAAACAAATCAGGAGCAGCTGAGATATACACAGACTGAAAAAAGCAATGAGGAGGGTTAGTGTGAATCTATTATTGCTTTATTTAATATGTAACATGTTGTCAAATACTAACCTTTGCAATTTTATCAATGGGATCAGTGAAATACACTGATCAATGGATGGACTGTTGATGATGTGCTGACATGGACTACTTACTCAGGGAAAACAGCTGATCCTAGGTGGGAGAGCTCCTCATCCTCAATGGTGAAACCATTACAGTTAACCTGGAGAAAGTAAAAACACAGGAGAGAGAAGGAGGGACAGAGCAAGAAAGAAAGAAGGGAAGACACAAACAAACAGGTGGAGACAGAACAGCAGGGTGAGTAATATGATAACACCACTTGCATCACCCTCTACTCGTTTGTGTTGTAACACCCCTCCGCAGAGGAGGAGGACATCCGGTAGCAGGAGATTAAATGTAGCTGTGTGATCAGGAAAGGCTGTTGGCGTAGCGTGGAGAGAAAGGAGACAGCAGCACTGACAGACCGATCGAATTAAAGAGCTAAACGCTGTCGAGTTACACAGACAGGACCAGTGGGTGTGTGTGTGGCACAGATCCTGGCTTCACCTCAACATGTGCTCCAGTGTGTGTGCGAATTTGCTAACAACTGCAGGGACAGCTGGGGATGAAAAGATGTGTAAACATAAGCATTAAGCATGTACGGGCAGGAATAGTAGAGTACACATGAAAACATACTATGTTTTCACATTGTGTGTCTAAAGCATTTGTGTATGTATGTCGCAACCCAGCATGTCCTTCCACAGACCAAAAGAGGTCAACACCTGTCTATGTGTCAGCCACAGCCTCTGATGCTCTCCCGACCAATCACACAACAGCAATAAACACACCCAACATTCTTGATCCTTTTAGGAACGGGAGGTTTTGAATCAGCAGACTTCTTAGAAACAGAGTGTGAGAAACTAAAATGGTCGTGGTTGTGTATAGTTTTCTTCTCCAGAGAACCTACATGGTACCAAATGAGTATAAACAAAGCACAGAGAGAAACCTGGAACATCCAATGATCCAAAGAAACAAAGACATTTGTTTTTACCTGTGCAAAGAGCTCAGTGAGAGCCTGTTCACTGGGGAGGTCACTGATGTGTCTGGAGTAGAAGTGATGCAGCGCTGCGATGTCCGCCTGGTTCATCTCCTCCTTCTCACTGTCCATCTTATCTAAATCTGGAAAAGGCAATCAAAGGAAATTAAATAAAGCAGACCATCATAAGGAGACCACCTTGTATATTAAACATTATGTGTTCATTAGATCCTGTTCTTTGTTACTGAGGTGCTCTTGAGCACAACACTGAAGCCCCACAACTCTGAAAATGAACCTCCTCTATTGCCATCACTGGAGAAAAGGGATGAATTAAAAGTTAAGTGTTAAAAATAATAGAGATGTTTCAATACGATTCGTCCTTTTTAATACCTGAACTTGCATATCGGCTGACGATATTTGAATAACTCTAAAAAAGAAGGGATAACATATAAAATTGACTATGCATCCAAAATGCTGTCTGCACATGTTTCTTTTTTATTTGTTGTCACTATCATTATAATCTCTCGAATGGCTCCTTAACAGAACCAGAATAACACATATTCAAATACTATTAGAGTTACTGTGAGTAAAGTCCAGGATGTGCCGTTGCCACAGGCCACGTGTCACCGTCAGTCACACAAACTCACACCGACACACGGGCTGGTGGCAGCAGGCAGCAGCTGGCCTCTGATTTGCTTTGTGTGCATGAGACAGGTGTGAAGGTTAATTTTGTGACAATCCTCTGATGACACATCTGAGCCTGTAACAACAGTTCACACTAAATGATAATACCAAATGGAGCAGGGAAAACAGACCGTGGGCGTTTAGATGGAAAACAGTCTTGTTTTTGTGCGTCTTGACAAATACACTGTTTTATCAACTTGCAGTGCATAATTGAGATTACTGAAAGCATCTTGATGAGTTTTCAGGGCCTGATCTTTGTATAATCTAAATACCACAGTTCAGTTAGACCTTATGCAAAAAGGCACGATAGAAACAAAACAGAAAATGCTCCAATAATGATTTAAATCTTTTTGTTGTAGTTATGGGTTGATATAAAGTATACAGAGAACATATGTTAACACGTTCTCAGTGCAATTGCAGTCTCTCAGAGAAGAGGCTTGAGTACTTTGCTCAAGGGCACAGTGGCAGCACTTTTTAAAGGAGGGGAGAGAACATGAAATTACAGCACCCAGAAGCTTGGGATTTAAGTCCCAAAGCTCTGCAGACTTGGAGTGAATGAAAGAGACAGAACCAGGACTGGAGGCTACAGCAGAGGATATTAATAGACACACTGCTACAACTGCAGAGACACAGAAAGATCACACGTGCACGCGCACACACAGACACACACAGACACTGCACCATGTAACTACAAGTGCACACAAATGTAACTAAACATACAGCCTCATGTATTCTTACACACGCCCTCTCTCACACACGCCCTCTCTCTCTCACACACACACACACACACACACACACACACACACACACACACACACACACACACACACACACACGACTTACGGGACTCAAACTCTTTGAAGAGCAGCAGCCTTTCTGAAGGGGTTCGTTCTGTTGTAACTCTCTGCAAGATGAAGCACATTCGAGACACATGAGATCATGCAAAATAAAATACAAAATAACCTAATTTTCCATTCTTAATGTATTGCTTTATTACACCAAATTGCTTTGTTTATGTCCAGTTAAGAAATAATTAAAACACAAACTCAATTATTACATTATTATTAAAACAATAAAGCAGCTGCTAAGCACAACTGGGCGACAGCAACACTGGCTACAGGAACTTTGGTGTTCAATGGGGACCAAAGCTTTAAACTCAACACAGTTACGTTAACCTTAGAAGAGCACTATTTGCGTCACCTTCATCTTTTTTATTAGATGGCTCATAACGCTGGTTTGAACAGCAATACATGTATAGCAAAGACATGACACCCACAATACTTGATACTATGACACTACTCATGCAAAGGTATGCAAAAGAAACTGAGATGAGTTAAGTCACTGCATCGCTGCTCCAGCAGCTCACAGCTGGTTTATTGCATGAAATATGGTCAAACTCAAACTGTTTATCAAGCACCCACGTATTTTATTTGACTCTTTATCCTCATTTGACTCTTTATCCTCTTCAAAGTTTGTTTAAAGGTTATTACAGGTTACATTAACACATGGCTCCTTCCAGCCATGCTTTCCTGCATTTTTATACATTTCAAGTCTTGTACACGGCATTGATTATAAACTGAGGAGGATGATGTAATTTGTCTTCACCTGTGTTTAATTCAGATCTTCTGTAATATTATCTATATTCTCTCTTTTTGCTCACTTCTTCTCTTGCTTTCTACTCCTACGTCTTTACCTGTTTCATGATGAGTCTAGCGACCAGTCTGACGGTCTCTGATGGACACCAGTTTTCCCCATAGGCACACATAGCTACACACTCCAGCTTGTGCATGGGCCAATCACCTCTCTGCATAAATGTGCACAGACACACACAGACAGAGAGAGAGAAAGACAGAAATAACAACAGTTAGCAACCCTCCAATTTTACAGTGAGGACATTCAACAGGACAACACATTAAGAAACATCATCAACACACAAATAGAGAGAGAATTATATGTAGTGGACAATAAAAGATTTGCATCACAAAACACACACACACAAGAAGGCTCCTCAGTGTTTCTGCAGAGTGTTTTATGCCATGAAATCAAAACTAGACAGAGGCAAAGGGAGGACAGACTGAATCGTCATAGCAACAGCAATGTGAGCGTGTGCGCTTGCTGGGTGCTGCCTGCGTGCAGCTCTGCCGAGGTGGTTCTCATGTGTGTCCCAAGGTGGGTCATAAGGCCAATAAAATACACTGCTTTCCCCTGTATTTACTCTGTGATGGCACCAGGGAAGCAAAATGCTCAAAACAACACATATGGATGCACACAAAGGGCTGCACTGTTACTGACAACGACAATCAAATGGCTTCATCTCTGCCTGTGTTCACTGTCTTTGTCCTTCTACTTAAAAAGACAGCAAGAATAAGAGCAAAACAAATGGAGACTAAAACAGGACAGCATGTCTTTTGAAATAAAAATTACTGTTTGTGTTTGCAGTAAAATCGATTCATGGTCAGCTCCTTTGTTCACCGTAATTGTGCAAAGTGTAATATATATAAAGCACGAGCCCTCCATGAAAAAGCACAAGAGGAAGCCGAGAGCTCTCACCTGACAGTCGACATTGCAGTAGTAGGCTTGCTTGCATTTGCCACACTTAAAAAGGTCTTCTTTCCTGTAAGGACATGAAGACACATCATGTTACTCTGCTACAGCTGTGATAAGTGGACTAGTGTGACATTTTGTTCAGAGGGACACAATTGTGTTCACCTACATGAACTAACAGTGTGTGCCTTCATCCGTGGAGACATCTTTACCTGATGCTTGTCAGTCGGTTGACGTGGGATTAAATGAAAACTTTTTGACTGACTCAGTTCTTATCCCACATTTAGATACTTGGTATTTTCCTTGTTAAACTGATGGTGAATGAGGCGGTCCTTGCAGGATTGTTTTAGCCCTGTGGCAAAAAGTGCGACACACAGACGCATAACACATCATCTCAAACTCCAACAGTGAGTAAGTTAGTTGGCAAAACTTTGATTTTATTTATAGTTGCTTCATATGTATTACAATAAGAAGCTCCAATTCAATTTCTTGCAATTTCTACACGTATTTCCAGTGCATTTCCAATGATCACTATACCAGCAAGAGACACAACCTCGTCCTCCCACGTCAACGCACACATGCTCCCCTGGCCTTCTCATCTCTTAGCTCCTCCTCTCTTGGGACACATGGACAACTATATTTAGCGCCCTAACCTTTTACTGATCTACAAACCCTAACAGCAGCTCCAGTAGGAGGCATGTGTGTGAATGAAAGTGAGTGGGTGAGTGTGTGAGAGGGAGACAGAGTTGATTTAACTCTAAAGTGCCTCACAAAGAGTATCATCAGATCTCAACAAGACAAGCAGGCAACCTGGAGGGTCAAACGTTAAAAAGGACGAGCACATGGCAGTTTAACCCCTCAGTATGCCTACACACACCCACACATGTCAATAATGTTGTAGGCAGGCCTTTTTAACCACTTCACATTCAAGCATGAGCTGAAAACTACCAGCAAATGACTCAAAATCATGTTATAATCCCCCTCTAATCGCAAATCAGTCAAACCTGACCTGAATATAATAAAAACAGACTCTGACACTGTGAAGGCTGCATGTTTCCTTTCTACTGCTTGACTTCTAGCAGGATTTGGAGTAATCAACAGAGGCTGTCTTTGCTTGTGATGGTGTGAGCACAAATGTCCCACCAAGTACACAAAGACAGGGCTGAAAGTAACCCAGTATCCTACCTGTAAGCATGAGTAGCCTATTGAAGACTATGTCCTCCTACATTAAGAGGCTTAACACTATAAGAAGGCAGGCTTTAAAACCCGCCAGTCAGCTTGTTGTACGTGAATGTTGGTTTCCATGTTAGACTGTCCTCACTCTGCAGTGCTATAAACAAATGCTGCAGAGTCAGGTGAGCTGCCTCCCCGCGCTGACCCATTTAAGTCTGCACCAGCTCGGTACAGAGGTTGTCCGGAGGTCTACAAGCTAGCCTAGCTAAGTCATGAGGTTACCCCGCGCTCAACTGGACACAGCACGAGCTTTGTTCGGTTTTAGTCCAGGCTAAAGGAAAACGACAGCCTGAAGCTAACAGTCACGGAGGTGTTTCTTCGGTTGTTTCAGAGGAGTAAGACGCTACCTGGTGAAGCAGTGCTCACAGTGCGCTCCCCTTTCATTCACTGTCAACACGTAGGAGTAGGCAGGGCAGGCGAACACCAGCTCCCCCACCGCGAAGTGCCCCACCGCCCGCAAGCCCCTGCCTTTGCCCGGGCTCAGGAACCTCTCCGTGCCCTCTATCCCTTCGTTCTTCATGGTTTCTTCTGTTTACGGTTCTTCGGCCAGATACTGCCGACCACCACCTGTGTCTGACTGAGTGCTCTGATCCGCTTCTGCCAGAGCTGCTTCTTCCTCGCCCGGTCCTCTGCGTCCCCGGTGAGCCTCTCATCGCCCCCTGCTGGACAGGCGACGACACGGCGCATAAATTCATGCATGTGCTGATGGGCTGCTGCTTGCTGTCCCAGCTTTTTGTCTCCGTTTCTCAGATTGTGTCCTGTGTCTTCTCCAGTGTAGTGTTAATATATGTTTTAATTGACTGTGCTGATTCCCAGTAACCCACCTCTCTCTCTCTGTTATCCATTTGCATTCTTCTTTTGAGGCTTAGTTTATGACAAGCAGCTGTGTGATCAGCAGGGGCTGAGATTAGTCACTACAGGAAACTTGTACAGTGTATTCTGTGGTTATTAGGACCACAGTATTCTGCCATATATATAATAAATTAATTAAAGGGCTATCAGGAATTCAATCATAATGCTGCGCAAAATGCTGCCCTATAACACAGCAACACAGTGTTTTACTGTTGGACGGAGGAAGTTCCTTCTTTAAACATTTAAGTTTTTAAAAATTCATGTTTAGCTGCCACATTGTCCGTCCTAATCCAGATCCACTGTTGCATAACTGTGAAAACTGCAGCTGACAAAAACAGAAACATCAATATACTCTATATCTGGACGTGTTTGTGTTGGTGCTTATGGACCTGCTGTGAGTTTGCACCATCAGCTGCTGTGGCAGACCAAAATACTTGACACTGTTCAGTTTATATATATAAATGCATTTATTTAAGTTAATCATTTCTCCTCATTCAAAGTTGAATTTCTGCAGTATCTATAAAACAGGAAACAGTTAGAAGCGCTGTACAGTCTGACAACAAAACTAGGAACCGCGGCTGAGTACACTGTGTATATATGTACATACTGTACACACACTGATGTAGGTATATACAAAAATATACACTTTTACACATGTGACCCCCTCGTGCCTTATCACCCACCAGTCATTCCATGAAACCACATTATTACCCCGTTAGTTCATGTCCTTCCCTGTGACACATCTTTTATCGGTCATTACTGGTTGATGAGACTTGTACAGTATAGTGTCTTATGTGCATGTTAAGCCCCTCTTGTGCCCTGACTCACACACACTCGTAGCAAATGATGGAGAAGCTTAAGCAGTCCTGAGCTGGATGTCTCAGCGGGGCTTTTCACATATCAGAGAGGGCTCTTCTTCTGTTAATCCTAAGAGAGGATTTGAGGTGGTCTGATGGGGAAAGACATCCCTCTTGTTAGGACAAATCATGACACAACTCGTGTCTCCGTTTAAGGGAAAAGCTGAGAGAACACAAAGCTTGACCTTTACGCGCCCCCTCTTGTGAAACTCTAGCCAATAAACCCGTTGATCCTTTCCCCCAAAAAAACACAGTGAGTATGAACGAAGTCTGGCTCACTGGGGAAGACGCTCTTGTTCACTGTCAGGTGATCAGTTACACGTCAGTCTGCAACATTGACATTACTCTTCCTCTCTTTGGAATGATGATTTTAGCCAATTCCAAAATCTAACACACACTTCCTCAATAGACATTTTGCAGACAAACATAAAGACATCAGACAAGTGTGTCCATGACAAAACTGACACCAGATCAGCAGCTAAGAGCTGTCTTCCCCTCGGCGTGTCCTATAGGTAGAACTGAGACTGGGAAGATCAATGAGACACATAACATACTGTAGGCGAATGTGCGCATGTGAGTTCTCTGCGACTCATTCTGTATTTCAATAGACTTTTACCTCTTCTCATCCTCCTTCATCCACAGACAATAAGAAGGGAACTTTGGCACATTGTGCTAAAGATGTAAACATTTCATCATCCAATCAAAATGAGGCGCTGCACTACTTAATTATTACATTTTCTCTGCGAACAACATTAAAAATAATAAAAAATAAAATAGCAATCTTTTCATCTTCACGAGAATAAGACAAGTTGAAAAAGAAAAGGCTTCAAACGACACGCGTGAGCTGCTGGAGCAGACAGTTCTGCCGTGGTCAGTCAGGGGTGTGCAGTTTGGTTCTCATGTCTGCTCAGTTTCCACTGCCAGGCTGTTTTAGTAGGACTGAATCAACAGTTTAGAAACAAAGGAAAGAACCAAAGACAAAGAAAATGTGATTAAGAACAACAGTCTGAAATTCTCCAGTGGTGCATTGTGCAGCAGAGTTTTACTACCTTGAGCCTCCTCTTCTTTCCTTTTCTGGTTCGCTTCTTGTTGTCTACAAGAAGTGTGACCATAGGGGGCGCTACACTCCACTAAAAACATGTTGCCCTCACTGATGAGGACAAAGGGCCACATACCTCCTGGTTTGAAGGTCTCCATGTCCCTCAGTGCACAACGCTGAAGTATCAAAATTTGATGACAAATGTTAATTCTTGAGAACTGCTTTGCTCATGTCGCACAGTGTGATGTCATGATCACAAAATTAGGAGGCGATAGCATTTGTGTTTCTACCCCCATTACCAGATCAAGACCTGGCACACTTTCTATCACACATTCGAAGAAGTTGAAGAGGAATAATTAATAAAAAATGATAGTACCTGCACCAAACTTATGAGAAGAAATCACAAACTTCAGACCAGAACCAAAAACACGACGCGTGGAAAGACGGCAGCATTCCCCAAACGCAGGAAAAATACATCACCTGTCATAACATCGTGTATTCCACCAAAGGCTCAGAGTTGACTGCAGATATGTCTGGATGCACAATTGAGGAACATTAATCACAACTTAAATTCCAATCAGCTCTCCGGCATTACAATTATCGATTTGCAACATTCATAAGAAATTAAGACGACTGAAAACGTTTCAGATTTTTTTTGCAGAATGGCAAAAAAACCCCCCAACTTTTCTCCAGTATTCATCAGTGAAATCCACCTCCTGATTAGCATGAACTCCAACTGAAACCTTAAACCAGATTTGGGCCCTTGAGTCTGGTCACCATGGCAACCCAAAACTCCCTCACAGCGAGGCCTCGTACCCGCAGGATCCAGAGCCTCGCAGCACAATGCGGCAGCCTATCAAGTCACAGGATAGGCTTTTAAACCAGCTGCTGTTTCAGCTGACCTTCTCCACTCACTCTGCTTGAATGCATAAGACAAAGGCAAACATCAGGAACAAAATGGCAGAAAAGAAGCAGAAGTGATGGAACAGAGGATGGGAAAGTGTCAGACAACAGACCAAACATGACCAACTGTCTTTGTCAGTTTCAGTGACTCAGCAAAACAAAAACAAGACGAAAGATCTACGAATTTAAAAGTGAGGGTGTGAACGTGTGAGATAAAAACTGATATGCAACATTAAAGAACACTCGAGGCTGCAGCTTCGTCCGAGAATAAACGAGGAAACAGGAAATGAGATCTTATGGGCCATTTCTGCTGTACAGCATATCTGCTCAAAGATGTTTTGTGTTAATGTCGTTGCCTGGAAGCTGCCAAGTGATGAGTCGCTCCAAAATTTAATCAAAACCAATTTCCCCAAACTGCACCATCATTACTCATCAGCGACTAACAGAACAGAGGATCAGAGCAGTTAAGATGAACCCATGTTGAAGCCCGGGAGACTGGTGTTGCACAACAAACAGGCTCGTGTGCTGGACACGGGAGTCGATCAGGCAACAGAAAACACAGCAGTGGCACGGTGACAGCGAAATGTCCTCAGAAGAAGAAAGCAGCTCGCCAAAATAAACAAGTGTCCTCGTATGTATTTCGTATCAGCAGAAACTGAGTGTGTGCAATGAGAAAAAAAGTGCTCACCTCCAGCAGAAGCAGAGTGAGTACAAACAGTAAAACCTTGTTTACTGCAGTTTCAAACTCCTCAACAGATGGCTCATCAAACGGGCACAATGAAGAGAAAAAGAGATGGAAAGGAACTACTGACGAGGTGGATCTGTGGGAGTTTGTTGGAGACGCACGCAGAACACATGTGCACGCACATTTCACATGGTTTGACTACTTCAGTCCTGTCCTTTTCGCATGACATCTGTTCTCAGGCTGCACTAAGCAAGGTTTTACTGCGCTGACTAACACAGGGATGTCAAGCGTTTAATGTTAGCCACATATGAGCCCTACGGTTCCCTCCTACTGCCGTGCAAGAGCAGGCCGGGGTATGTTAAGTATAGAAGCAAACTTCTTGATCACATCTAATATGATCCATTTGCAGCCAGCATCTGTTAACTCCAGAGAGAAAGCTGCAGCATTGAATCCAGTAACCTTCCCACAGTGTTAATACAGACACAGGCAGAGGACATGAGGAAGATGGATAAACTGAACCGCAGCAAGAGCATGAGAAGAAAAACTCGCTCCTCTTGAATTCCTGAAACACGAAACTTCCATTTGAAATTTGGTTGCATTTTTTTTTTTTTTTTTTTGACAAAAGTAAACAAGAAAAAGACAGATTGTTTTGTGTGTGTATCGTTTCTTTAGAGACATAATGGTGTCGAAGTGAAGGTGCCGTAGCAGCCAGTGCCACAGCCTGAAGACAAACAGTAAATCCTGAGGGTGGGCTTCAAGACACTTCCTGGTTTCAGGAAGCGTACATCCGGCCAAACCAGTGTCAGGCCCCATCCAAAGTAGGGAAGCTCCTCCTTGAACCCCCCTCCCCCCCCTCCCCCCCCTCCCCTCCCCTCCCCTCCCCAGAGACACAATCTGTAGGAAAAGCTGTATAGAAAACACAAGCAGAACAGCACAGCTTCCTTCTGACCACCTTGCTTCTCTTTTCTCTGTTCATCCTGTAAACCAATGAGAGGAAAACGAGAGGAAAAGCTCGCGGAGAGTCCATTTCCTCCCTTCACATCACTCTATACCCAAACCTCACGGAAAACCACGACCTCGGTGTGGCAAAAACATAGAGAGAGCACCGGAGGGGAGCGACAACATCGACTCATTCGAGAATTAAAAAAAAAAAAAAGCTCCTGCGACCCTCCGTGGAGAATTAACAGCAAGAAATAAAAAATATTAATAGGAAAATAAAATAATTACAAAGTAAAAATGTCAAAGAGTTCTAGTTTCACCAGCATTAAAGAAAGCAAAAGAAAGAGAAAGAATTCACTCGTCATTTGCATCTGGAACCATCAATGAAAAAACACTGAGGTATGTAGTTAGGATGGAAAGCCTCTTCATCGCTTTTCTCCTCATCATGATCATCACTGTCACCACCCATCCACCAAATACAGTCAGTTTCCTGTTCACTCTGTTACAATCTACAAGCCTCTCCCCCACTGGGGGGTGGTTCTGTGTGTTTTTGAGGAGGGGTGAGGCGGGGGAGAGGTGTATAGACGTGACTGGCTGCACCTCTGAGGAGGAGCGAGAAGGATCCATTAATCCATCAAGTTTTGTCTTTCTCCTTGGGTCCATTTCCATCTCTTTATATGGGTCTCAGAGTCTGTTGGCGTCTCTATTTAATATCCAACTCCTCCCAGGGTCTGTAGCGCCCCCTATGATTGTAAATTGAGGGTGAACTTCCACTGCTGGTTGAGGCTCGGGCTGCAGACCTCCACAGTGAGTCCGCCCATCCTGGCGCTGCGGCTGTCCAGACAGAGGTTACTGCCCACATGACGAAGCTTTGAGTTGGACTCAATCTGCTCCCATTTCTGGCGACACAGAGCAATGTCACGACATAAACGTAATGTACAGAAATGTTGCAAATGTGCTTTGAGGCTCATTTTAATTGACCAAACGTTACCTGTCTGCTGTCGTTCTCTCGACAGCCTTGTAGTTTGATGAGTGAGCCGGCCGTTCTGTCCACCACAGTCAGACACAAGTCCATGTGTTTGACGGACTTATCCTTGGTCAGGGCCCACTCCTTCAGGAAATCAGACATAAAAACATTAGTATAAGCACCCCCACACCTCTGCAGGCCCACATACTGGGGTTAGGGATGTTCTGAGCAAGCAATCTTTTTATGAGGTTGAATTTCATAACACAATACAGCTACGCAGTAAACACTTATTTCTACAGGCCAGATTCCAAAAAAGTCGGGACTAAATAAAAACTGATTAAAATCATCTGCAAATGAACTGAGTTTATCAACAGCTGTTCTATAAAGTGTTCCTGAGCCAATTCAGTAATATCCTTTATATAATCATGTGTTCACAAAGTGGCGAACCTCGCTCCATCATCCATCCAAGCAAAAAAGCTTTTATGTCCACTTACTTACTTATAATGAGATTAAAAGGTTACAATAAACAAATGACTGGCATTAGATCAGGCTTGAAATGTCAAACTCAGCTCTCTTTCCATAAACAAATAAAAAGAATTACGGTTCTGTGCTGATTTAACAAACAAGAGCAGCAATAGATAAGAGCGGTGGGGTTGACTGACTTCACTTCAGCCTCTCTGTCAAATTAGCCTCCACAGCAGAACTGACACCCACAGGAAGAATCATTAGTGTCCATCAAGACATGCTCCCTCAAAACGTGACACTTGAAGAGCTGTATTGTCAATTACATGTTGAATTTAACACAGCGTCTTTGTGAGTCAGCGCTGCAGCTCATTTCCAGCTAGAAAAAAAAATGAAAAAGTGCTGATGCAGCAGATGTGTAAAGCCACTGGTCTTTAACTCTAAGTGACACGCCAGAAAGACCACTACACCTGTCATTCTATTTTAGGAATAGACTATTTGGGAAACTGCACACACACATGCATAAACACTGCACTATACACCCTCTGCATTCCAAGTGAACAATGTTAAAATGCTGATGTTTAGTAGTTGAATCCTTTAACATACCCCCTCTCACCACCAGTGCCACCGAGGTGTGTTTAGAGTAAGGATTCGATAAGCTGACCTGTGTGTGTCGTCGTTGTTGTAACGCTACCTGGTTTCCCCCAGCGTTGTGGCATTCATAGACGCCCACCACCCCGTCAGCAAAATGACCCAGGGTGTCCAGACAGTTTCCTCCCTGCTGCAAAGCTCCAAACGCTATGTCCTGGTGATCTGGGACTCTGAGCACACACAAACACATGACATGTTGAATTGTGCGTCAAATGCATCACGCATGCATGCTGTTTTATTAAACAGCTGAAAGTAGCTCTAAAGAGGGTGGAAAGATGGTGAGAAATAGAGAGAGCCACCTGGTGTACACCTGAATTTGTATCTGTTACATTTGTACATTATTAATCTCTTTCATGTAAGTGACAAATTGCACACCAGCTCAAATTCAACATGGTGTTCGAGTCATAATTGGTCGCATGGGTTAGTCATTAGAGAGTCTTATTAGAGCATAAAGCATTAGACTGCAGCACACAGTCATAATGCTACTGCTGGCAGAGCTGCGACCTCCTGCAAACCAAGTCCTCTCAATACTGCAACTGCAACTCACTTTTCCTACATGTAATTGAATTCTTATTACATAATATTATACATTGTCATACCGTGTACCCTATCATACGCCATAAAACGCTCTCATTTTCTTACCGCAGCTCAGGGTAGACGTTCTCCAGGTACCATTTGAATGGCTTGCAGCCTAATCTCTTCTTCATCTCCAAACGACTCTGGATACTGAGAGAGAGAGAGAGAGAGATGGTGGCACACCAAGAGAATTAGAGGTTTGATCACTTGTGGTTTTCAAAACGCTTCCAGACACTGATTGAATTACAGCTCTCCTGCTCTGCCAGTCTGAAAGGGCGGACAGTAGAGGCCTAGGGCGCGTCTGAGGCTGCATCCTGTGGGGGAAAATAACAACTTCGGGTGGCACTGGAGGGAGATGTCGAGAGTGCTCCCAGTAGGTCACGTAACATGCATTTTTATCTTAGTCTCACTACAATGCATGAACGTGAGAGCGCTTATCGTTGTGCGGCCTGTTCTGAGAAAGAGTGACCATACAGGGATATTGGCCTTTTCCTCACCAAAGGCACAAGGATTCATAATGGGAACCATGACTGTCAATCATCCAGCAGACATCGCCACCCCTACAGCCCTAAAAGCTCTAAAACTAGCCTGTTTAATCTCCATCGACCCCTGTTTCATGAAGCCGTGTCATTTGTGTCCATCAAAGCAGTCGCAGTCCAACACTAATCTCTTCAGCATGTACTTTTGATCAGCGCATATCAGGCCCTGACTTCTTGCTCTCTTTTAAGCCACATTAACTGCCTCATGTCACATATATAAAGAGATTTCTTTTACAGCTGACACACTGCTAATTGGCAATCCAATTAATACGCCCATTCATGTGGCTGCCTTTGTAATTTTATGATGGAGCTACATCATGCTGTCTAGCTCCTGCAGGGCTCATTCGTCGTCGTACTCACTTTCCATAGGGGACGTTTCTCGCCGAGGGGACGGCAGCGTAGTAAAAGTTTTTATACTCATCCATCCAGACCTCTGCTGCCCTCCTTGTGTTCCTGAGAGAGAGGTGAGAGAAGAAAAATGAGGGAAAGGTGAGAGACAGGGAAAAATGGGGAGAGGTGTGATGGAAGTCAGGCAAAATGAGACATGAAACAGGGTGAATGGGTTTGCTTGTGTGTGTGTGTGTGTGTGTGTGTGTGTGTGTGCATCGTGACTGAGACAAATGGCACCCAAACAGACAAAACACTCTCTCTCCTGCTCTCGCTCGGCCGTTTTTTCATCTCTACAGCCATAAGAGGGCAGAGTTCCACTGTTTAAACAGGCAAATATGAACATGTTTACTTTTCCAGTTGCTGCTTTCATTGGTCAACAGTGTGTGTGTGTGTATGTGTGTGAGTGTGTGAGTGTGTGTATGTGTGTGAGAGAGAGAGAGAGAGAGAGAGAGAGAGAGAGAGAGAGAGAGAGAGAGAGCTTGTGTGACCAAACAAAGCAAAGTGTTGACATTTTGTTGAATTTCCATTTTTCTGATGATGTCACGCTGTACTGTCAGACTGTGAGTCAGCTGGAGTCGAGCTCAACCGGCTCATATCACACATCTACAGCAGAGCTTTTCTAAGTCTGACATTTGTGATCGGAAAGACACAAAAGAAGGTCTTCTGATTAATCAAACAGGTTAAAATACATCCTGCTCTAAACAGGCACAGAACAGGTATGTGCAAATGTGTACAGAAAGCTGCTTCACTGCTTTTGTCTGGGACATATGAGCCTTTTTGTATTTTATAGAAAATGTAAATTCTTACAAACAAGCCAGTGGGGAGACAGCGTGTTGGTGCTCAAACCGGGGGGAAATGACACATCAACACAGTGAACTTCAGTTACAGTGAATGTGTACCAGTGAGGATGTGTTTTGCCTTAGTGAAGCTTCTGCTGCTCTATTTCCTAACATTTCCAAATGCAGCACCCGTTTGCTGGCCCATCAAGTGTTAGAAATGAGCTTCAGTTCTGTACAAGAGTGCGACACTGAAACTGTCAACACTGGCATCTGAAGATCAGGAAGTCAAAGATCAGATGTTGGAGGTCACTATGACTATTTTCAATGAAAAACCAGCTCGTCTTCGGCATTTCATCCTGATCCACCTGCACACCAAAACAGTGAGAACGCACACTACCAGGGACTTCATATGAGGTCTGTTGGGGCTTTTCTTTACGTTGGTCCCGTCTCCACGTAACTGATATACGTAAGTTGGATATTTGGGAAATGCAGCTCCCAGAACAATTATGAAGTCATCCAAGCAGACAAACAGGTGCTGTCTGTTGGCTCCCCAGGGTCACCAGCAGCAGACACACTGAGGGTGTCTGGGGCTTTATTCACACCGTGAGTCTCCATTGTTGAGGCTGAAACATGAGAACACCACTGCACCTATCAATTAATAAATGATATCTTGAATTGTTGCAAAGGGTTATGCAACTACTTCTGAGACTGTTGAGCTTTATGTAACTGACAAAAACATATCGGGAATGTGGTCCACTGGAGGCCCCTCAGCTGAGTCACCTTCAGAGTCGGCACGTTATAATAAGCTCTGAAACTGATTGATCTGATGTTGAAGATCACACAGATCCACGGGAGTCTTTTCCTTCTGGCCTCATCCTGCTCAGGGTGCCTTTATGCTTTCTAAATATTGTTAAGGTGGCTGTGCCCTTTGGGCAGTGGCTGCAGCGTAGGTCATAAACCCCAGCCCCTCCATGTTAGCAGGTGTATGGGCATTTCTGCATCTTCCATCTTTATTTCAAGTCACTGGTCACAGCCATCAAGAAACATGTAGACGTTTTCATCTGCAGCAGGCAGACTGGATTTGCCACTGAAGGCATCACACTTAACACTCAGTATCTGAGAATGGCTGTTTCAGTGATGAGCTGATTCCAGAGATAATCACATGTTGGTCTATTATGCCCTCCAGAGAAACCACAGGCACTTTAAATTCCCTGTCATCAGCTTGTTGAAGTTCTTAATCAGGGCCATGCGGGTGTGTTGGGCTCGCTTCCAGCAGTGGTTACTTCTGGTTGGAGACTGTTTCAAAGAAGAGATCCATATCTTTCCATGCATCATGTTTCCCATCACTGATGATCAAAGCTCCACAGGGCGGCAGACACATGCAGAAACAGCCCTTCTATATTTTATAAGAGCATTCTTTCTAAATCTGTAGACAATTTTGCCCGTGATTACTTTTTAATTGTTTTTTAATTGTTAGTGCTTGGTTTTAATTATCCAACACTGGTTCAATTCTCAAAGCTGTGGTAAACTCAATAATGTATGTCCCACTGTTTAAAACAGCACTTGATACAAGGAGCAAGGGTGCCAAAATCAGAAATAATTACTTTACTATTAATATAAAGAGAAAAAAAGAAAGGATGGCAATATATCCCAAAAATAAATATACAGACACTAATTTAGCATATTAAATGTCTCATCAAGGGTTATGCTTATCATAATATTGTGGTCACTGTTCTGGAGCTTTGATCATATACATGATCTTCATCAGCAGATGAAGTTCTAGATGTTTAATGTACTTCTTTAAAGGAACAGTTTGACATTTTGTGAAAACTGCTGATTCACTTTGACGTGGACTAGAGGAGCTGGGGATCGAATCAGCAACCCTCCGAAGACCCGCTTCACAGCGGTCCAATAACAACGTACACGCAAAGTGCAATCATGACTTAATGGCTCATTGAAGAGAAGTTCAAGATATCCAGTGCACACTGAACAAAAGCTATGAGTGCGACATGTGTGAATGGGAAATGTTACTCTTCTGTAATTAAGTGGATAAATGTGATGGATGGAGCCTGGGCGGTTCATGAGTGCTCAACTTTTTAATTGTGTGTGTGTGTGTGTTTTACCGTGCAAACACAGTCCCACTGCCCCCTGGGAAGGTGTATGGGTGCTGCTTTCTGAAGACGTGGCCAACTCTGCTGCAGGGGATGATCTCAAGACTGCCCCCACACTGCCACACACGAAATGAGATCTCTGAAACCCACACACACACACGCATGCACACAGGTCATAAGACTTGTCCTTTTCCCACATTTGTTCCAGCAAACTGTTTCTGTAAAAATGTCACACTTAATTAAGAAGGGTTGTGCTGAAGTCAGCTGATGACATCTGCGCCTCATGAATGTTTTCCCTGAGTTGATATTGTCAGGTTCATTCTCCGATCCTGTCTGCATTTGCATAAGTGTTGTTGAAATGAGCACACAAGCAAACTAATATCTAAAGTGTCAATCGGGTTCTGAATCATCGCGCCGCCTCGAAAGAAGCATGAATTATTCCGTTTATTCTCAACGATTTCCCAACTGAATTCAGACAAACACAACAGGGAGGCACAGCTGTTATCATATCATTGTACTGTTTGCAAATGATCTCCATTGTGCACGTTATGGTTATTTTCCTTCAATACGGACTAGAATCATTATCACATTAACACTGTCATTCTCTGAGATCAGCTGTAGTCTGGAAGACTCTGCTCGGATATGACCAGAAAACTACTGAGAGATTCTCTCTTCTTCACCACGTTCTTGGCGTAGAAACCTTGGATGAGCTCAGGAGTTGATCACAGCGTCAAACGCATCATCAGTGCCACTTAAGCATCACATCTTGAGAGACAGTACAGATTTTATAAGTCAAATTGTGTTGTATTTTCAGCCAAAAGCACAGTATTTATGATGGGAAGAAATTACAAATGTGACCTTGTTGAAGCCTTAAACACATAGTGTGACATCCTGGGGAAATATGCTTATTTGTTTTCCTGCCAAGAGCGAGGTGAGAAGATCGACACTGCCCATTTTTATACATTAACTACAAAGCTGCCAGCAGTTGGTTAGCTTAGCTTAGCATAAAGACTGGAATCAGAAGGGAGCAGCTAGCCTGACCCTGTAAAAAAACATAATTTATTACTAAAACTAACTTTTGTTTGGATTAAACACATGAGACGTAACATGTCAATTATTGATCTTAGGAAATAGAGACATGAGATCTACGGCATCAATCTAAAGTAACTCTCACAAGAAAAAGAACAAGTGCATTTCCCAAAATGTTGAAGAATTGCTTTAGCGCTTCGGGTGAACTGCTGACACGTCCGTCACCTTCAGAGGCTGATCGTTGGGGAGTGAGGCAGCCAGCGTGCAAAACATCACAGCAGCAAAGTGTATTGATGGTAAAATCTGACAGTACTTTTGTTTTCTTTCTCTACCTGCCACTTCACTTTCCACTCGTAATCACACTCCATTTTCAATTTCGCTTCTTTCACTCCCCAAGACTTTCTTTCCCTCTGACATCCATTATGGTGTCACATGTCATCTCCTAACCGCCATCATCTGTCTGCTGTGATTCTTCTGACTTCATGCTCCACTGTGACTCCACTGAATCTGCATGTGCACTGTAGAAGCACTCACCCAGGTTTTCTCCTCCCCACACATCCATCATCATGTCGTACTTTCCCAGCTGCTCAAAGTATTCCTTATCCATGACAAATAGACCTCCTGCTATCATCGGAGTCCTGCAGGGGCAGAGAGAGAAAGAGGGCAGGAGGATGGAAAAGAGTGAGATTAGTAGTTGGTGTGCTGGTCGTGTGTGATCACTGGGGTGGATGCATGAGTGATTTTGTCTGTCTGAGAGTGTCTGTCTTACTTTATTGGGGCGATTGGGTTGCCTTGTCTGGCTCGTCTCTGATCCAGAGTCATGTAATCCCATTTGAACACCAAATTCCAGTCAAAACCTACCGATACAAACACACACACACACACAGACACACAGACACACAGACACACAGACACACAGACACACAGACACACACACACACACACACACACACACACACACACACACACACACACAGGATGAAGCAACAACACCATTACAACACCATTATGAACATTAGTCTGGATTAAGTAGCAGTCTGGTCATATAATTCGATTTGGCAGGTTCAGATTAGTCGACTGGATACGTCTGCTGCTGAGTTCACGTGTGCGTGTGTGTGTGTGTATGTGTGTGTGTGTTCATGTGTCTGGAGAGAATTACCCTCCTAAACCTGACAATGCATGTATCAACAACCCTGAAGATGGGACAATATATTTAATGTTTTACCTCATCAACTTCATTGATTTTTGTAAATATCTGTTTATTCTGAATTCGATGCAGCAACATGTTTCAAACCAGTTGGGACAGGAGCAACTAAAGGCTGTCTGGAACATTCCACAGGTAAACAGGTTGATTGGTAACAGGTGATAGTATCATGATTGGGTATGAAAGGGGCATCCTGGAAAGACTCAGTCGTTACAAGCAAGGATGGAACGAGGTTCACCACTTTGTGAACACATGATTTCATAAAAGATGACTGCGTGGGCTCAGGAGCACTTTGTAAAACTGATGTCAGTAAACAGCTCATTTGATTCAGTATCCCAGCTTTGGAATTAGCATTGTAGTTGTGTCCCAATTTCACAATAAATATTAAGCCTTGACAACATCAGATGAGACAGTATAAGACACTCATCTCAGTGGAAAAATACTCAGTATACACAGTAAATTCATGTACTTTTGTAATAACAGCAAATGATAATAGTCGTGTAAACAGATGTCAGTCAAACTGAATTGGAAACACTACATCTCTGCCAACAGCTGAGGGAAATGTCCGGCTCTTCAGCTGCTACATGCTCCACTACGTTCACCAGCTAGTTGCGTCTGCCTGCTGCGTGGTGCTCAGCAGGTCGAGTACAGTCAGCTTTTAGAGCTTTGTCACTGAAAAACATTTCCTCCATTGGTAACATGAAAATGCTGACTATGGAAGATTTGAAGATCATTATTTCTTTCTCCATTGACTAGCTTCTCCATCTCAGCTGTGCATTGTGTTGTGGGACAATAGTGTCAATCAGCACCACACTCAACAAACAAGCATATTTACCATGTATGCTAACATCCTGACTATTGGACTGCACTTAATGTAGTCACTCTCTCTAAGAATGCTCTACATCCTCCACAATGCAGTCAGAAGACACGGTTTATGTAAGGTAAGGCGTTAGACTAAACATGCCGGTCTTGTGTGGGAGAAATAGCAACAGAGGCCTTAAGTGAAAACTGTTGTTGAAGCAGAGCGCTGAATGCCAAACAATGAGTATTACTGCTGCTAGTAACACAACAGCATTGTCACTGCACTGTTAAGAAAAAGCCTCTAAAAGCCTTTCAAAATGTCGCAAACCCACAGCCTCGTCGGGAACCACGCAGAACAAGTGTCCATGTACCTCTCTATTTGTGTACTGTACCTCCTTTCAGATCGGCCGAGGCTCCTACGTACTGGAAGTTGTCCATGTTGATGACGTCGATGATGGGAGAAACGACTCTCGTCTTGTCCTGAGAGGGAAGGACACGGACAATTTCATTCACCAGGACGACAAACTCATTAGTAAGTCTGAGCTGCAAATCCCGTCAAGCACGAGGAGAACAATAAGAAAAGCAGCAGACGACTTTGAGAAGTAAATAGTGTCCTCAACAGATTCATATGTTTAGTGTATCTTCTATATTTAGTTTATCGCTGTGTTTACAAAGCTCTGCCTCCTCCACGCCAAATCAAACCCTGCGCAGGAACCCACACAGCCACATCACGCTGCAGTTTAAAGGAGGGATTTCCGAATGACATCAACAGAAACAAACTTCCCGTACTGATCGAGTTAGTTTACGTTGGGTTGAGACATTCTGATATGACACACGAGGGTTTCACCCACGAAGTGGAAGTACAGCAAAGGAAAGAAAGTCAATTCCTTTAACAGCAAAATGTTTTCGATTTGGCATCGCGGCGTGTATTAACTTGGGAATGACAAACCAGCACGTTTGGGAGGATCAAATGCGGAATCAGACCATTTTCACTCATATCAGATGAATATTTAAAGAGCGACCTCCATTTTTACACACAGTGTCCCACTTCACTCTGAGATCACATTTAATCAAGAAGTTCCCTCTCAAGTCATTGCGAGCAGCCTTCACTTTAAATATCAGCACACATGGAGGTCAGTTTCTGCGTGTTCTGTTGAAGGACTGGCCTTTTGCAGCTCGCCGTGGTTAGAAAAGGAGGAAACAAGAACCGATCTGTACACCTGGTGTCTTGGATGGAAAACTGACTGTCAAAAAATGTTCTGTCTTACTGTACATACTTACTGACAACATGTAATTCTACAGAAGGAGTAATTTTTTTAGATTAAAAAAACCTTTCTGCAGGTGTAAAAATGTGCAAAGAGTACAAACACTGCTGTTATGGAAGTCCTGTCATGTGCTCATGATTGTGAACAAGACAATGACTGACTGCCAGCTGCAGGGGTGCTGCTTTGTAGCTGACCTCAAATAAATCCCCCCGCAGATATGAATAACATTAGCACTACTGTGAAGCAATTTTGAGCACAATGTTTTACATTTTTGAAGACCTCCTGCGATGAAACTCAGGGTTTTAACCTTGTTAACATGCATATATTGTGTTTTTTTATATGCAACAGGTAATATGATACGGGTAATAAGCAGGCAATGCTATGCAGTGTTTCTGCTTTGACACTGTGGAGGACTGAAATAAATGTCACTGTTCACTGATTCAGACAGCCAGGGTGTCACACGTAAGGAAGCAGTCCCGTCAACTGGTGGAGGCTACGGTGAAACCAGGGGTATCCGAGGGGAAACCAGGTGTAGCTACGCATCAATATTTACACGCTAAGTTTCAGAATTTTCAAAAAGCAGAGACGTGTTCTGTTTCCAGTCACAAAGATGAAAAGGAGACATGGTGAGCCTTCATGTATTACCACACAGAGCCGGACTGCAGCCTGCACTCATCTTTCCCAGAGTTCTGTTTGCCACAAAACTTAGATTGTTCCATCCATTTATCTCATGGGAAAACTTCTTAATACGAATTTAGATAAAAGATGAATTTCTAGGAGTTTAATTGATGCCTGGAGAGGAACTTTAAAACACTGCCATAGACTGTTCGGGAACCTTCCACCCTGAAACATTATTAGTTATTGGCTTTTCTGGGACATTTTGTAGTCGGGTTTAAAACTCTTTAAAGCACACTTACAGTGAAGTTAAGATCTGACTTTGTCCAACTATAAAACACACAAACCCTCCTGAGGGAGACAGAGTACATCCACTTCAGGCCACTGACCTCTGAGCCAGTTTAAGTGTCTCTTAACATCACAACCCAAAAAAGTTCACTGTCCTTTCATTGTTATTCTGGCTGGACTTGTCCATCTTCGACTTTGTATGCTCTGTGCGTATGTGTGTTTGTGTGCGTGCGTGCCTGTGTTTGTGTGTGTGTGTGTGTGTGTGTGTGTACCTCGGCCACTCTCTCCAGCAGCGGCTCTAGCCAGTGGTCATTACATTCACAGTGAGAGTCCAAGAAGGTGAGGACTGGTGCTGTGGCAGCGTCTGCACCACGAACCCTTGAACGCATCAGTCCTGAGAGAAACATCAGTTACAAAAAAAAAAAAAAAAAAAAATCAAAAAACACATTTTGCTGCCAAACAGAATGACTTCAACCCTGCCGCACCATAAACATGCCAAAAATGATTGCACTGGGATGAAAAGGCTAGAAAACTTTCCTCTCCTCTTCTTCTAATTACCTTCTCTGCGGTCGTTTCTCAACACACGCACTTTTTCTATCTTCCCCAGCAGCGCTCCGTCCTCCGCTGAAACACACACAAAGCAGGTGCCACACAATGACACACACACACATCACATTCACACCGTCGTCTTATTAGGTTTGCTTCTGTTCATTACTCACGATTATCACTGTAGTCGTCAACCAGAATGATCTCTTTGACCAAGTGAGGAGGGCTTTTCTTCAGGACGCTAAACAGAGAGAGAATTCATAGGAAGATAAAAAGCATGTAGAAAAAAAAAATCTAAATAGAGAGGTTGTTGTGGTAAGTCAACAGCACACACACACACCATTAACCTACCTGACCACGGTGCGCAGCAGAGCGGAGCGAGCTTCATTGTGGAAGGTGATGACGACGCTGGAGGCCGGTAGGTCCGACTTCCATTGTTTATGCCTGCAGCTACACACACAAGAAACCACACAAATTAGGAGTAAAAAGACAGAAGAAGTACAAAACGACAGAAACATAAATGCCTGCATGTGTACAAATGCACTGGAGCACAAACACTCCTACACACATAAGCGCACAGCTGAACGTGTGAGCAAAGCTGCGAGCTGGAACCGCTCCCTGAACAGATTCTGAATACATGAACACAATGACTAGGATTCAGGACACACCGGCTCTGAGACACACACACACACACACACACACACACACACACGCGCACACACGCACACACGCACACACGCACACACGCACACACGCACGGTATGGTCTGCTGAAGCCGGGATTGACAGTGGGTTTTACGGACCGTGGGGCAAAAATCCCATGAGATCATGTATGTGTGTGTGTGTGTGTGTGTGTGTGTGTGTGTGTGTGTGCGTGTGTGTGTGCGCGTGTGTGTGTCCAACAGAGACAAATCCTCACCCTGACTTGAAAGTGAGAAACATGGGTGATAGGACACTAGATGAGACGAGCAGCCAAGGCGAGGATAAAGAGGAGAAATGGGGCATTTATCATTGTGGGGCAGCCTTTTCCCACCTAAAACTACAAGCAATCCGTTAAATCCTTTTGTAACACCCTGTACACTCTGTATACTGTATACAGCCATAACATGAGCAGATGTGTATGTGTGTGTACTGTATGTACACACGTGTGCATACAAAGAATCCAAAATGAACCTTTATGTATAATTTAAAAGACTGCAGACAAAGAGGTATTCTTAACAGGCTTAAGCACGCACCAGATGCTCTGTTTAAAAAGTACAGCACATCTTGAATGCACAGTCCACGGGGTCACTGAACTGTCTGTGTGCATGATGTGTGCGCTGCTTTTGTCCCTGCACCGCGTCTGTCGGAGCAGCATCAGCTTTAAAAGGCTGGAAACAGTCGATATGCAGCTGCATCAATCTTGACTTGACCTGCACATTTCTTGTACTGGCAAAAAAAAAGCCCTAATTGCTGTGTGTGTGTGTGTGTGTGTGTGTGTGTCATATAGCTGAATAAACCTACAAGTTCTTTTGATCTTGTGTAGAAAGGCCTGATGAAGCTGTCCTGGCCTGAAAAACCTCCAACTATGCTCTTTTTAGTGAACAACCTTCACAATCAGCGCCGCTGCATGCTGTGCAAATGACACATCACTGCCAGATCAATAGGAGACACACTGCTACTCTTTCAGTGGGCTAATGGCTCCGGCTGTCTAAGTTATGTCAATACATCAGTGAGGCCACACCACTGCCTGTATAAGAACAGGCTTTGGATCGCACGGCTAAAACCACTGACTGAGCACGGTGACTTACTCACTAACTTATAAATCACTGGGCCTCATGCGAGACCATGTTTGTATTCTTTTTCATCCTAAACCTCTTAACTGAACAAAGTTGATGTAAATCGCTCATTTCAGCCTGATGAATAGGACCTGTTCATGAGGAGGCATGCGTTAGCGGGATTTGGTCATTAGCATAATCAATGTCTGGCAAAACTACTATTTACAAGAGACCGCTCTGTTTGCGGGCATGTTTCATTCACAAAAGATGTTAACAAACAGTAAAAAGAAGAATATAATTGAGCTATGTTTTCTATTTTGGGATCATATTTAAACTCAAACTCCTTAAACGGCTCATACTTAAGAACAAATCTGTCTGTGTGAGAGCTTCTTGTATGAGACTCATTGTGTTTGTTATAAAGACTATAAAACCACATTCAGCATCACTTCGAAAGTGTTAACAAATGCATTAAAATGTACCCGAAACTAAGAATAGCAGTGAAACTGCTGCTGCTCTTCCTCCTGTTAAAACACTCAAATGATTGCCATTTCTTTGCCAATAAGACAAAAAATGATTTTTCCATAATGTTCTCTCCTCTCTTCAGAGCAGGCTGAGGCACGGCCAGGAAACAAAAGCAAACTGCAGCGAGGATGTGTTCCTCGTACTCAGGGTATGAAATAAATAACTCTCTGTTCTCTGAGAACAGGTTCAGGGTGTTTCGGAGCTTCCTGGTTGGCTCAACAGGTGAGACAACAATCTTTCACTTGAAACCAGCGAAACAGTAACACCACCACAGGAGTCGGACCAGAGTCAGACACGCTGACTCACAGCCAATTCATGGCACAAAATGAGCATGTTACATCAAGATGATTTTAGTGCCATGTGCAAAAAAGCAAAGTATTGTTTGAGGCTTTAATGTTTACAACTTCGACATTCAAATCTTATCTGATCCGTGTGAACCCTTGAAACGCTGTCCGTTGCTTAGCTGTGGGCTCCGTTGTGGAAACATTTGCCCAGAATGAACTTTACCTCAATGCTTTATTCAAGAAAGCAGAGCGGAGTGACAACACGGCTCCAGACTCTGCTCAGGGAAACACTGCCAACTTCAGGGAGCTTTCAAGCTAAATAATGTTAACTTAAATTCTACAAGGAGCGAGACAGCGTCAAGGATTAAAATATCTAATAAAAGGGATCCAGCAGACACTGTGCCACAATTTATTTTTGTCTCTTCACCCACTGAACAAGCAGAACAATCGGCAGCCATTAGCTGAGGTTCATGTTATGAATGGAGCAGACGGTGACAGTGTGTGTCTGCTCTGCTGCTGCTTCCTGGTTTCATCTGATAGACCACAATAGAGGGAGTTTCCAAGAGATCTTATCCGGTTCTTGCACCAATTAGTCAAATAGACAGACAACAAAGGACAGCATGTACACACAGAACCCCTGCAATTACGCATGCAAACCGTGACGGTTAAGGCGGCAGAATTGTGGCCCAGTCACATCAGCTGATGTGTGTGTGTGTGTGTGTGTGTGTGTGTGTGTGTGTGTGTGTGTGTGTGCGTTAATGATGTTAACACTCTCTGCAATAGTACAGATACATACTGGTCATGTCTTGTGTCAGGCACGGCTCGGTCCATACGGAGCTTGTCGCTCTCCACCTGGTTGAACTTGTTCCTGGCATACGGATCCTGACCTGGTCGGACCACTGTGGCACCAACGTACAGATCCTGGTCGAAATCCTGCCAGCGCACCTTACCTGCACACACACAAACACACACACACACACACACACACACATATATAAAGCACACAGCAATAAAGGTCGATAGAAGTTGGAAGGATACACTATTCTGGTGCTTTCTTGCTTCTGTTATTCACCACATCTGTGGTTAAACTGAGATGACGGCTGGAAAGATGGAGCAAAGGACTGATTTCTAAATCTTTTTAATCTGTGTTGTTAAATACAGCAGGGGGCATCTTATGACGTGGATAAAGAGCAAGCAGAGGAAAAAATGAATTCTCACTCCATGTTTCAACTTTCAGATAAACACTAAACTATCAGAGAACAGCATACTGTGTGTCCAGGTTTTAATGAGAAGCAGATTCTCAATGCGACTCTCTGGTGAAATACGTGTTAAATAAACACGGCGTATCCAAAAATAAAAGCCGCCACCGCAGACGAAGTTTAAATCTTCACAAAAGGCTGAAAATGTGTCTCAGGAATGAATGGGATTATACATGAGTGGGAATATGAAATGCAGGCAGCAGTCTGGCTGATGCAAGAATCCTTCACGACTGACAGGAAGGAAACTTTGCAGCGTCAAGCTGCTGCTTGACAAGGCGGCAACATGGCACTGAGGAAAGCTGACATGAGATTTATGCTGCTCATATGCGAAACTGTGCAGAACAGAATTCAAACAACAAACACAGACAAGGCGAGACTATTTTAGCAAAGCCAGAAAACACAAAAGAACATTCATTATGCATGGCACCGCGCAGGAAAAAAAACATTCCCACTGAATTTACTTAGTTACTGTGGCCTGAAATACAAGTTTGGAAAATATGATATTAAACATTATCTAACACACACACACACACACACACACACACACACACACACACACACACACAGAGCACACTGTGTCTGTCTGACCAGATTACTGAGATCATTGCTCACTAAACAGAGAAAGTTGTCATGTTTAATTTCACAGTTTATCACTGACTGCTGAGACACAGACACACACGAATAATAATACAACTAATTAGCCGGGTGCAGCTGCTATGCTAATGACTTGTGTTAAGCATATGGCAGCGTGAGATTACACTATCTCAGTATGGATGAGTATGTTCGTGGCAGACAGACAGACAGACAGACAGACAGACAGACAGACACTGAGCCTGACGAGGAAGAAGGAGCCAGCTATTGTGTGTGTGTGTGTGTGTGTGTGTGTGTGTGTGTGTGTCTGCCCTGACAGCATGTGAAAGTGTCTGGCATGCTAATTAGTTAAAGCTCGAAAATGATGTGCCTGCGACTGTATAACGGCGCCTCAGAGCCTCAGAGCTGCATGTGCCAGAGTGTGTGATGTCCTTGCTGATATCTCTGTTTAGTGGCAGCAAGTAATTAATGTTGCGAACTTAATGTTTCAACTCCTCACTTTGCACGACTTTCGCTCACACTTTGAAAAATCTCTCTTTTGCGGTCTCTCTTTCAGTCCGCCTGTTTTCCTCAAAGCAGATTTAACAGGCCGCTCTCTCGCTGGGATTTACTCATTCACTTGACATTTTTCCGATAATCTCTCGGGCCATTTCAGCAGGTGCACTCATTGTGACCGAGCTGGTGCTCTGCTGCTTCTGGCTCTGTGCTGGTGAAAGGTGCAGCCCGTTGATTTGAACGCTTTTCCCTCTCGTCACTGAGCTGTTTCCACCCACAGCTGCTGCTGACTGGTTGTTTTGGTTTGTTGCAACATTTTCTGGAAACCCCTTGATGCTGTCGTGTTTCCAACTGATGGTAACTGGCAGGCAGGACTCGCACTCAGAACCGTTCCCTCGATCTGTACTGAACCATGAAGCCTCCGCCTACCGGCTCAATGCGCACACGCATGCACACACACACACACACACACACACACACTTCTTATTTGATGCACTCCCCAAAAATGATCCAAACAAAACCTTCAAGGGGAACTTAAACCTGGATTGCAAGACTTTAACACATAAATGTAAAATACTTAGAAATGAACCCTCACACAACACTGATTAAACCTGTCACCGCCAGATAAATCTCTCTGTGCTTCACAGTGTGCAGGAGTTTTTAAATCTGACGGCTGTGGCGACATTCCCGCGCTGGTGCTCCAGTAGTGCTGCATTTCATGTCACCCAGCAAAGATGGGTTTGCCAGAGCTGAAAGGGGAAGCGACTACAGCTACTGTACAGTAACTAGCAGCAGGATGGAGCCAGAAGGGGGAGACAGATTTCCCGTACTGCCGGTACACCAGACTGATGCTCAGTCGACATGCACGCGGGTATTTTTCAAAATCCTCTTCCGGGGTGAACGTGTTGACGGGGACGACAGGAGTTTTTGCCTCGTGATGTGCCGTTATCTCTTTTGCAATGGTGGAAATGGCCAAAATATTGCTGGCGCTAACCTTGCTTCTCACATGGACTTCTTACATGTTAACACATAAATTTATATTTACTCTTCCACTATCGGGAGCAACACAGGCATCAGAATGCGCCTCAGAGGCATATGGTAAATAATCCGAGCTGGTCGGCCCTCTAATAGCAGGCAGCCCACTGGTAATATTTTTTTCAGGCTTCTGATGGCCAACGTAGCTTTAGGGTCATATCACCACCTGTTGTTTGGCATGCTCTTGACAGGGCTTCAATTATGTTTTTGCATTTTCATATGGACAGAGACTCAGAAACTCAGCTTTCAAAAACAACCTTGTGTGTGTGGACTAGGCCTGAAAAGCAGCGTCTTCCACCCAGCTTTATTGTGTGCTTTGTTGAACTTGCAACCCCACCCAACAGCGATAGCTGGGGGTCCTGGAGTAAACTTCTATATCAAGGCAGCAAAGTGAGAAGTTTTTCAAATCGTGCAGTTACCCTTTAAAAATGGACGCGCTTCAATTTAACGATAATACAGACAAAATAATCAGAACAAAACATGAACTCAGTCAATCGATTAGTCATTTGACAGAAAGTTAATCAGCATACATTTTGATTATTGTTTCATCTTTCACTGTCCACTTTCTCAGATGTGAGGACTTGCTGCCATTTTCTGTTTTGTATCATTCAAAGCAAAATATCTTTGGGCTGGTTGGACAAAACAAGCTATCTGAAGATGTCAGTCTGGGCTTTAAGGGGCCATCCCCTTCATCTCTCCATCTCCCTTTTCCTCTTTCTTTTTCACCACCTCTTTCCTCTTCTTCTGTCTCCTCTTCTAGTGAGCGTTTGCATTTGTCTGTGTGTGTGTGTGTGTGTGTGTGTGTTGCGGCTGATGTTGTGATACGTCGCCGTCGTAATCGTGTAAAGTCACCCTGAAGTTGAAATGCCCCCACTTCAACATTCAAATTGGATTCCATTTCCACTGCTGGATCAGATAAGAGAGTGTGTGTTCAGCTTTAGCAGGTCACGGGCTTGTGAAGGAGGGGCGGCTGAGGATGAGAGCTGCATGAGAAATGGCTGCTCAGAAACTCCTTGTGCTGTGACTTTTCAGCTCGGCTCTACGCTGCTGGACTCTGAAAAAAATGTGGTCCTTGTGTCTCAGAGTCTGGGTGGAGACGCATAGCTGGGTTTGCGGCGAGATTAAAATGGATCCCTGAATTATTTTGGATAAATTTGCAGCTCCAGCATTTGAAGATTGTGTCAAGCTGCAGGCTGTATTGAATTGTCTGCTCTTCCTCTGTGGTTATTCAAACATGGTAAGGTTAAGGAGGCTGAGGATGTTCATGTTCTGCTGGTAATAAAACTCGAAAACTATGCCACTGTGTTACCACATTTTAAAATGGTTTTGGTTGTGGGAGCATGATGTGGAATACTTTCTGGATGTATGACTGCGGTGTGCAGTGTCTGCCATGCACATGCTGCACAGCTGGGATGTATTTGTCCTGCCGTTTCCTTTAGTACAATCACAACCACGAACAACGAGGGGCTGAACTCTCTCCAGATCCTCAGGCAGATCCTGGTCAAATATCCTGGCTTTAAATATGATGAAAAGATGTACCTGATAGCTTAGTTTTTTTGTTTGTTGAGACAAAACAAGGTTCCCTGCTTTCAAACACTCAGTTCAGTGTATTTATTAATAGGATCCACTCCCAGCATCATCATACAGTCATGTCATTTAGACAGAGTACGGTTGGAGTGCATGATGGGTAGTGAAGTGTCCTACCTGGCGGCAGAGTCTCCAGGCTGTGAGACTTGTCATCCGAGTTGTGAGATTTGCTCCGACTGGACGAGTCGCTGGAGCCCCAATCATCCTGAAACGAAGCAAATAAACAATTAGACGCGTCTCACACACACACACACACACGCAACCATGGATACACACAGTTTAATCTGGATGCAAGTAAACAGGAGAGGAAACAGGAGAGCGGCTGAGAGATATCAAAGTCAGGGGAGAGGAGTCTGTCAAATTGTCACAGTGTAAAATATCAGGACCTTAGTGGAATCAACTAGTCTTGATTTAATGTAAATACAGTACGTTAAAACACTTTTTTTTTGTAGTTTGAAGAAAAATATGATGGAAACTTGCTGTGCCTCTTTTTTGAGCGCTTCATTCAGCGAGACCATAAAGTGATGACAGTCATAAGCAGTCCACTCAGGCTGAGTCCATTTAAACAACAGGATGTCCAGCAAGCGTGATTCTATCGGCCCAAGATCAATGCTGTCTTCTAGCAAAGCACCCGATGAATACACGCTCCCTCCCGTTCAATCATCAATAATTGACTTCATCAGTGCACTGACAGCCGCAGCACAGTGATGTCGATGCTCTCACCATTTACACAAATGGACAAATGACCGAGCCGTCCCTCCTTTGTGTCCATCTGTGTTACTGTTGAAGCCCACTGAATCAATACACTGGCAGGCACAGCAATTAGCACCGTTCATTCCCTGTCCAGACCTCTGCCATTGACTTTAGAAAACTATTGTCCAACTGTCTTATTTGCTCTGCAGTCCCCGTTCACCTTCAGCCTCGCCAAAACGCTGTATTGATCTGTTTTCTTCCGTGCCTCCGGACAACCAATGACAGTGTGACATTAGAGACAACCGCAAACAGGATTTAACAGTTTATTTCTACACCTGAGACAAGTGGTAAAGGGTGGAAAGAAAAAGGGATTTTCACACTCTTTTTCTGTGTATTCTGCTTTTTAGGCCTTTGCAGTTCTTGCAGCAAAATAACTGCTGTTGTTTTCTTTGACTCTCGCCCATCATTTCGCTGTGTGCCAGCCTTTCCATTCATCTCCTGCGGACAGTGAGTCAATCTGTTCTAAACGGACTGACTGACTGAAAGAAGATTAAACCATCGAACACCCACAACTACTGTAAAAAAAAAAAAAAAACCCTACATAAAATCAATTTCTATAAGTGTTCATGACAGCTGTGTGCACAGTCAGATGGTAATGCTCAGTGTGGGATGAAAACCAAAGCTGGCAGTATACTCGCAGCAGAAATGCATTTTGACAGGTTCTGAGGGGAAAACAGGACACATTTTCAGGTGAAGTAAAGTTCCAAATTGGCTTCAGACTTTTGCTCCGTCGGGCTGTTTTGTCTCACTGACATTTTATGGCCAACTCTTCAAACTAAAACGTTTCATGGCTCCGCGTTTCGAGCGTGCAAAATCTTCCACCTCTAGGGCTGATCAAGTGGAGATTAGAAACCTCAGGAACATCTTCGCCTCTTCAATCTCCAGATTTTTTCACCGTTTTTGAGTGTCAGTTAACATGCAGGGAGTAGACTCACATTTGCGTGCGCCGACTTCTTTCACAGTGGTGTGATTCTGTCAAATTTAGCGGGCTGTTGTAAGTACACCACCACCGTAATGTGACAGACACCAAATCAGAAAACCGCATCAGCTGAAATGCGCATTTCTGTCTCTCAGATCAGGCCGATCATGTCTGACATGTCCGATGTTCAGCTGCCTCTCCGCACGCCCGGATGCCTCACGGTCCACAGGTTAGGGCCTCTTCAGAGACATCTAGAAACAGTGTAGTGGAAGCTCTGCACCTCATGAGAAAAGGTCCCCCCCGAAGCACCTGTGCTCATGTGCAGCATCATGTGCAACAACAAAGTAAACACGAGCGAGCGCAAAAAGACACACACACGCATGCGTACTGTGCGCCTTCCCACGGGGCTTTGTACCCGAGGCCTGCAGCTCTGAGGAGAACAGGCAGTAAAAATTCATCATGCGACTTTTCAATGAGGACAAAGTTAAGTAAATATACGACCCGGACGTTAACCCCATGGAACAAACAAGACGTCACGTCCTACCCACCTCTCATGTGTCACAGCCGTAAAGCACAGGCATCGTTTATAACACTAACGATGGCGCCGGCCGTGTAGGTGTGTCAGGTGGGCTCACCAGCATGCACCACAGGCCGTTTTCACAGACCCACAGGTGTTCCTAATAATACATACAGATGCTCGGTCACAGGAAGTGTGTGACGCAGCATGAACAACACCAGGATCCTGACACGGAGGCAGCCAAAAGCAATTCAGCCATTCATTTGATGCTTAATACCTGAGCCTTCACACCTGTGACGTGTCACCATGTCTTAGGCCTACCTTAGCAGCACTTAAATGCAATGCTGCTTTTTAATGTCTCTCGTCTTTGACAAGTCCTCGGTGTCTTTTTGAAGCATCTGAATTCAGCAGTAAAGTTTAAGTTAATAGTAAAGCCATAATATTATCAGACTGTGTGAAAAAACCCTGAATTTAGTTCCTTCGTACCCGTCTGCTGACAGGCTACCAACAGTGTTTTGATAGGTATGATAGCTTGAGCAGCTGCTCTCAATTTGCAGTCCCTTTATACAAAGACCATTTCAATGACAGACAGCTGGCTGAACAAGCAACTTTACCCACAAGGATATTGCTGACAGCCTGTTGAATATCCACTCATTTAGTGCTGAGCGTTGAGAGACTATCAAAATAAAGTGACGCCCTGTTTTCCTGTGAGGAAATGCACCACTTTCTCTTCTGCTTTTTCTTGACTGCTCAGATTTACGACATCATTTCCTAATACATTAAAAGCGTCCATATTCTCCTGGGGAATTAAACTCTGTTTCAAGTCCCACGCCTTGGTTTGCTTGCATTCAACTCGCTCATGAGGAGCTGATGCTGGGAACAGATCAAAAAGTAATTCTACCTGATGTGCTTGTAAATGCCAAATACTTGTTTCATGACTGCAGTTCTGGGTTCACCAGGTCCACTTTCACTTGTTTTGCTGCAGACATTCATCGTTTCACTTTTTGTTGACATAGTGAGAAGAACAAGGTGACGGAAGGGCAAATACGAGGAAGCGAAAGGCGGACAGAAAGCAGAAATGGGGAGCAAAAGAAGAGTGAATTGCAGGAATGTAATGAGAACAGTGATCAAGATGCATCAGTGCAGCCTGTGAAACACCGGCGGTGATTTATGGGAATTGTAGTCCATTACAGATCGCACCGAGACAGAAAGCATTAGGAGATTATGAGAACAATGCATTGCTTTAAAGACCAGTACGCATGATTTATCAACAAATGATTGCTATAAATATGACTTATCAGTGATTGGAACATGATTTAAAAGGGCGAGGAGAGAGCAGATGTTGGGAGAGCTATTCTTTACAACTCACATCACATGAATGGCTTTGAAAAGCTCTTAGTGAAAATAGCCCCAGCCTGTATCTGCCTCTCCTCCAAACAAAAATGTGATTGATTCACGCTGGGCACACGTATAAAAGCAAACACATACACCTCAGTGTAGCAGCTCCAGCCAAAGATATTGGACACGGAATAAAAGCAGTGTTTAGAGTGACCGTTAACTCCTGAACAACCAGTTTTTCCCTCCATGTAGGGACCAGGTCAGTGATGTTTAGAGGAGTAGCTTTGGGAACTCTCTCATTTGCTTCTTTACAGTGTGTTCGATGACCACTCTCATGTCCGGATGGTACATAAGAAGCTGCAGCCAGTGGTCGCTTAGCTTAGCTTAGTGTAAAGACTGGAAACAGCAAGCCAAGCACTGTCCAATGAAAACAACAGGAAAATCTACCTCATAGCACATCTAAAGCTGATGAATTTACACGTTAAATACTGTTTGCTGATGCTGTACAAAACCTGAAGTGTAAAAATGACCTGTGTGAGCTAAGCTAAGTTAGCAACTCCTGGCGATAAACGTCATTTACTGCACAGGCATGGGAGGGTTATCAATGTTCTCCTTTAATGCTAGGCAAGAAATTGAATGAGCTTATTTCCCAAAATGTCAAAATACTCCTTTAGAAGCCGACAGGGTGACGTTAGGACTTCAGTTTTATCATCTTATACTAAAACTATCACCAGACAGTTTCCAATTATTGTTTAACTTTACCTTCTGGGGAATAGTTTTTCTTCTATTTTGACACGTCTGCCCTCTTTAGTCCTTCCCTGACGGCATCTTTCTCCTCCGTTCATCTCTCCCTCCATCTTTCTGTCTTTGACATCTTTTTGTCTCTCACTTCATCTTTCTCTCCTCTGCTGTCATTCTGGCAGCAGTTTTCTTCTGGTCTGCCATCTGACAGATGGTCATGACACACAAAAAGGCAAAGAGACACACACACACACACACACACACACACACACACACACGCACACACACACACACAGACACACACACACACACACACAGACACACACACACACAGACACAAAGACACACACAGAGACACACAGAGACACACAGAGACACACAGACACAGACACAGACACACACACACACACACACACACACACACACACACACACACACACACACACACACAGAGCTCATTCAGAGCACGACATTTGATTTGTCACTGTGGTGTAAAGTCAGTTCCTGTCCGGCTCTCTGAGCTGAAGAAAATCTCATAAACGCTCCGCTGAGAGAAGATAAGATAAATTAAATTCACGATACTCCACACTGGTCATATCACCTTTTAACATTCTTTATAAAGGCACGTAAATATGTGCGTGAGGTAAAGCTCCTCTTTGTGCTGTTTGGTTATCTTTCAGACTTGTTTAATCAGGCTTTTCAGGATTTCTCTCCCGCGGCAGTTGGTTTGTTGTCCTGGTTCGAGCCACCTTTCAACAACTCTTGCGGGTGTCCGTGCGCCTGCGGTGAGGTGTTTATCTCCGTGCTTTGTTGGTTTATGCAGGGCGCCATCAAGCATCTGACTGCACATGGTGCGACAAAGACTTCGTATTCATTAAGAAAGAAGGACAATTTTGGTCGTTTTTTGCGTCACGCTGCTACCACAGGGCGGCAGGAAATTAAAAGGGTCGGTGAGAAAATAACACCTGACAGGTTATGAGCAGCAATTTCACAATATGACAAAGTACAGGCTGTGTGTCAAAGCACCTGAAGTCATCTAACTACGAACACACGCCGAGGCTGTCAGAGCCAATTTCAACGCTCAGATTCCAGTCGGATGTCAAAAGAGCAGTGGAAGGAATTTCAGCTTAAATCTGCCTGTTGCACGCGTCAAAAGCAAATGTCTGCCTTCCGTGCTACAGCTGAGCGTGCTGAACGCATCTCTGGCTCTCCACGTCGTGACTTCGCATGAACTCTGAAGAGAACTGAGAGCTCCTCTTCACTCCTCCTCCGAGCAGTGTCCAAAACATATTTAAATTCCCGTCAGTGAAAAGGGAAAAAACACAAATCTTTCAAGAGTGTACACGAGGGGAAAAAGCCACATTAACCAGCCAGAATTAAAATGTCTATTTTTAGTCAATTCAGAGTCAAATTTTTGGAGCAATTAGCAGGAACGATCCACTCTGCCAACTGGAAGATGTACACAGGACACAACAGAGCTCCCACACCTGCTTCTCAGATAATGGGATGGACTTTAAGCCCTCGACAGATCAGACACAGTATGTGTGCGTGTGTGTGTGTTAACATGTGTCAGTTCATATTTGTCTATGTGGGGGTTTGTGAGCTGACATGCATTAGTGTGTCAGTCTGGTTACACGCATGGTTATCCGTCTGCAAGTGAGTGTGTGTGTGTGTGTGTGTGTGTGTGTGTTTGATCCAGTCTTGGTCGAGCCTCTAATAGTCAGAGTATAATCCACAGTAATCTGATCACATCCACTGATAGAAGCCAAGAGTTCACCAACACACACAAACAGAGCACCCCCAGGCAGTGTTTGCTCATACACAGGGATGAAGCCAAACACGAATGCAGATAAAAATGAATGAGAAACGGATGTCATGCCCCCCCCCCCGAAACACACATAATTACTGTACATAGAAGCGTGTGTGAAAAGAAAAGAACAGCTTTACTGATGCAGCAAAACACACGTTAACATGGGACTATTTCCTCTGCAGTCAATTCAAACTCGAGCCAAAACTGGTTTGGATTTCACAGCGGAGATCCAGATTAAACCATGTTTCTGATAAAACAAGCACTGCCAACGCTCCAATTTGCTCTGTAACCTTAATTCATCACAAAATCCCTCCAAGAGACAACGGTACGGCGCATCAGGCATCAAGAGCAGCAGGAAGAGGAGTTCACATCCCACAGTGATGGCCAGCAGCACACAGTGAACAATACACCACACTGCTGAGCGTCGTCAGGACTGAAAACCAAGCTGAGATTTAATTTGTTGCTCTGTTTTCTATTATGCTGTTATATCTGGTATTGGTTGTACGCCAAGAGACGGCTGAAATTACCTTGAAAATGGGCCTGAGCTCCGCTTCTGTTTTTCAATTGGGAAAAGTGAACAAAATGTAATTAGCCCATTAAACTAATTTACCCCTAAACAAGACTAAGAGTCTACAGCCACGCTAGCAGCTCTGTGAGGCTATACTTAGCCACAGGAGCGCTTTGAGCTAAATGCTAACATCAGCATGCTAACATGCACACAGTGACAATGGTTTACCATGTTCACGTTAGAGTAGTGTTAGCATAATAAGATAAGACTTTATTGATCCCACGCAAATTAAGTCGTTACAGCCAGCAAGTATTACAGAAAGCAAGAACAGTGGCACAAGATAAAAAAGTGTACAGGATACAGAATAGGATGTACAATATGTACAGATTAGAAAACTAATAAATACCATAAAAATCCTACTGCCATAGAAAGTACTATTGGGAATATTCTTATGAGGACAAACAGCTGCCGGCATGCCCAAAAATGCACCAGAAAAGAAATAAATGGATACAAAGATGCACTGTACTTTATACCTGCTAGTTAAATTAAGAGTTCACTTTAATCATCACTACGACCCCCCTGCCTTGCCAGATAAACATCACAAACGCAGCGTCGGGAACGACTGACTGACACCTGAAGCCCGGTGCCAGCCTGCTTTTAACTTTTTCACACTTGACCTGGAAATGAACTCACCGCGGTCACAACCTCAAGAACGAAAACCGGAGAAAACCAATAAATAACCACAGAAGCAAAGAAAGGAGGAAGAACAGAGAGATGCTCAATTTAAATCACGTGGGCAGATTTCACTCTTACTCATGCTCATAATATTTTCTCCGCGGGGGAATTCCTCATACAAAACCTCTGTGTATTCACCAAATTCAGACTTTGAAGTTCTCATAGTTTACAGAGCAGGCCTGTGTACATGTGAATGAGTACGTGTCACACGGCCAATCACGAGAGACAAAGAGCGCTGTGTTTATGGGAAGGCAACTGACAACTTGGAAAACAAAAATTAGGTTGCAAACCACCATCTCGGTGACCAGTACAATCCCTCCACCCTCCCAGTATACCAGCAGGGAAACAAAACTGGGGTCATGTATGTATTTTGTACGTCTTCATTTGAGGGACTGGCTGCGCTCACACTGGGACGGTGTTAACATCCCTGATTCAGGCTCCCTGCAGTGATGCTGTCCTCTCCCGTTCACACTGAAAGCTGTTTATCCAACACCAGGAAGAATCTAGAACAAGTCACATTTTCTTCCTCATCTTTAATCACAGCACTGTGTCCTCGGTCCACACGCACGCACGCACGCACGCACGCACGCACGCACGCACGCACGCACGCACGCACGCACGCACGCACTATTTTCTGGCAGTAGTTCAACATGAAAGCAGAGAAAGAAGCTTGTTGCTGAGAGCAACTCTTAAAAAACAGCCATGACTGGGATGTCATTACGCACAGGGGGAGAGCGAGGCGTGATGAGCAAAGAGGATGCAGACGGAGGATTTTGGCATTTGCGGCCTTTTTGTTTTGCTTTCCAGCGGCACAGTGTTGAGGTCCAGCCTGCTGAAACGAACTGTTTTTGTGCCTCTGGAGCAGCAGACACTGAGATAAAACTGCTAAATTACATATGACTGAACTTTCACTTGCGAACACCCCCCTCCTTCCAACTGCTCCTAACTTCATTTCACTTTAATGCATCTCATCTCCCTTCTCCTCCTTTGTCATGTGGCGGCATCTCCTCCCGTCTCCTACCTCATTTCTCCCCCTCCGCTGATCAGCCCTCATCTCATACTTTGTACTCTCCTCCTCCTCCTTCTTCTGCCTCAGTCACGAACTTAACATTTTGAATGTTAGTCGGTTATTTTCTCAGCCCTGCATTACCCGAGCTCCTCCCTGCTCACCGTCTACAGCAGAGCTGGAGAGGAAAAATAATGAACAATCCGTCACCGTGTTAAAAAAAAATGATGCCTGGAAATGTCACAGCATAACGTGCCGAAGTGAACGCCGCACAAATATTACAACCTCGTTTAACCACACGGTCCGATTGCTCAAAGGACTTCAAGTTAGACCATGATGCTTTGGGTTGAAGGCGCTTTTAAAGACTCTGCTTGAACTTCTACGTTTTGAATTTATCAAACCGCTCTGACTAAATACTGCTGAAGGGAAATGTTTCCGTGGAACATTTTGCACATGGCTGATTACACTCTCGCCATAGCTGTTTGGCAGACAGGCGAGAACATCTTTGAGAGAGAGAGAGAGAGAGAGAGAGAGAGAGAGAGAGTGAGAGAGAGAGAGAGGGAGAGAGAGAGAGAGAGAGAGAGAGAGAGAGAGAGAGAGAGAGAGAGAGAGAGAGAGAGTGAGTGAGTGAGAGAGAGAGAGAGAGAGAGAGAGAGAGAGAGAGAGAGAGAAATTGGAAAAGGACAACAGAGACAAGAATGCAGAGCAAAAGGATGCAACACTCAGCCAATGGGAGGGTTATCCACATCTGTTAAGTAGCCACAGAATTAAAGGGACCATATGATCCTTCATCTGACATCGTTAGTCTTCATGTCTGTCTTTGTAAATGTACATTCACAGGTCCCCTGGTGTCTGAAAGCCAAGTCAAGATTTCAGAAAATGCCAAGACCAGGAAATAGTCCAACTAAACACCCGAACTCCCAATGATATCACAGCAACGTTACTCTCCGTCGTGGCACATTTAATGACTTCTTTTCTGTGTTACTTGCGGCTGATTCCTCCAGAAGAAACAAATTAACCATTACAATGCAGCTGACTGGGTGTCTGGGATGTCATTGTTTTAGGAAATGCATGTGTGGCTTCTTCAGAGAATCGTGAGGATTCTCTGATTCACAAAAGAGCCTATTAATAGAAAATAATCAACTGTTACTCCATAATCTGCTCCTCTTTGTGGGATGAACCGGCGCGTTTGTCTCCAAACATATTTCTGCACATGCAAATCAAATGCACATCACTGAGACGAGTCATCAAGCAGTGATTAAGCCGTCTCGTAACTTAGCAGGCAGCCTGTTTATTTCAGTATAATGAAATTTGTACCATTAAAAATACATAATTTAAAATTCATGCAAACAGCGTGAAGGAGCACACACAGAGCGAGGACAGGTAGAGAGAATAAATGTACCAGGCGTTCAGCAGCAGAGTGAGGCTGGAAGCTGTTCAACCTCCCCTGAACAAGGAACAGTACTGCTCTCTGTCTGTCTGTCTCTCAGACATTTAATAAGGCATGACAGAGGGGGAAAGTTATCCAAAACATCACAGAAGTATCAGAAGTGTGTCAGACACTCTCCCTCTCTGTCACACACACACACACACACACACACACACACACACACACACATACATACACATATGCATGCCTGCTGATGCATGGCTGGAGGGAATGCCTGCTCTGCTTCAAAGGAGCTCATTAGACTGTGTATAACTTTAAAATAATGTCACTCCATAATGAAACCTCTGTACAAGAGAGCAAGAGGAGAGAGAGGGAGAGACAGAACAACAAAAGGGGGGAGGGAGGGAGGGAGGGAGGGAGGGAGAGCTGTTTGTAAAATCCACAAGACTTCAACCCTGAAGCCCCTTCAACTTCACTTGGTTGAGAATTCAGACTGCACTGAGCAAACTGTGACAAGTCTCACCAGGGTGTGTGTGTGTGTGTGTGTGTGTGTGTGAGAAAGAGAGGGAGAAACTGAGAGAGACTTGGGGGGTGTAGACGGCTCAATGGAGCAATTGTGTGTGCTGGCCCCCTTCCCAAAACCCCATCTGCATCCCACACACACACACACACACACACACACACACACACACACTTGTACAGAAAAACACATGCAAAAAGAGATGCACACACACAAACACACATTCCCATATACACACAAGATCCAAATTATCTCCAGTTCCTGGGATTTAGTTCAACACCTGCTGAGGTGGGTGACGTCTCAATCAGCCCTAATGAAGATGTCCAATAAGCCTGTGAATGCTTTCGACCTACACAAAGGTTGTTTGCTGTAAGATACACAGTTCTGCATCTTACAGAGCTTCATCTAACAGAGAACGATAAGAAGAACAAAATGCTGCTCAGAAAACATCCACAGAGTGGAACAAATTTTCAGATTTTCCAGGGGGGGGGGGGGGGGGACTCCAGTTTTAAGCATTTGTGCTGCCTGCTGCAGGGATTCTCCACAGCTGCAGCTGGACTTCTGGATACTGTTCCACCTAATGAGAGAGGGGTCGTGGACATACGTGATTGGACGATGAACGGAACATGTGACTCTAAAATGACTGCCGTACCTGCCTGAGCTCCCATGTCGCTCCATTAATCACTTGTCACAGCAATTTAGTTGAAAATAATTAATGTGATTAGAGCCGTGAGTACACATTATTTTCATTACCCACTAGGCCGTCAGTTGTTTTTTGATGAATTGTTTTAGTCTTCAAAATGTCAGAAAACAATGAAATATTCCCCTCGTTCTTTCCCAGAATGCAGAGTGATGTCTTCAAATTGCTGTTGTCTAAAACCCAAAGACGTCCAAAACGACAGAAAACAGAAGAAGCTACAAATGTGAGAAACATTTGCAATGCTGGAGAGTTTGCATTCACTGGAGGTCGGTCTGGAGAGAGTGTGGGAAGAAGAAAATACTGTGAGCACCAAGTGCACCGAGCTTTATGCCTGGTTAAGCAGCGTTTAATAATGATGGCTGACCACAATCTAGATTCCTGAATCAATGCATCCCGACATCATCGCATTGCACAACATAACAACTTTCTATGGAATATTTTTCACCATATTTAGGCATAAATGTTACCCAAACTTGCTAAAGTATCAGTATGGGTAGGGCACATTCTTGCCTGTTGCCCATCAGTGGCGTCCATTCAGCGGTAAAATGAGCAGCAAGTCTCCCAAACACGTATTCCGTAAAGGTCGGCCTGCTTGTCTCTCATCTGTCTCCCGGCCTGTCAGTGATGCTTCAACAGACACAATAAACAGAGCTCCGGTTCATGGTGTCATGGTGTCTGTTACATCTATTGTTGAAGCGTGTGCGTGCACACACACAGACACACACACAAGTCTTTTCATGTTGAGTGAGAAGGGTCAGAGACAGGACCTTTTGTGTTTCTGTCCAGGACTGCAGGAGGACATGAAAGAGCGTCAACAGGCGGGAGATAAAAAGTGAGAAAGAATACAGGCCAGAAAGCTGGAGAGTACAGTTTATTCACAGTTGTTGGCAGAAGCAACGAAGAGAACCGGAGAACTGTGGGGGTGAGAAACAAGGGGGAAAGGAAAAGCGACGAGACATCGGGCGTCAAGGTTGCTATATGTACGAAGTGCTGACTGAGCAGGACACAAGGGAGACAAATCACGCATTACGGGGTCAAAAGCGAACCATCACCAGTCCAAAAACAAACCTTTCAATTTCAATCTCGAAAATATTTGTAAAAATGTCAGCTTTCCACGTGGCGGGGATGATTATTCAGCACTGCGAAAGCTACTTATTCCCCGCTGCTCATCGGCAGGAGTTTGAGAATTAATTTGAACAAATGACTCCTGATAATGGGCAAGTTCAGACTCCATTTTCAGAGAAGAGGCGAAGCGCTGCTGGAGACGCCAAAAGAGGGAGTGCAAAACAAGACGAGGAGAGAGGAGCGGGAGAGAAAGGTTTGGGTGAAAGATGAAGCGGGGAGGGAGATGGAGTGAAGTGCTGAATCATCCGAGTGTGTCAGCAGAGGGAAAAAGTAGGCCAGGGTGGTGAGGTGCAAGGGCGGGGATGTTAAAATCCCCAATTCAGTCGTACAAACTCTTTCATCAACCACTTGCTTCCTCTCTTTTCTTTCCATACACTCCCCCCTCTTCCTCCCTGCCTTCTTTGATGCCCCCCTCCTCCCCCTCCTTCTCCCTGCTAACAGTAAATGATTGTCCCTCCTCGACCACAGCGGTGGTCTGTGATTACCACCACCGAAAAGGTTCCCTCTAGCTTTCTGCATGTTGGGCAGTGCTTTCATTATATTGTTTATTACTTGATTGGGATTTGTGAAAAGTGCAGCTCCTGGTGTTCAGCTCTGAGAAAAAATGGGCAGAAAGATCAAAGCCGCATACGGCTTTGGCAAGATTTGGAAGGATTAACAGTAAGACCCCCCCAAACGACGCTGAGGTCATCAATGTTACAGTACTGAAATCGCAATGCAGCACATGTTACCTCATACCATAGGAGTGTGTGTGTGTGTGTGTGTGTGTGTGTTTGTGTTTGGTTGGAACAGGAAGGAGCTTTAAGTCTATAAATATTTTCTTTCCCATACAAGGAGAAAAGTTTTCTGTAAGCCAACAGGAGAAGGTGTGTTTTTTTCATAAAGAGGTATCATGTATGGATGTGAGCAGCAGTAGTGGATAATGTGTATGTTGCTAAGTGTGTGTGTGTGTGTGTGTGTGTGTGTGTGTGTGTGTGTGTGTGTGCGCGCGCATTAAGGCTGAACCAAGGCCAAGATTTCTACAGTCTATGAAATTCCTCTACATGTCCATGTTGTCGTGTACATACATAGAAATAAACATGTTACCGTTTGTCTAGACTGAAAAAAAAACCCTCTTGGTGCACGTATTCCTCATTGTTCACACACCAGTTATTAAATGAAGCGCACACACAAGAGCTTGATTCCCCACTCCCACAGTTTTGTGTTAATGGATGTCGACACATTCCTGTTTGGACACAAAGCAGACTGGTTCTGTCCTCAGGCTGGCACCAATAACATCCTCTGAAAGGACCAGAATAGCCTTTCTGTCATTACACACTGTTATTACACAATGCTATGGATCGAGCTCCTGATGACGTAGGCAAGACAAATCCGATGGGTGTTACTCCAACATTAAATGTACGGTGATGTAATCTCACAAATCTTACAACTGTTGAAACTGGCTGTCTGATGTCCTGAAGAGATCGAAACATGAAATCAAAGAAAATTACACAGAAGTCTGTCTGTCGTCTCCCTCCAACGACACACGAAGACACATGCTGATCAAAGAAAGCTACAAAAACACTGAAAACTACAATTCCCATGATGCAACTCAAACCCATCTTCCATTTGACCCTTCCAGTCTGGTAAACACCCATGTCTGTCCAGCTTTCTGCTCCCACATTGTAGTCTCACAGTCTAAGCTGTGATGACATCACCATGACATCACCAGGCTGAGTCGTCCTAACCAGGATCAGTAAACTGAATGTTTGATGGACTGTCTCTTCAAAGTCTGCAGCGCAAACAATCCAGAGGCACTCACATCCCATAGTCTTCATTTCTAAATAACCAGTTTCTGTGCTGCATTAACATATGTGGTCGCACTGGGTCCCTGCTGATGTGTATGCACGTGGTCGTGTTTCTGAGCGTGTGCGTATCAACACTGAGAGGACTAAACGCAGCAGGATCAGGACACCTTCACGGCTTGTGTTACCTTAAAATTCAAGAATATGTTCAACAGGCTGAAGTTACAGAAGGGGAGCAGATGTTAGACTTTTAACAAAGGCTAATTACACACTCGTCCTGTAACTTTTCTGGCACACAAAGCTTTTTTTTTTTTTTTTTTCCTGTAATGGGATACAGACCCTGTGAAACAAATTGCTGCTCTCATCATGCATCTCCCTCTGAGTTATGACCTATAGTTTCAGTAACCAGACAGTGACATATTACAGAGCTTAATCAAGTCATTTTTAAGAACTGCTCTGACAGCTAACAGGTGTGCATGGTTTTAGGATGTGTTGCTCACAGTTGGAGTGAGACTGCTTCATATTTCAGATGAAAAGTAAAGGCTGCTGATGCGGCACCACACGAACATTACAGTGCAACCGCAACACAGCTGGTATGCTAAGAAAGGTCTGAGATAATGCATCTCCTGTTCACTTATGAGGTTATCAAAGAGGCAGTCTGAGGTATGTCGTTCAGTTTACTGACGTAACATAAGAGCTCTGTCCGAATTCTCAGCTGTGCGGACGCTTGCAGACATGCAGAGATGAGGAAACGGACTTCTTGCAATGAGGAAAGTATCATTTAGGTCAAACTGTGATATCCTGCTGGTGACAACTGTTACAAGCTTCCTTTTTAGTCAACAGTGACCTGACTTCTCTTTATCTACAGAGGTCCGTCCAGCAGAGTCTGGACATACTTAATCACATTTTGTCTTCTCGGGTCATGTTTTTTCTTGATCATATCATTGATCATTTTGTGCACACTGTGAAGCTGAATTAAGTGAAATCATGCCACAGTGTGTCACAACAAATCAAAGCAGCAATGCACTCGATGCAAAACTGAAATCAGCATGTTGGTACAGGCTAACTGGCTGGTTTTAGGACCATAATGCTGCACTGCATTGCCTTGCATGGCCTCAGTGTTCCCTTATTCAGTAGCTGAACTGATTAAAATTTCAACACAAGTTTGCTCTCCACCTCTTATACACCATCACCTGCAACTGGTCACCGCTGTATTCTGAATGTGTCCTTTGGGCCACATGTTTGTGCTTAATTTCCCTTGTCCACGCCATCTTTTCTCATACCCTCATTTGCAAGAAGGATGTAAACTAACCGAAGCTGTGAGAGGACGCCATGCAGTGACTGTACAGGAGGGGTCTGTCCACAATCTGCTCCCAGAGTTCAGCTATGAGCTGCAAGACATTTACTTTCAGGCCCACTTTCCACCTGCAGAGCAATAACTAAGTTTGATTTCATTTCTAGCATGCTGCTGTTTTAGTGGGCTGTGAGAACAGAGAGAGAGCTCAGCAATCTGCCAACAACAGAAACAGGAGAGACATCAGTCCAGAATACAAATTCTCTGTTGCCACAATTCATCTCGATCCTGCATTATGCTTTTCATTTAGCTGTGTACGTACATTTTAAGCAGTCAGCTGACATGAGCCACACACACACACACACACACACACACACACACACACACACACACACACACACACACACACACACACACACACACACACACAGCCACCTTGGCTTGCTGTTTATAGATCCCTGAGCTGCTGCACTTATGCACAGTTGGATCAATTATTCACAGGCAGGGTGGGACGGTCAACTCTGACCTGTGAGGACATCACACGCTCTGCGGCTGTGACGTCGTTAATGGGGGGGAAGCAGAAGGAGGAGTGACAGTGGAGTGGAGGCTGAGAGGTGAGACGGGCTGTGTCGGGAACAGACGAAGCTGACAGGCAGGAGACTGCGCGGGTACGATTAAACAGCTCGTGCGTCCACAAACAGAGAGGGTGATACAAATTAACAGCCCAGAGGTCTAACAGGGAGCATACCGTCCACAGCACAAGTACTCCAACTCCTTGCAAAGGCTTGCCTCAGGCAGCCATACCTGTGCCTGGATGTTAGCGTCAGAGTTGGCCTCGTCTCCAACATGACGTTAGACTCCAGAGCATAATAACATGCAGCAGAGAGAGCGTGAAACAACCCATTTCAAACCAACCCAAGCTAAGGTGTTACATTGTTTTTGCTATTCTTAGCCCCGTCTTGACAGGGTCAGACACAATCATATCTACCCCTGAAAACACAGATAAATCAAACCCACCTTTTAAGGCAGAAACGCACAGAGGCACAGAAAAAGGCCTGCTGGAGAGCTCTGGATTTTCTGAAACTCCCCTTTTGTGGTTGGTTTCTAAAGCTGTATGTTAGGGCCCAAAGTGGCTCTGTACATGACAGGAATTTTGTGTTTTCATAATTGGCTCCCAGGGTGACTGACTGAATATCTGTCCTACTTCAAAAGAACAAACAAACTAACTAAAAAAAATCTAAGATAAACAGTGTGAGGAGAAAGAGAGCATGCATGAGAACAGACAAAAATGGGGTTTTGCAAGACAGGAACACAAAGAAAGCAAATTACCACGGGGAGAAAGGAAAGATAGAAGGACGAGAGAGGGTGGGAGAGGCAGAGCGGTGTGAGTGAATTACCATATGGCCTGTTGAAGAGAAACAGGGGAGTTTAACATCATCATGCACTGAAATATAGCCTGAGTCAGAGGACCATGCATCCCTAAACATACTCGGACACACACACACACACAAACACACACAAGATCCTATTTGGACAACTGACCGTTCATTATGCTGTCTCCTCCTCGATTCTTGCTGGCTAAAATAAAAAACTGCAGCAGATTTCATCAGCTGCAACTCGCTGATTAAACGATATGCTATTGTCATTTTTTTCAACACAAGCAGCCAATGCAATGCATCATGACATGATCTTTGGCCTTAGACGTAACGCTGGGTCGGGTTACTACTGTAGGTGATCCGCTCATTAGCCACACATGCTAACATGGTAGCTAATGAAAAGCAGGTAAACACACAGTTAAATCCATTGCTTACAGTTCTGTTGTTGTGGAGGGGAGGGCTTTGCCAAGAGTCAGTTCATACATTTACAGGAAACCTGAACACCTGAGCATGGTTTTTTTCTTTTTTTCTTTTTTTAAACAAATGATACCTCTGCAGGAAAGAAGGGAGGCTATAATCTGCTTCAGTGTTTGCCACTAAGCTATATAAAAAAACAAGTGTTTGCTGTGCTGGCAGTGCCAGTATTCCTGACTGGAGCTGATGGGTACAGCAGCTTATTTGGAGTAACAAAGAATTTCCTACCATAAATCATTTTACATGAACCTGTACAATTACAACTGGCACAGGCTGTACAGTCCTGAGGCAGCAGAACGGGTCTGGAGCTACACATAAACCTCTGCTGATGGGAACCTTGGCCTGACTTTATATTCAAATGGAGGGCTTGTGTTTGAGCAGAGCTCCACTTTACAATCATGTTAAATGTATATATGCACGCGTCTATTTTTACAGAACCACCATCCAAGGCTTCTGTCACCAGAGGAATATGCCGTACAGTCACAGTCTGTTTTTAACACCAGAGGAGCTTTGTGGTCTCAGGAGTCTTTTTTTTCTTCTTCTTCTTTTAGTAAATGATGTGATTTTCAGGCTTTTTCCTTCAGAATCTCAACCACTTGGACAGATGACTCCTATTCATGCTGCATACTAACTTTTTACTGCTTTTTCTAGCCATCCAGATCAGACACGGCAACTGAAATTGAAGGGATGAGCGGAAAGAAAATGTTTCTGTCTGGCCAACACTGTGCATAAACTGCTCTCTTTAGTTTCCAGTGACGGGTCATTCGACAGCCAAACAGCCTGCCATTCACTCTTATTGTTCCTTATTTTAAACTAGAGGCAGATAGAGCCAAGTCAGCACCTCTGCTTCCTGAAACCCATTCCAACCATAAAAAGACACTCTACAAGCTTCTTCTTTAGTAGTGCTGACCAATAATATCACAACCTTTACAGTGGACTTCGGACCATTTTTTTTATGGGTCTATAGGTGGTGTGTTCATTATGAGTATGACAGCAGTGTGTGGAGTCATGACGGTGTAGAGGTCATGAGTCGGTCATTCAAGTAGGCCCATGTAGAGCTTAAACTAAATAACATTAATCACTCAAATCTACATGTTAAAGAAATGTGTTTTTCGACATTAAGTATTGTAATTCCGTGACCTATTTACCTCACTTCCTGCAGTTTCACATTTCCTACATCTCCCAGAGTTCTTGAAGGCAACTTCAGGAGGGGCCTGCCAGAGAATCTGCTGGCTGCAGTGATTGTGACAGCTGTTCCAGTGGAGGAAAACCACTGGTTGCACTTACATAAAACATGTCTTATGACTGCTACGCACTCTAGTCTATTGAGGCTAGCGTCAGTGGAGAAGCTGGCTGCATCTGCATCTGCTCCCCTCTGTGACACTGTTGAGGAAGCCCTGCTGGTTCATGCTCAGAGGCTGACAGCAGACCCTGAAGTCAGAGGATGTTGAGCATTGCCAAACCAAGATTAAAGAGCAAGAAGACAATAATAACAATATGGACAGATTAAACCATGGGAATCAATTGTGGAAACATCTGAAAGACAAAGTGCATCACTAATAGCTGCTTTTCATCAACACCGTGTGCGTGTTTTGGTGGATTTCTCTTACAGGATGACATTTTTACAGAGTAGCTGAAAACAAATGCTGCTTCATTATTGAATGGCCATGATGTAATGCAGGGTGAGAAATTAACACCTCCCACCAGACCAGTGTTGAAAAATCTATCTACCCACCACTTTGGCAGATGGCCAAACATTATTTGGACTCTTCTTCCATTTTAAAAATCAGTTACAGTACTTAGGCTGCCGAGTCTCAACACAGAGGGCCCTTTGCTGCGCTGCTGGTGAATCTGCCCTACATACAACACATCTAATGGGCTGGGCCTCGTCCAGACCTTCTCTCAGTGCTTACCTATTGATTGATTGGGGATCAGGCATGACTGGGCAATAGTTGATGAATCACGTTGTGATGGAAGAACACTTAAAGCAGAGTACAGAAAGATCTGCACTTCATTCAAGGTTGAGGCTGATGAGTAATGTCAGCATCAGGTTTATTCAACCCAAATGTGACAGATCCACACACGTCTCCTGTGAATGTTTGGGGCTGAAGATGAGGTGGGTGGCCAGGATGCCTGTTTGCATGTTCCTCAATCCGCCCTGCATTATGCTTGTTTTGAAAGTCGGCAGCGACAAACAGCTGAGAGCGGGGCAGATGGAAGATCCAGACAGAGATTTTGTATCCTTCAAAGAAAAAAAAAAAAAGAAAAGGAAAAACCTGCTTTGCAGACTGTTCGTCTCTTATTTGCTTGGAATCTTAAATATGTCACAGATAAACAGACGAAGCCATTTCAACTTCAGATCATAGCACGCGCAACTATGTTTACTCTTGAATAGGCAATCACAGGCGGAGCTGAACACTTCTCCTGATTCTCACACACTGGCACAGCTTCTCTGAATCATCTGGTACAATGAAAGTGCAGCACTTTGTCCTTCAGGTGGCGGAAAATCAAAACAGCATTCAAATGGTGACACTTGGTCTTTCACTATGGCGACCTCAAAAAAAAAAAAAAAAAAAAGCACCAAGCTTGCATCTGAAGCAATAGATTTTTCTGCAAAGTCAGATCAATTCAGATTATTCTCTTTCTTTTCATAACTTGAGTCAGGCAGAAAACAGAGAGCATCATTTCCAGTGAAACACCACACAGGCTAATAGGAGTAACAGGAAGTGCACTGACTAAATGTCATGGGTGGCTGCTGCAATCATACTTGTAATACTTGCTGTGCATTTTGTGATTTGAATGTGCCTCCCACAGATAGGGCACAGGCAAAGCATGAGGGCCACCTGTGCTCCCTATCAGGCCTATTTGAATAGTTTGGCCCGATAACAGGACGCAGGATTACTGCTGACCTGACGTCAACATCAGTGCTACCACAGCTTGCCTCTCGGTGACAAATTGCATGAAAGAGAGTTGCTGTTTCCTCTTGATGCCTGAACACAAAACAGATCTTTGAAAAGCTCTCGTCTCAGCGCTGGTCCCACAAACAATGGATATCCTCGTCCCTTTCAACTTTTCCATGAATGCTCGTCGCCCGCCAGTGAAGAAAATCATCAGAAGAAGAAAATAACGCAGTTTTGAGCATTCTCAGATGCAACATGCTGTTGTGTTTAATCCGAAGGGGCCTACCAGTGACAGAGAGGGGTGGATACGAAGAAAGATAGAGTAAATGAAGGAAATAAAAACCACATCACAGGATGGAGTGAAAGTGTTTGCAGGAGAAGAACTTGTAATACTTGCTGTGCAAGTCTGACATCAACAGATATAAACAGTGCCTACTTTTGTGGTGTTATTCGTTAAACTGTGTGTCTTCTCTCTTGGCGTTGCCTCGGTCTTTATCTCCTGGTATCCACACAGCTGTCTGTCTGCTCGCTGCAGCCACTCAGTCACTGGGTTTCCAGGCTGGCAGGTCAGGATTAACTCCTTCTGACTGCTGGAAATAAAAGCTGCCAAATGCGACACAACCCACCGTTCTCCTGCTCTGGAGTCAGTCACTCTCGCTTTTTCCCCGTCTCATCATTCTTTCTTCATTTTTTGCAGGGTTTCATTCACACTAAGTGGTTTAACTCACCGTTTGCCTTCAGGTTAAAGTGAAAACTGTCCCTGACAGATTTTATGAGCTGTAGCTAGCTAGCTAATTAAGCTAATGTTAGTTCCACGTGTTGGTTGGAATCACTGCCTCCGGCTGGTTTTTTAATGTTTCCAGCTGACTTGTATTCATCCAAAATCCTGTAAAATCGTTGTTAATGTGCATTTAACGGTTGTACATGTGATATAATACTAACATACCGAGGCTGTAAAACCAGGCTGTTATTTCGTTCCAACATAAGCCTGTTAAACTTAGCTTAGTTTACATACTCGGACAAACAAGATAAAGGCTAGATTTATCATATTTTTAAACACTATGCTACAAGGCTCTCAGGATGAGGACTAATGCTATCTCAGATAACGAGTTTGGCTGGGGATGCTGGACTGTAAACCTCCTTAAATCCAATAAAGGGCAGGACAGAGCAGCTAATGTTAGCCTCCACTGATATAGCATCCAGGACCAGTTTCCACACAGTGGGGAAAATAAACGGTGAATGTTCTCTCATGAACAGGCTCTCCTTTAACATAACCACAAAACAATGCCATATGAAGCACTCCCAGGCCCTGTTGGTAGCTGGCCAAACATGCTAACAAATGAATCCATCCCTTACACTTTGGCTCTGAGTTTGTGGTTTTGGAGAAGCTAACTCTCCAAGCTCTTTAAATGCGGAGCGTCGCTCGTGTTACAGCTCCATGCACAAAGCTCCAACATGTGTAGAAATCCATTGACAGGACTGCTGCTTAGTTACGGTTGCTAAGCCATGATTGGGTAATATCTGCTCAGGGGAGGGTTTTAGTGAACGCCACATCTACTGGGAAAGCCTGGAAGGGAAAGCACGACTTGGATGAAACAGTTAGCGAACACTGTCTCTCCGCTGGGACTCCCAACTATAAAGTTGTGTAACTCTAATGCGAGTGTGACGCAGACGATAAATACTTAAAAGACAGTGACTTCTTCTTTGGTATCTCTATTAACACTGAATGACTACAGCATCCGTCAGAAGTGATCATTACTTAAAGAAACAGGCTCACACACAGTCAATACTTCAAACAAAAACTGAATGTCTGAGAGGGATTCGGAGCTCAGGGGTGCCCAGCTTAATTCAAGACTTTAATCGATTCAGTGTTTGCTCTATGGAACTGCATTTAGTTAGTTAGCAATAATGGATCTGCTCCCTGGCTGAAATTACATTGTATTCTGGCATTACAAACATATCGAACGGCTGGGGCCTCGAGTGGTTTTGAAGCCACAGGTCTTTTGACTAGATGACTGTATCGTAGTTACACAGCAGCAGGAACTCTAATATATGCAATCAGTATTATGAGTAAAGCAGTGTATGTGTGTATATATGCATATGTCGTAAAGACTTGACTGGAAAGATGACAAATGCACTGCTGGGTCCGTGTGAGCTGACAGCGATGATGTGCCGACAGAGTGTTGAGGAGCAGGGGCCAGCATCCACCTCCTTCTACGTACTACCCAGCAAACAAAAGGCCAAAGGTAAAACACACTCTAACTGATGCCAACATCATCCGCACTGAGAGTGCGATTTGCAAGTGGTCCATTTCTTGAACATTTTCTACTTCAAAACAGCAAAACGCTCAGAGCCACTGTAGTCACACAATGAAAGACAGATGTATTGATATAACCGAAGTTTGAGACACGCGTACGGACAGGCAGAAGCTGAACGCCTACAGCTGCAGATAACAGAGACTGTGACATTCACTCAAGAGTTCTGGACCAGCCAACGTTAAACACCCTCGGAGTCCCTGCTGATCCGATTCATGCGCGCTCTTCTCCTCTCCACAGTTCGCTTGCAGAAAAGCACCAAACTCACTTCTGAATCCTCTTTCACCAACTAGAAACTAATCCAAACCTCTGGCTAATCACAACACACTGAGGAATACTTGCAATTCAACGCTGTGATCCACCTTTGGGTGAGAGCTGAGCTCCATTCCAACAGTGGACAATGTGTGCATGAGTCAATCTGGCATGACTGTGTTTACCTCATGTGTAAGTGATTCATCCTTCCCCCTGCCCCAAGTCCTTGTCAAAGTAAATACAGCTCGCAGTAACTGAGGGACATTAGTGCGTTACATTTGTGCTGATCAAAGTAACTTTATTGGTCTCCCCGGGGAGAAATTTGCAGTGGATAACGGGAAATTGCTGCGTCAGTTACACTATGCAACAGAGACATACAAACACAGAATATATAAAAAAGTCAGTAAACGTACCGTGTACATAACCAATTAGGCTCAACAGAAAAAATGAGCAGTGCAAAAATTGCTGTCCATGGACTTATGCAAAAGAGCAATTATACCACCTTCTACCATACATGCCTTGCAGACACTCATTCATATTTCAATCCTAAATAAATATACATTCATTGTTCCATTTACTTCAATCCTAGATAAATATACATTCAATGCTCCATTTACACCCATACATACAATCAACCATGACAATATATTCCCTCATACGTTCATTCATACGTACATGCATCCCTTTGTCCATACAACACTGCCCTTGCATTCAATCCTAAATAGAAAATACATACATTGTTCCATTTCTACCCATGCATTCAGCCATTCAGTCCTTCCTTTCTACATTCGTATACATACAGTATGTTCACCATTTCTCATTGATGAACTTAATTGAGAGAGGTATGAACGAATGTTTATACCTGTTGTGTTTGCACAGTGGAAACCTATACCTCCTTCCTGAATTCATCAGTATGTATTCGGAAGACAAAGGATGCGAGGTGTCAGGCAGAATAGTCTTAGCCTGTCTTACTGTTACCTGATCAAAGAGCTCCTGCGGGTTGAGAGGTGGTGGTGATCAACATTTCTATAAGAGGGAAATGTGACACAGTTTGAGCTGACTGTCAATGCCACACAACTCATCTTAGGGAAAAAAAAAATCACTTTTCACCACTTTAATCCAACTAGCATCCATCTGTGGCTTTACTCAAACAGCTGATAACGTCCTTAATAAAGTCAGTGTTTGTTGGTTTTTCCTATGGTTTGGTGCCACCCTCCTCTATCTGCCACTTAGCTCCCCTCTCACACCACTGATTAGCAGGAGAGTAGACTCAACAGTGGGATGTTGGTTTGTCACAAGCCGGCAGGAAAAACCCTCTGAGGTCTGTCCAACAAGGAAGACTTTAATGAGGCATCCTGGTGCGCCAGCAGGCTCGTGTTTGTAACATTATCCTCCTGTGTACAACAATGCACTAACAGATACCGTACAGGTCTGTGCTGAGTGTAGCTGCTGGGTGTCTCCCAAAGTTTCCTGTCATACTAGATTGTGTATGGAAGAAGGAGGAAGGTGGAAACTGCACTTTCAACCCATAAACTACACCCTGCCGGAAAACATGTTTCACATGTGTCATAAAACTGCAGAAAGATGCCAAGAGGCAGATGATACTCCCGTTTTTCTAAGAAACTATGGGCCTTTGTTCTAAAGATTGAGAGTGATAATATTTTTCTAAATTGTCCATATTTCTAGGATTTGTAAAGAATTATAATACAATTGATTGAGCTCATCCAATATTCCTCAGTTGCAGAATCACCAAAATGAGGCAGATGAACCTCGCGTATCTCAGCTCAAGTCTCAGCTTTTACACAATCAGTCGGTGTGATTCAGGCCTGCAAAGGAGGCTCAGCATCACCGTGTACCCTCATAAAAGACAAACTGTCACTGCAGCTCTAAATTTATGATCGGAGATATGAGGCATATTCTGTTCAAAGGTTTGCTCTTGACCCCTGGAGACCAAAAAAAAGCTTCCAAGGAATTTGTCAGAAATGTCAATGTTTGTGACATTTTGCACAGGACACGGTGATCGCTTACAGGCACAAATGCTGTGTTCAAAAAGTGCCTTTAAGTCAGCATACAGGATCTAACAAGAGGGACACTTCTGAAAAATAGGGTGCTTTTGAGCTGATAATAGTCGAAATACGGCTTTGATCTGCAGAGTGACAGTATGATGGGTGCATGACAAAGCTGGAGAAGTGAGTTGAACTAATTCTTCTGGCAGACACACTTTCTTCAGATTATTCAGACGTGGGCATTCGAGTTAGCTGCCATGATAGTGTGAGCTGTGCTCCGGCTGGCAGGCACGGAGCTGCTGGGCTCTGAATTCACCACAGTGCCTCCAAGCAGCGATGACACAACAACATGTAGCTTTGTGTGGTGTAACGTTGGATGCAGGCGATACCTGTGAACAGCAAGAGGGGGTTGAGGGAGTCCTGGCTGAAACGTGTGCTGCGTGTGAATAACCTCTGTTTCTGTCAGCTGCTTGGAAATTTTCTGGGCTGCACTAAATGCTCTATAGACATCTGCAAGTCACCATTATCTCTCTGTTTAATGAATGAATGAGTGTACAAATGTGTGAATCACACTTTGAGCATAACTCCCAATGAGGAGTGTTTGTCCATATTTAGAAATCTACCACACCTGTTACGCAATTAAATTCACAACCTTTCCAGTTCGTCTACTTTTTTCCAATAGAAGAAAAAAGATGGAAAGGTAAATGAACAGCACAGAACCAGTAAGGTACTTTTAATAGCATAATGAGGAGTTGATGGCAAGGACACCAGTACTGAAACTCGATAATATAATGGCATTAATTAAGGAATACTCCAAACATTCTACAGTTCCAGCTTCTCAATTAGGAAGATTTGCTGTTTTTACATTGGATTTTAGAATACCTTCTGGTTTTGGACAGGGATTTTAAGACATATCTTCCAGCTCTGGGAACTCATTTAGGAGCATTTAAGTAAAAATAAACTTTGACATTTCTGAAGAAGCAAGAAGCTACAAATGAAAAAAATTGAATTTCCTTTACATTTAAGGGATGCACCAATCACCAGAAAGTGTTTAGAAACTGTTGGTTGTAATTTCATCTTTGGTCCCTCTGTGCAGAAAATTTAGTCCATTTATGTAAAATATACTAAACTACACCTACAATGCTCATGACAGCAGTAAAAAGCGATTAAATGATGGGAAACAACACTTCGCCTATGCAGCAGCACACTTGTTTAAACAGGTTACACCTCTGTGAAAGACACCAGCCAGGCGCAGCTGATCATACAGGATCCATATTAATGCCAGCTGCCATCTAACTCCACAGAAAGTTGCTTATCGTACGAGTGTCACTTTGACCCCCTTAACAGCCTCAAATATACGCACAGACACACACACACACAGACACACACACACACACACACACACACACACACACACACACACACACACACACACACTGCATGAGAGAGAGAGCTATCAGCCTAATGGAAAAGTAAAAGGGCTGCTTTGGTTGACTGGAGCAAAGCAAACACAGAGAGACAGATAGGACAAGACAAGAGACAGGTGGAATACACACAGGGCGTTCACACACATAAACACACACACACACACACACACACACGCACGCGCACACACACACACACACACACACACACACACACACACACACGCTACCAAATCCAGAGGGGTGATGGAGGCAGTGTACTGTGCACACAACCACCCACGCAGAGCTCTTCAGCAGGATACACTGGCCCACATTAACACAGGCAGACACACACACACACACACACACACAGGCAGAGACACGCACACACAAACACAGTAAGCTCAAACTGGATGCTCCCCCAGCACAAAAGATGACTGTGTTCAGTCTCTCTCCCTCTCACACACACATAGAATATAGATGTGAGCACAATGGCAACATGTCTTCGTCCACATGTGAACACCTGGAGGATATTTAACTTACATTTCACACTTGACATACTGCTGCATGTACAGGCCTGGCACATCATACTGGAATCCATGCCTCCACACACACACACACACACACACCAAGGCAATCTGACCAGTTAGTAGTAGCAGCAGTTTCAGAAGTTGCTGTAAAGCCACTACATGACTCACACAGGAAGAATAAGTACAAAGTGAGGGAAATTAAAGTGACTTACATACAATCAGCAGTGTATTTGTTACTCCTATCCCTAATCTAATCTAGTGCAAAAGCCCTGCTATAACTCCAACAGTCACAAAGATTATGATGTTCAGTCATTGTTGAAACTGTTCTGGAGAGGTGTTGATTCGACTGTGGTCACTGTGTCGTTTGCAGTGCTGTTGAGCTGTATTGAGTTGTACTGAGAGGTGTTACAAATAGCCTGCAACCATCGTTTGATGAATCTACCAGGACATTTCTCGATTGATTGTGTGGTTTATGAAACCAAATCATAAAATAGTGAAAAATGGCCACGAGCTCCTTGAGTCTGAGGAGGCGTCTTCATATGTCGGTTCAAAACCCAAAGACATTCAGTTTCCTATCATTTAATAAAAGTAAAAGCAGCAAATCCACACATCTGAGAGGCTGGAGCCGCCAGATGTTTGGCAATCCACTCATCAAATGTTTCTAATAATTAGTCCACACTCACTGACATGAATGGGCAAAAAAAACCACGAAGTTAAATCTCTGTGACAAACTGAACATCATAGCAGGACGGATGCTGTAGACTGCATCAGTTCAGATTACTGCACCTAAAATCAGCAGACAGGACATGTGGACACCTCAGGAGTCACGTTTAAGTGAATCGAGGTTGTTCCCACAAGACCAGAAAAAAATGAATGTTTAAAGCCGCCTTAAAAATAAAAGCAGCATGTGTAGCGGTGCTTTAACCCGGCGTTAATCTGCACACTTCCTGATCTCTGCTCATTTCTCGGAGCAGCAGCTTGTGCTGACGTGCTCTACAGGCTAACCCCCCACCCCCGGCCCTGTGAGCCAGGCCAGCAGCCTAATATTAATAACAACCACTCTGCATGCTTTCGCCTTTATTCTGCTCTCACATTAACCGGCTCCGCCACGTTAAAGTGCTTAACATGCTGCCCGGCGTGGACGTGCTCCGCTCCCACTGCCACGGGAAGGCAATCGCCGGCACAGCGGGAGGTCTGTGCACGCCGACCGGCCAGCCCCGCTACCCCGCTGCCCTTGTCCACACTCATCTCCACCAAATCAATGCCTGCCCACTGATACTAGCAGGCCCTTTATCACATTCCCCTCAGCATCGGTGCGGCCGCTAAACAGAACCCCCGAACAGAGGCACAGCAGCGCCAAATCACGCCGCTCCATCTTCGCTTTGTGCTTGAGGAAAACATCCAGACGGACCGTGTAGGCAGAAAAGGCAGTCGGTGAGAGCAAACCCTACCTTTCGACTCAGCGCTGTCCCCGAATAGAAGTAGTAGGCAATCCCCAGCACCCACAGCACGGCAAAACATAACAATATCCTCGATTTCCTCCGCATGGCTGCCTCGTTTTTCCGTCCGCCTGTCGGTGTGTTTCGTGGGTCCGCTCCGGTCTGGTCTGCGTGTCGCGGCTCGTACCGGTCGACTGTGTCCGTGCAGGGCGCTTCGCCGTGCGGCTTCGGCAGGCTTCGTCAGTCGGTCAGGGGAAGCGGAGCGAGCAGGAAGCAGCGCAGCCAGCCAACATCAGCGGGGTTAGAGGGCAAAGGCTAGCCGACTCTAATCCAATCAAACACCGGCTCGGGGAGCCCTGGAGGAGGGCCTGTGCTGGCAGCGAGTCGAGCCGTGCCGTGCGGGTCCGTGCTAAAGCCGAGTAAAGGGGGTGGGGACAGTCCCTGTGGGAAAAGATTGTTGTAAAATTTCAGTTATGTGGCTCTGGGAGCTGCGAGAGAGGATCTGTGATCATCATGCCTCCTGACTCCTCTCTGCTGTGGGGCTGCATGTGCGCTGAGGAGGCGCTGGGGGCGCTAGAGACACTTTAAACCGGGTTAAACTGGAGAAACTAAGCGCTTTCTCTTTCTCTTCTCTGGTTCTGAACCAGGCTGGTAAAAGTAAGGACACAAGCTGAACGGTTTGGAGGACTATCAGCTTTATCTAATGTTCTCCTTCTTTTTCCCTTTTCGTTCCGTTCCGCTCTTTTCCTTTCCTTTTTGTCTCCTTCCTTCTTCCCTTGGCCCCTTCCTTCCGTCCTACTTTTGTTCCTTCCTTGATTCGTCCCTTGGTGCCTTCACTTGCTCCTTCCTTCTTTCCTCTTCGGGTTCCTTCCTTCCTTTGTTCCTTCCTTCCACCCCCCGTATTCCTTCGTCCCTTGGCTCCTTCCCTTTTTTCCTTCCATCCTTCATGCCTTCCTTCTTTTCTTCCTTCACATGTTCCTTCCTTCCTTCCTTCCTTCCTTCCTTCCTTCCTTCAGTCATCCTCTGCTGTCCTAGGCCTCTGACCCCAAAAGAAACTTCTGATGAAATTCGGCCGATTATTTTAATTGAAAATGAATTCAGTTCATAAAGAGAAATTCCCATTTACTCTTTCATTTTTCTCCCTAAAATAATCTGATTCCCACCCAGAACAATCTGAGAAAAAGAATAGTTAGTTGACACAGATTTCTGTCTACATCAAGGTCCTATATATGAATAAATAAACATTAAAAAGAAAAAAACTATGATTTGGGCATATTGTATTTTATGCATTTTATCACACCATCCTTATCAAAAAATGGGGTCATGGCAGTTTCCCTGTTTAGATTTCCATGTTCCTGAGCATCTGAAGGGTTTCTCATCCATTTTGCTTTAAGGTTGAGACTGAAAGTTCACTTTGACCTTGGAAACAGTTTGCTGACAGAACAATCACACCTCAAGGTTCATTTAGTATCTTTTGCTTTTGCACTACAGACAAAACAAACAGACTGAAGACATCACCCTGGGGTTCAGGAAACTGAGATGAGCATTTTTCACTATTTAAATGAATAATCAATGACACTGATCTTTAGTTGAAGCCTTAAGAAAGTTGCTGTCATCACAATGCATACAAAACATTAAGAACAGTTAATGTGTTGTACGAAAGTGAATGAAAGATTCTTCTTCTTCTTCTTCTTCTTCTTCTTCTTCTTCTTATTATTATTACTATTATTATTATTATTATTATTATTATTATTATTATTATTATTATTATTATTATAGACTTTCTTAAAAAGGCTCAGAAAATATGGCTTCAAACCAAACAGCTCTCCAAAACATCAACAAGTCATCACCAAAAGTGCAACAATCAAATCAAAGTGAGAAAAAAAAACAAACAAACATTATTAGGTATTAATTATAAAACTGCTTCAGTGGAAGTGCGTGGGTGTGGATTGATCAGATTTGACTGACACTTGTGCTGCAACATGAGCAAACAACCCCACATTCAACATTCAAATGCTGCCAAATCGTAACTGACGCTGGAAATGATTGACATCACCCTTTTCCCATCCACTTCAAACCAGTGACAAAACAAAAATAGAGAAAATGTCTTACATCAAATATGCAAATGGTTGTAACTTTGGCAGAAAAGCGTGTGTCTATGTAGGACCCCATTACCCAGTTTGAAGCAGGTGGATAAAAAAAGACTTCAGGGCCTTTAAAGCTGCAGAAAATGAAACATTCGGTGTCAGATTAGCTGACGGGTCATTTTTGAGAATTTCTAAATGTTCAGTCGGACATTTTGGAGCAAGTCAATCTGACATTGTTGAACCACTTGAAAGCAGAGTTCAAATAGGTGTTTGCATGGCCTGTGGCACTCGGATCAGCGCTCTCTGAGATAGATCTCAGCCGTAACACCTTCAGCTAAACTAAAAGGTCTAGTTCAGGTTCAGCGTGCTGGTTCAATCTGCCTCTGACATTTTCCATTTTCACGGTGACAAAATGCGATTTTGAGTGGAGAGCAAAATGCCCCAAAGTCCAAGTGAAAAATGCTATGAATTCACACTTTGTGCTGAGCCTCCAAAGAGTGTCCCGGCAGTATTACACACACATTTATTCATTGCTGCTCCCCCCGCGGTGGTCTGAAGAGAGCCTCGGTGTGTTTATGTTACCTACTGTCGTGTTAGAGCATAGATGGATGGAAGGAAGTCAAACTGCAGTTAGAGAGAGAAGTGGAGGAGCAAGAGGCCGAGAAACAGATGCTGAGCAGATTTAGCAGCACAGGGGTGAAAGATGTTTTTATCTTTTGCCCTTTTCCTCGGACGTCCTGAGTAACTGTTGTGGGGGTCTCAAATTACCCCTGAAGAGGCTCAGTTTGCCTTTCAAGACCTCTTCCAGAAATAGAGAGGAGAGACAACAAGTCTTGGCTGTGAGCTTGGCAACCATCTTCACTTATGTCAGACCTGTAAAAAGTTACTCTAAACAAGATTAACGTGCTTGTATTTCATTGTCATCTGTTTTTATAAATCCTTTGAATAATTAAGGCCAGGAATAAATCAAGGCTAATATCATCACGACTGAAAAGGGGCTTCCAGACGAAGGTAACACTCACAAAAGACTTCCATCTTTAAAATGTCCTCCTCAGTGAAGTCTCTTTGATTTATAACCTCCTTATCTGTTTTTTTTGTCATGTCTGTCTAACAGGTGTGGGTCTGCTGTCACTATATAAATATGAAGCATGCACACATTATACTTTAGGAGACACTCAAGAAAGGAAACCTGATCACGTGATCTATGACTAAGACAAAGAGCCAGTGAAATACAGGCCGAGCAACTTCATTTCAATGAGCCGTTGCAGGGAGTATTGTGAGAAACTTATCCAGCTGGAAGAACTGCTGCCAAGAAAAAGGATGTTTTCCCTCAGTCTACAGCACGGACTGATGGGTCCAAAATATTTCAGCGCTGACTGTTGTTCTGCTTTCTACAATCAATGAATATTGAACAGATTCGAGTGTGCTGATGCATTTTCTATGTGATACTTAGAGTCAGTCTTTATCTGGTGAGCAGTGCTCTTTATATACTGTTTATGGACAGTTAGTCACATACCACTGGATAACGCTACTCATGCACCGGCACTAATAAATGCAAAAACAGCTCTTTAAATATTGATTTAAAGTCAGGGACGAGTAGTTTTGGTAAACTTGGTGATAAATCTGCGAAACAAGCCTCAATTTTCTGTAGAAACCGGCAAAGGAGTGTGAGAGGTCAACGTTTGGATGCATTTCTGAGAGCTGTGCTAGAAGAGCCCAGAGGACACGTTCAAGCCGTTTCCTGTTTGAACTGTAGACCGAAGTCCTCATTTGTGAAGCTTTTACTGAGGCAAAAGGCTCTTTGAGGGACCATTGTTCTAAAAACTATTTTCCATTTTCCAGCTTTGCTTTGATTCCCTTGTTTTGTAGAATGATCATTTTTCCATTTGCAAACATTTGCATAAACCTTGAGGCAAAACATTGTCACCTGTAAAAGGAGTTTTAAGCCAGTCTGATCAAACCCTTTATTACCAAAATATAGAATATATTGTACATGCAGGCACAGTGGAGGGTCCAATTTATTCATTTCAATATTTTCTACTGCGCTGCATTTATCTGAAAGATACATCTACTAATGAGACTGAGGGAAAAAGAGTTTTCAATGAAGGTCCCCAAACCTTTCAAAATGCAAATGAATCAGCATTAATGGAATCGAGGATTAAAAAAAGCAAACCCTGAAAATCTAAACATGTTAAATGTGGACTTCTATTTTTAGGACCGTCAGTGCATCCAAACCTCTGTGGTTTCTTAAAGGGCTTGACTTGATCATGGCTTTTCTTCGCATTAATATTTACAATGTCGGTTTAAACAATCAGTTTACAGCATGAAACCACTGAGCTGTCACTTCGTGCATCAGCGACTCAGTCCATCCACTGGAAGCAAAATTAAACCACTGTCAGGTCAGTTACACGACGCAACCAGCTACTGGAGCCAGAGGTGTAACACAAGGACACATTTACAGTGAGCTTTGGACTTTGCTATTAGTGATTAGGAGAGCCCTCCACTCATCAGGCAAACAGTTTCTTTCAATAACTGGACCTGAACCTTTTTTTTTTGAATAAAACACATACAGTAGATCCAGAAAGTTACATTTACTGTCCTGTTGCAGAAACTAAAGGACAAAACACCCACAGAAATGTTGGAGCTCCTCTTGAAATCAATAGCTTCAAGTTGTGGTAATAAGAACAATAGCATCTCCATTAAAGTCTAAGAGACTCCATGAATCCAAGTTTCATTTCCTCTCTGTTTTACACTGACGCCTACCCACGACATTATTTTATCATTCATTTGTGTCTTGTTTGGTGTTTCACAAAGTGTGACACGGGCATGGTGGACGAACAGATGGACAGACAGAGAAAGATATAAAAAAAAACTAGTGTCCACAAAATGACACAAATTAAACAGACTACTTTATATTTCAGTTTATCTGTGTGAAATCATTACATTTTCTTAAAAAACAGCTATATAAAAAAGTCAGTTGACACAAATATCCTTATTTTTTTCAGCAATTCAATGAATTGATAATCATATCTCAGCTGTTACGTCTGATTTCCCATCGAACAGCAGAAATTACATATAAACACAATCTTTACTTTTATTCAAAACACACTCAAACTTAATTAAATTGAAACCTAAACCAAAGGTTGACTGTGCTTGCTGTGGCAGGTCAAACTGTGTACTTGTCCTCCCCTTGCCTCTGTGCTTTGTGGTAGTGGGTGTAGCTGCTGTACAGTTCATTGAACACCTCTCTGACTCCCAGCTGCAGTCCAGCCATCAGAAACTTAATATCCTGCTCCATACACAGGTCCAGAATCTGATAGATCCCCTCTGTCAGATGCAGCTTAATGTCTGGTCGCAGAGTAACCTGGAGAGGCAAAGGAGATGTTAGGAGAAAAGATGGGAATTTAAAATAAGGCAAAAAGAAATTTGGATGAATCTGGGCTCAACCGATGTTCGTATCTATTTGATCAACCATTCCTTTGTTTCACTGGTTGAAATTCCAGAAACACACTAAGTCCCACCAGGCAGCGATGATCCTTCATACCACTCTTTCTTGGTTTATTAATGGCAACATGATACTGAGTGACTGTACACAGCCTGAGGGCCAGCCTGAAGCAAACATATCAAGCTACAAATGATGTGCCACATTAGTTGAAAGCTCATTTATGTGTCACATCCAGCTTCATAACCATAAGCTTCAGTCAGCCTGAGTGGCATCAAAGCACTTGACAGCATCAGCTATCCTGGCAAAACGAATGTTAATGCAAATGTTAAGAGCAGGACTACAAAGAGACGACACCGATATCAATTTATTACTCCTGTTTGAGTGGGAACAGCAAATATTCAAAGAGACAAGTGGAGATGATGGGTGGTTCTTAAGAAATGGTCCTTAAAGCTGGATTTGAATCCTCAGGCGTATCAGAAAAACAAAGTTCTCTAAAGGGGATAAATTCATTCTCATGATGTTATTGTGCCTATTTTCAGCCTATTGTACTGTAGGCGTGTTTCTCTTTTTGTTTTTCCAAAAACTTTCCAGAAATTGGGGAAAAGCAATATGAAGTTTTACAGCATGTTTTAGATGAAGTATGTAGTATTCAGCTAAATTTTAAGCAACTCTTTAAATAGGAATTGTGTAAAATCATAAGCCGCTGCACACACAGGATCAGTCTCGTATCACATGTGCAGCCCGCACTACTGCCAACACCGTCTGAGCCACAGGACTGCAGGCCTTCAGCCAAACCTTGATTATTTGACTGGAGTGAATATACTTACGATATTTCAGCGAGGCGGCAGATAGTAGCCTAAAGTAAACTACACAGGTTATAAGTTGAACTAAATCTATAACTAGTTTTTGCTCGGTAGCTGTTAGCGTGAGGGATGCAGGCTGATTGAGCGTGCCAACTCAAGAGTTTTAATTAATCTATTTCCATTCATTCTTGTTAAACAAGTCCACTCAATTAAAATTCAATTCACCTAAACTATTGATTTGTTCATATCTATTAGGAGGCTTTTCAATTATGTCTGCTTATCATGCGGTAAAAGGTTTGCTCACATTTGCCGATGACCTGGTAAATACAGGCTGACTGAATAACCCTTATATTCTTATATTTCTCATAAATTCCCATCAGTCCCTGGAAGTTTCCACCTTGAATATTGCCGGTATTTTGCAACCCTACTCTGAACTGAACTGAAAACTTAGTGGACAGCATCATTTTTAAACCAGGTTGAAGTTCAGGTCTGAAACTCAATGCAGAATATTGTCGAGTGACCCTGATCGATGTGATCATCACACCTCTGCCTGTGTGACAGCAGCGAACAACCAACACGACACCAAGGTTCGCTCGCCTCCTCCAACAACACACAATGTGCAGGCGCACACACACGTGAGGAACACAACGGAGAAACAAAACCTTTTGTGCTCAGTGAACCCTGCACGACCAGTCAGGAGAAAATTCAATAGCGTCTATCCATTCATGCCGGTTACATTATACCCGCACAGGCACACAGGTGCTGCACACCACGACCTGATGACTGGTGCGGTTGGCTGCATCTCAGCCCTCAGACTTACATCATGATGAAGACTGTGAAGATGATGGCAGCTACAGCTCGTGACTGTACCTGACTGTGAATAACTAGCTCCCTTAATTACAGGCTTCGCATTATGACGGAAACAGCTCATTATGGGTTTTCTGCAAACTAAGCCAACCTATCAAAAGTCACTTATTTCCTGTCTGTCAGCCCTGGAAGAGCGACCCTTTCTCTGTTGCTCTTCCTGAGCTTTCTGTCCTCCAAATATTTTTTCCTAATACATAACATTGTTTTTACTTTATTGAAGGCTTGTGTACCTAAACTTTATATCTGCTGCTGTATCAATTTGCAACCTCAAGTGAACTTGTGAAATCCATTCAACTAAAACTAAATGATTATGTTTAAATGAAGGTGCAGACGCAGAGTTTACACATCAAAGTCTGTTTACAGATCTCGTGGAGCAGTGGAGTGGGCTGCTCTTTATAGAGTTTTCAATAGAAGAGCAAGTCCAACTTGTTCAATATCAAGTAGAAGTGCCCAAATTAATGGACTCCACCCGCACTGTACTTTTCTAACTGTAGCTCTGCTCTAGTTCAGCAACACCTGGCTGCTGCATGGAAAGTTCAGTTCAGGCGAAGAGCCATTAGAAACAGCTAAATTACCTGTGACTTACAAAAGAGGTCCATCTCTTTGAAAAGCCACATTAAAAGCACAATATAAATCCAATGTTAGGATCATTAGGTGACTCACACAGAGCTCAAAGAATCCGAAACACCTCTTTCTCAATATTGCTGTCTTCCTGTCTGTCTGTCTGTCTGTCTGTCTGTCTGTCTGTCTGTCTGTCTGTCTGGACTTTCATGTCTTCCTTTCAATGTGCGACTCTGCTGGAAACTGCTGAGTCAGGTTGGCGTCATGTTAAATACAGTCTGGGAGCAGAGAGGAGCTGCGTTCACAAACCAGACGTGACTCACTGCTTGGAGGGAACATCCAGCCTAAAACTTCATTCCAGTACAGTAATCCTGGACCTGTTCACTCAGATTTGTGAACATTTACAATCTGGCCAATGGAAATACTCCCCATCTCTGCTTTTGAGCGTCAGTGTCTCCGTTACTCTGCTCAGCTGAATCTCGCCAGCTCGACACGCGCCGCCAGACAAACTAGGCTGGATCAAAGGATCAGCTGAGATCCTGCTGCCGTATTCATACGTGTGTGTGTGTGTGTGTGTGTGTGTGTGTGTGTGTGTGTGTGTGTGTGTGTACCTTCTGCAGTTCTGTGACATACTGAGCCACCATGAAGGCCGACAGCGTGGTGAAGCTCTCAGCTGTAGCAGCAATGTGAGAGTACATCCTCTCTATCAATCTGGAGCTCTGGAGATACACGTCACTGTCTGGACCTTTAAAAATGATGATGGTGATGTTTAGTCATTAACCTGTTTACATGTGACAAATCCAGTTTGTTTATTTCGACATCATTCCCAGGTATACTGACGGCATAACAGGCAAGACTTAGGGATTTAGATGCGGTTGCCACTGGACTTTCTGCACTTCAATTGCACTATTAAGGTTTTAAATGTTTGTTTATAAGACAAGGTAATGAATCAGCTTGGAAGTCTTAAAGAATATTAGGTTAGTAGAGGAGCAGAGAACAGGATGGACATCCAGAAAAGAGCACACTGAAAATTACAGATACTTCTACATCTTGCTGTAAGAGCAGACCTATTGGCTTGTCAATGATCATTTCTTTGTGGACTAAGTGGAAATCACTGCAACACAGACATGTGTTTCCGTTGGATTTAGACTGTAAACACTGTGAACCTTCCCTGTCTTAACATTACCTTTGGAAGGTGACTGCTGTTGAGTAATTATCAGTGCTTACCAGTTCCAGTACCGCCCAGGAACAGGAAATTTTCCTCTTTAAAATGTTAATGCAGCATCAAACTGACTTTCAAGTTAATGAATGGTGTAGGGCTCCGTGCAATATTCTTGGTGTATATGTAGATGTGTGTGTGATACTGTAGTGTGACTGTAAATGTGTGCTACGTCACTGAGTTCTCTCTACGCACAAGACAAACTTCTCCCACGGGACACTTCAAATGGTGCTACCAGAGAGCAGTTTGTTACCCATCTGCCTTCTTTGCTACATTTCAAGGACAGACGGGCACACTATGAACAGTATGTTATATTTTGACAAACATGTCAGATCAACTGAATTCTTGACAATGTTTCTCTCCAAACCATTATGTTTTTCTCCATGTTAATAATAAGTTTTGTCTGTGTCCGATCTGTTACCTGTGTCTCCATCTCCTCTCTGCCGACCCTCCTGCATGATGGATGCCACCAGACGATGGAAGACATTCAAGAATGACGGAGCTGCGTTCAACATCACCTGGGCACACAAGTAAGAATACAGTCCCAAAATGTTTACACAGTTAAACATTTGTCAGGTTAGGATATCCACTTATATGAAGGGATGGGATATTTATCAAAGGGACTTCATGGTAAATTACTTTAACATGGATCCTGGTCTGCAAGACCTACTGATGGTCCAGTCTCCCCATATACTGTCGATCGTTTAGGTGGATGAGAGTGGAGTTTACACCCTTACAATCAGAGGATTGTTAAAAAAACAACAGCTACAATAAACCCCACACCAAACATATAGGTTAAATTACAGGAAAACACATAGAAAATGGAGCACAAGGCATCGACTGTGGTAAAATGTTTTTTTTTTTCTAAGTTTAATTAGGTAATTAAAAGTTTTAGGACGTTAGAAGTTGAACAGAAAGACCTTTTTAATTTTGGATAAAACCAGTCCTGCATTATTCATCTACCACATCATTTTCACTGCTTGACTCATAACAGAGCAGCCATAAACTTGCAGTCCAAAAAATGACTTGAGGTAAAAGTTGGATTCCCACAAGAGCTACGTTTGCATTTCTGTCCATACCTCTCTCTGTTCTCTATTCAAGGCCTGCAGTGGACAGGCGGATTGAAGGGAGGGAGAATACAAACGAGGAGGAGGTGATGTCACCAGCTCTGGTTGGAGCTCAGTAATGGTTTCCATCGACTTAAACCCACTCCATGCCAACCGACATTGCGTGCCAGCTCCCCTACCTCTCCTCTCCACCTCCCTCCTCCGTCCTATCACACCTCCTTTCTCCAGCTCACTCCCTGCTTTTGTTTCGCCCTGAAACTTCCCTCATGCATCGCATTCAAATCACATCTGAAGTGTCTTGTTCTCCGTCTACTGCTTCTTCTGTCATCGCTTTATTACTTCTTTTTTTCATTCCCTCTCTTCTTCTACAAATGAGCACCCTCCCTCCCCCCTCTGTCGGTCTCCTTTACTGCTGTGTTTTGTCCCCACAAACATCTGATATCAGTTAGCCGGTTCTTGCCCTGTTTTATTCAGTGCAGCGGCCCCGTTTCGGTCGTACTACGTCATTGTTATGTCGCAAAAAAACTGTCAACATTTCAGAGAGCGAGAAACTGAAAAATTATCACATTAACACCATTGATACGAAAGCGGCTGAACTAAACAAAAGTGGAATGTGGATGTAAAAGTTTCAAACTTCTCGTAAAGTGTCTTTCCGGAGAGAAGAATGCTTTCTGACTCTCGGGGTGCCATGCAAGCACTTCCAGTAAAAGCTAAAAAACTGGGCATTCTGAGGTTTTCGTGCAGCTGCAGCATGACTCTGGTGAGCTGCAATATCCTTTTGTTTAAAGCAACATTCCTCTGGGGCATCCTGTGGGCTCAGCAGCACAGTTTAAGGCACATTTCGCATTTTCGTTAAATCACAGACTCACAGCCGCAGCCTTGACCGTTAACGTCCTTCATTACCCAGGAGCATAGGTTTGGATCATAAGTGGGGGGAGGGTGGGGGAAAAGTTAATGTTAGTTAAATTCCTTGTGCTTTCCACCATAATGTTCCTATACCAAAAAGAAGCCACAGAAATTGCTTCATCATAATGCACTGACCTCATTTCCTTTAAAGACCTGATAAGAACTATTATGTTATATAACAAATGTTGAGAAAGACCCTTTAAACTCAATAAATAATGTTTTATTTCTATCGTTACTACAAAGAGTCTTTTATTGCTTTATCTTTGATTGATGGACTGCTTTACACAGGAGGGTGTGCCTGTTGTTTCAGCTACTCGCAGTAACATTAAGGGGTTGGACATAATATAATAAAATCAGTATGACACAGTATAATTTAACAGCACCACAAACTGCATTCTCCAAAATGACCCTGCAGTTGAATAAACACCTCTCTGAAATCGTTTCAGCACAAACTGAGCTTTCTAACCATGATGAAAGGAGGATTTATTCCATGAGTGTTGGATTAGACTGCATTAGTTTTAGCTCTGTGTTCCTAATAATATATGACATAATTCTTTGACACAGCCACTCTGTCCTCTCTAATACACTCGTGGTTACATGGCGGATATATTCAGTTTTTTCCCCACACACATTTGTGCTTGAAGTGTTCAATGTGTTTATACCTCTCCCATTTGCCCTGCTCTGTTTTTCTTCCTTTGAATATATTCCCACGTCTCCCACAAATAAAACCCCTGATTTTAATCTAATCTAATCTTTCAAATCTCTCTGCATCACCTTGAAACCTCTGACAGTATTGTAACCCGGGTAAATCACTACTTCCTTTTCCATTCATCTCCATGTTTACTACCTCACCCATTCACTCCCTCTCCCCACCCACACCCACCCACCCATCTGCCTCCTCATACCTGAGGATGACACTGGATGATGGCAAACAACGCCTCATGAACAGCCAGGAACGCCGACTGGTAGACGAGTGGGGTCAAGCGGTCGAGGGGCACCAACTGGAGCGCTCCGAGGGCCAAGATCACATGATGAGGGTTGGAGATGAGCCCCTCCCCCTGGCGCAGCACTGATGTCATTGACATCACCGTAGGAACGGTAAAGGGGAGGGTCAGAGAGACGTTCTGACTGGACGATCTTACTAAGAACTGTAATGGAGAAAGGTGCCCACACAGAGAGCTGGAGGTGAGTGACAACACCAACAGACATCTTCACTCGTCACACTACAACAACCACAAGTGTTACTAATAATATTAACAATGGCTCTCTTCTGTTCAAGTGTCAGCCATGACGGTGTGACAGGGAGCCAGCATGCACAGAAAGTGAAGCAGTTCAATGCAATTCACCCATCTTTAATGTCGTTATTTACACCTGTGCTTTTCCTTTTGTAACATTTCAAAATGTCTTCTGTGAAAGAGTGATTATGCACTCTATTGAATATAACTCAGCTTTGTCCAACTCCATATTAATTGAAAACATGCTTTTCAAGAGCTGCATGTTGCAAAAAAAAAAAAAAAAAAACTTTTCCAAATATTGCACTGCTTTTAAAACAGTCATATTTTACAGGCATTAAATGTCAGACTTTTAAATGGGCGAGAGCAGGGTGGAGTAAATATGGAAACAACAGATCGGACAGATGACACACATATGGACAAAATGAGTGTGGGTAAAAGAGACAGTTATAATGTTTAAGTACTGTGTTTGTGTTTGTTTGTGTGTGTGTATGTGTGTGTGTGTGTGCAGTATGGTTAAGCAGACTGCTGTGTTGTCTGTCTGCTCCACCCAACAGGCCTGATGAAAAACACATTGACCAAAAGTGCTTCAGTGGAAATTACAATGAACAGGCATTCCAACGGAAATCAGCAGACCATGATTGTCATTTGGCTGCTGAGTCACTCAAGACAGCCGTCACATATATTTCCAGCACACTGTTATTATAATTATTACTGATGTTGGGCCAGAGAACATACTGTAAAATACTCTTGACACACTGTCACTGGCTTGTCTTAACATGTTTGAGCAACTTATACAGAGAATTCTTGCTTCATGGATTTCCTTTCATCTACACATGGACAGAAATGTAATCACAAGATTAGCAAAATGTAATGACAGCTATTTTAGTGGCACTAAGGATTACTTCTATCCTGCAAGTGCACTACTGAGTCAATTTAATCCATTCTCTCTGCCCCAAACGCACAGCTGGCTTCAGAACAATATCTGCCAGCGTATCCTCATTCTGGTGATTTTAAACTAGGTGCTGTCTAAATTTGGTGGTAATGGCTTCTTTGTGAAAATGACATCTGGACAACACATCACACACCTGCTCTGATCATTTTAGCTTAAGCAGCTCCTTCTATCAGGAAGCAATCGTAAAACAGAATTTCCTCCTCACCCTCGGGTGCTGTCACCAATCTTGCAGTTTGGATTTGGACATTTTCAATATCCCTTTCAAACATTTTAAAGATTCTGCAAAGGTCTGATGACTAGTTTAATACCGGTTACAAAATGACTGGATTGACGCAAACAACTCCTAATCGTAAAACCAAATTCATAAACCTTGGCTCAGGTGCATGCCCACATGTGTATGTAGGCGTGCGTGTGTGTGTGTGTGTGTGTGTGTGTGTGTGTGTGTGTGTGTGTGTGTGTGTGTGTGTGTGTGTGTGTGTGTTTCTCACCACCATAGCAGATATAATCTGTGGTGCAGTGAGCCACAGAGCTTTAGAGCAGGGCTCAGGTAACTGACAGCAGAACAGCAGCTTAATGATGATTACTGCAGATAGCACCTCCTGGAGAACAGTGAAAGAGGAGCTAGAGTGAGAGGACAGTTCATTTGCTAGATACTTAATGTCACAGCAAATTTGACTGCTCGTGAAAATTACAAAAACTAAAATAATAAACCTGAAAAAATGAAATTAGACAAAATAACAACATTTTTTTTGACTTCTAAACATGAAAAAACAAGAGTTCACATTATTAGGATTGATCTGGGCCTCACCCTGTAGCTTCCTGCCTTCAGGTGGCCGGTGTCCAGTCCTTCTCTGATCATCATCAGCAGCAGGTTGAGCTGGCCTGTAGTACTTTTCTCCACTAGGTGGCGCAGCAGCTCCTGCACAGCTGGCTCCAGCTCACAAATTTCATTTGAGGACAGCCAAGAAGCTGAAAGCAGAGTGAACATGTGTTACGCTCAGGACGACGATGCGTAACTGAAATACAAAAGAACACCTCTGCCACAAATTCTACCAACACAAAGACAACAATGTTCAGTTTTGATTGACACTGAGTCAGCAAAATATTAGAAACACATTTCAATATACAGTTTAAAGCTGACCTGTGACCAAACTTTTAAGTCCAATACTAAAGTAAGTGAGACTTTTATTCGTCAAATTGTCTAAAACAGCTGGCATGGAATAAAACAAAGACAGTTTAAACTTATGTCATGTGCATAATGCTGAGGCGTGTACTAATTTCACAGGCAAATGATGTTTGTTCTTCACATACTGTCTGCTTTCATGTACCTGTCAGCAGTCTGTGCACATTCTGCAGTATCTGCATGTACAGCTCATCCGGCTCCTTTCCTTCTTTATTCTCTCCTTGCTCCACCTCCTTCCCCCCTCCCGTCTTCTTCACTGCTTTGTAGAAAGCTGACAGGAAATGGAGAGAGGAAACCAGGAAGTCCATGGGCCTGTGGGCAGAGCTTATTTCTTTGAGGATCTGCTGGCAGATGCCCTGATACAGGCTCATATGCCTCAGCTTGGAGTCATTCTGGTTCTTCTCTTCCTCCACGGAGAGTGAGGACAGTTCACTGTGCAGCATGACAGTGACAACTTCAACCACAAAGGCTTGACCAAGAAAGCTGGCGGGCTGGATGGCAGACTGACTGGCAGTCTGGGGCTTCAGGACAGACTCAACAGCTGGTCCCAGTGAAGCAGTCATTCTTGTGAGCATCTGTACTAAAGTTTGATCCATTGGTTTACTTCTTCCCAGGTTAGAGGACATTGCTTTGGAGAAAGAGGTCAGCGATGCCAGCAGGAGATGAACACACAGAATGGACGCTCCTGGATCTGCTTTACCTGATGCTGAAGCTGGTGCCACACTTTGCCTGCTTGCCATTTCCTTACTGGTGAGAAAGGAGGCGAACTGGTCCAGGTTGAGTCGAACGCTGCTGTTTCTGATTATAATCAACTGAACTGAGCACCTGATGAAGTCCTGCACCGCTTTGATTAAATCCAACCAATCGGGGCTGCGTGTGGCTCGAAATCTTCCACTGTTGCTATGCCAGAGGAGAGAAGACACGACAGTCTGCAGCAGAGTGCCACCATGGATGAGCTTCAAAACACTTTGGAAGTTTCTACCCTCCAGGAGACAAGTCAGAATTCTGAGCAGTTTCACCTGGAGTACAGCGCCATCTCCAGATTCAGGAGACTCCGCAGCCATCTGGTCTGACTGACCGGAGGCGGAGGTGAGCATGAAGAGGAGAAGGAGGAAAATAGAGGAGAGATCCTCAGAGTTCATCCCATCTGTGTTTAGGTGTGTTAAGACTTGGAGTAAATTCAACAGTTCCTTGCTCTGTGTGTCAGTCAGCAAAACAGCCACCTCTCCAGTCTGTGAGGATGCCAATATATCCTCAATTATGGTCTCCTTTTCCACAAGTGTGGGCAGAGGCTGCCTGGCATCCCTCTCCAAAGGGTTCATTCCAATTCCTTTTTCCTGAAACTTCAGGAGCGTGGGACAAACCTTGGGTACATGTGCTGCATTGAGGACTCCAATCATGCTCCGTGCGAGGGAACGAACTGTAGCAGAGAACAGTGAAGGCAACTCGGCAAGAATGGGGCTCTGGAGAAGCTGTGAAGATATGAGGCAGACAGTCAGAGAGCTGGGTGGCGGGTCTTTTCCTCCATCTGTCTGTCTGCTGAGGAGTGAACCCACAAGTGCATCTGCTATACAACCCACATCTTCTCTGCTCAGATAGGGAGCGATCAAAGGCAAATTGGATGTGATGTGATACCAGTGTGCTACAGGGTAGGAGCAGGCGTTCACGCTCCCTATCTGCCCGTCCCACACCTGCTTCCCATCCAGACTCACCGCAAACTCTGATTTAGCTGCAATAAACTGGGCGGCCCTGTTTAGCAGTGTGGCAGCACTGGATTCAGAAAGTAAGGGGGTGTCTAACAAAATCTTCTTTGTCTGTTGCAAAGTGAGGAGTTTGAGCAGCAAACAGCTCATGGGGCTGCAGGATGGTTGCACTGCTGGAAAGATCTCACCAGAGATGAGACTTTCTATTTGGGTTAGCGCTGGAGCACAGTCTTCCGTCTCACTCACAGCTGTTGTCTGGGCTGAGTCGAGAGCTGTGTATTTGCTGCAATGGATATAGAAGAGTGTGTCGACTTCCACACAGGTGTACCGGAGGAGGAGAGTGGCCTCCTGGGTCTTTTGTTCCCACAGCGCTGCCATTTGAGACCGTGAGAGCTGCTCTGGCTCTCTGTGGTCCACATTCTTTTTGCCTTTCCTTGGGGTCCTCTGAACTGAACTTATATTTGTTTTTACAGCCTTCTTTGTGGTTGTCAACAGATGTAATAGGTCCTTGACTACCTGTTGCATCTCTGCCATCAGGACCTGACTCTGCCTAACTACGGGAAGAGGAGAAGCATTGTCTAGAGTCTTCAGACTAAACAAAATGACATGAAGCAGCTGGCTGAGGGAGAATAGCTTCAGAGATGCATCCTCTTTCTCTTGGTCCACCTTTATTTCTTTATTCATCCCTTTATCATCTCGTCCCCCATCAATCTCCATCTTCTCTGCACCTCTTTCCTCCTTCACCAGGTCAGGTAGTATATACCTCCTGATGCTCTCCAACACTGATGAGCAGATCTCTAGGACTTGGGAAGGTGGAGTGTCCAGAAGACAGGTCGTGAGCGAGGCGGAGATGCCCTCAGACAGCAGAGGAGGTCGGAGGTGGTCCAGGGCCGGCTGACAGATCACAGACAGGAGATCGGAAAAGAGGCGAGGCAGCTGACGAAGCTTAGTGTAGGTCTGGAGGAGACTGCACACCATGAGCTGTTTGGGAAACAAACATTTTGTCTCAGTTAATCTCTTTTTCATTTTACTATTCGAGGGTAGTGTCTAATTCTGGGACAGTATTTCATGTTGATTTTTTGGTGAAATACAAACTAAGTTAAGATTAAATCAAGACCTGTCTGGCCCGTTGCACTCGTGCTTCCATGCACTCCGAATCAACCCAGGCCGAGGATAACAGCTGGTCCAGGTCTGGTTCAAGAATCAGATGGTTGAGATTCAACAGAACTTTTAAACAGCGGTACCATGCTGGGATGCTGAAAGACAAGAGAGGAAAAGTTTCCACTGTATGACAAACAAATTAGACAAAAAACATGACTTAATTTTATTTGAATGTGAAAAACCATTAATAGACAATGAAAAATACATCAAGGGGAGTGTGTGTTTTGTGTTTTTTTACCTTGGCTGGGCTTGGTTGAAGAGCATTTGTCCCAGGGCTCTGTAAAACTTGAGCTGGACCTCTCCATGCCTGATCCTGTCTGCTGCTACATTGTAAATATCAGCAGACAGAGTCTGGCTTAGCAGGGACTCCACAGCCAGCAGAGCCAGGCTCCAGCTCTCTGGGGTGCAGAGGGAGGCTGGGGGACACTTAAGGCCAGGGGACTCAGAGACTGGCTGGTTGGCTTTGGCAGGTGAGGGTGAGTGTCCATCAAGACCCACATCCAAGGTGGGGATCAACCTGGTAAGGAAATAGAAACACAGCATCCTGTGCACTTCCTCGCTCTCTCCTTTGCCTTTTCCGTAGCTTTCCAGAAAGAACTTGAACAGCAGACACAACGTGTTGGACTTCACAGTGTAGTGTAAGGTCGGCTCACAGTAGCCCTGAGTGCTCAGTTTGGAAAGTATCCCACTGACTGGCTTCATTGGGCCTTTCGCCCCTGCAGAACCTCGTTTCCCAGAGTCCTCTTTAGATGGAAGGAGCTCCTCCTTGTAGGAGGTCAGATACTCAGAGGGAAAGAGAGCCAGCTGAAGGATGGAGTCTATCTTTATGCGGATGTCTCTGCATAGCTGCTGACGAAGACCCAGATGTGTGTGAGAAGATGCAAATTCTCCAGAGGTCAGCAGGTGTCTGAGTAGTACTAACGTCTGGATCAGCTGGTTGGTCACCAAAGTAAAGACTCTGTTAGGATTGGCTTGTTGTCGCTGAACTGACAAATAACATGACAGCACCTGAAGCAATACGTCAAATAAATTAGCTGACTGGAGGTTTTCCTTTGGCTTGGGAGGGGATTTATTAGCATCTAATTCTGGCAGACCTGGAGGACTTTCGGTGATCGGCTCAATTTGGGAACTGTCCAAATTGCTAATAAGCTGAGTTTGAAGACACTCTGTCATCACCTCATCTTGACATGTGACAGATTCAGCCATTAGGGGTTCTGTGAGTAATGGCTGTTGTAGCTCACAGCAGGCCAGAGAGCAGAGCTTAGCCAGGAGATCGACCATGAGTTCATACTTGGTGGTGAAAACAGATGAGAGCGCAGGAGAAGAGAGGAGGCCCTGACACACACTCAGTATGGTGGACACACACACCAGTGACTTGGAGCCAACACGCGCACACTCCTGGAGACGCTCAAGCAGAAGCTGGAGGTAAACAGAGAAAAAGGTGTCAGTAAGAGCTTCATATATCAGTGTCAATGCACCCTCTTTCTAGAGTATGAACAGCCAAAATATTAGTCCAACATGTGATACAGCAGCAGACAATCACAAAAACAATTTAAATAAATCAGTGTTGCACGACAGCACACCTGTGCCATGTTGAGCCTCAGGCTGACGGTCTTGCCCTGCTTGAGAAGAGAGTGGAGCTTCCTGCTGTGAAGCAGATCATCAAGGTAACACCACAGTCCCTCCAAAACATGGTGAGAAAACTCCACCTTCTGACTGTACCAGCCTGTCAGGGCGTGAGTGCACCAGTCCAACAACACCTGCAGCGGAAATAGGTCAAGAATTAAGTCAAGAGTTAAGCTATTAAATTCATTTAAACAGTCAATCTTTTCTTCTGTGAGATTTTTCATTAGATTGTCAAATGGACAATGAATGAATCCAAATGAATCAAAAGTGAAAAAGCACTTAACAAATGAGAGAGTAAATCTGTAACCACACCACCACATTAAGACAGGCAAAAAGCGTTCATTATCCTTCAATGAAGACACAAACGCTGTGTGTGGCAACCTCAGTTGTTACCTGTTCTTTGTTGGGCAGCAGGCACTGAGTGGAGATCCAGGCAAAACGTGCCAGCTTCAGCTTGTCCTCCCATGGAGTCTGAGGACTCTTCAGTTTCAGATGGATACCTGAGTAGATGGCAGCCATCGCTGCAGTCTGTGCTACTGCTGCACAGACCTAAAGAGGAGGGACAACAGAGGAGCAAAGGTGAGAACACCTTAATATCATCTATATATACTGATGAGTATTCAGTCCATTTAACAGTGATAAACTATACCAGCATTGAAACTGGTACTTTACATCAAAATGCACGTGCAAACATCCACTCACCCAGGACAGTAAAGAATTCACATTTACCACAAAGACATAAACCACAGACAGCAACTAAGCCAGAGGAAATAGAAAAGTTTTGTATTTTCAATGTCAACACAAGTATGACAGATGGCAATTCATCAGCACCAAAGCTAAGTAACCAAAGCACCCACACAACTGGTGGAACTTGGAAGCGACGCAGAGTCTGGAGCAGGTGTGATGAGCAAATTATTTTTCATTGTCAAATCTGTTTCAAGTCTGTCTGATGTCCTCAGTGTACAAGGCTTTAACAAACCGGCATGCTTTCATGCTAACGACAGCTAGCTAACGTAACCTGGCATAGTCTAGCTAAAGTCAAATGACGCTACTACTGAGGCTGCTTCTCGTCTGCACGCAGGCAGCTTGTTTACTTTTTCAGAATATAACATACAGTTGTATAAACGTAGCTTATCACACTCACGACGTTTGAACGTGCACGTGTCCGCTGTTTTCAGAGGTGGACGAACTTTCAACTTTCACCCTGTCTGCCAGGCAAAAGCAATAGAAAGTCGATCTGATTTATCGGCCAACGGCTGGCTCCGCGATCAGGCAAATATTCGCTTTTCACCTCCACTTTGCACATAACCTGATAGAAACTGCATTTAATTGAGGTTCATCAGATGATTATGTATTCATTTAATTTCAAAATCAATGAAAACTCAGCTTGCTGAGAAAACTGTTGAGAAAATATTTGAACTAATATCCAATGTTAAATTATTCTTAAACAACACATGTATGTTTGTGTGAACTAAATAAAAAAGTTGCCGTTTTGTTCTTTTGGTAAAAATTTGTTAATACATTTCGTTTTGCAACCTTTCAAAACTCATTCACAAAACACTTACGGCAAGGTATTAATGATCTGGGCTTGCTTGGTTATGCCTGTGAAACTTTGCATATATCGTCAGCCATTGAATTCCCCAGTCTAGGAGGAGGAAGAGGAGGAGGAATCGTATGTACATGCGTACGAAACCAGGGTCACCTTTCCTGTTTTTACCCTTTTAGACTCTTTCCAGGGAAATTAGGTTCATGTGTCAGAGCGGAGTTGGTGTTAGTCGGTCGTCGGCAGCTCGTGTCTCCACTTCATCCGTCTGCTAACCAAATGTCCAGCGACAGATGACTGTGACAGGAGGGTTTTGGTAGCTGTTCAGTGATAAGAGATAACTGGGTGAAGGCGGCTGTCAGGCGCAGATAAAACGGACAATAACGGTCTAAACTCGACAATGAAGCGGGAAGAAGCTCTGCAACAGCTCGGTTATGGATACAGTGCGTTGACCTAACAGCTGGGGGACCGAAGCTCTTCTCCGACTGGACTTGCTTAACAAGAAACACCTCAACACAATCAATCACTGAATCTAAGGGAGGGGGACACACTATATTTCTTCAACCTCTTGTCAAATTTATCTCGTATCTTTTCAATAGCTGACAACCAGGACGATGCGGCTTTTAATTCGCATGTCAAGATGTACTCATGGTGGGCATTTGCACAAACTCAAGCTGGCGCAGCCGAGGATGTTATGGCTGGAGCCCCGTCTCACCCTCTCATCCGCCCACCGGAGGAAGAGACAGTCGACCGGGATCAAGCCGTCAGTCCAGCCATCACCTGCTTTCCCCCTCTCCTCACCCAGACCCTTCATGTCTGGCCTGCCGTGCAGCCCCCTCAGATGTCTCCCTGCACTGTGTTCACACGCACGGACGCTCACGCACACACCTGTTGCCTTCGCCAGCTCTTCAGCAGCCTCCACACCAACACCAGCCGGATCAGTGAAGACCCAGACCGACTCGGAGGGAGGCCGGACTCCCAACAAGGTCCCCATGGAGGATGCTCAGAGGATTTTGCGGCTTGCTCACCCGGAGAGGTGGAGACTTGCAGGTAAATTTGTGGCCTTTAGGTCCTTCTCCTGATAAGGGAATCGGGAAAGGTGCCAAATTGTCTAAAGGGTTTGACTTTGCTGGTAATGATACAGTTGTCACATTTATTGTCGTTTTTTTTCCCATTGTAGGAGAAAGTGGAGAGCATACACACACTGAGTGAAAGCGCTTTAAGCTTTATTGCACTGACAAAAGGCAAATGTTTGTCTGATGAAACCCCTGTAAGGTTTAAATGCTGCAAAAAAGCTTTTAGAGCCTAATACCAGTTTGCAGATACTCTTCATTTTCTCCCTCATTGCATGTGTTATCTTGCATCTCGTCTAAATAGGGGGATGGGCGCACAGCTACCTTTCTAACTACAGGTGGATGATTTTGATTTCATGTAAACAGGAAAAAAAAAGCCCTTTATAAATCTTATTTCCGCTTGTTCCAGTTGGTCACATATGTTACAACAGTTTTTTCCTTTTTTAAGAAAGTTCAAAATGACATGAGAGAGGAGATAAAAGTTCAAACTCAATGAAAAGAAAAGCTCATTGTACTGTACCATGTGTGGGCTTTGTAGCGCTCTCAAGCATCTGGCCCCTATGTTTTAACAGTGGCTGTGAATTACTATCATTTGTTTAAAGTGTATGTTTTGCTTTGATTCTGAACTTTTCCTTTATCCACTGCAGCTGCTGTAGGCTTCCTAACGGTCTCCAGTGCAGTAACTATGTCAGCTCCGTTCCTCCTGGGTAAAGTGATTGACACCATTTACAACAGTGGAACAAACACAGAGACAATGACAGCCTCCCTGACATCATTGTCTATCATTCTGGCTGGTATGTTCCTGTGTGGTGCGGCTGCCAATGCTGCCAGAGTCTACCTCATTCAGACCTCAGGTGAGACGAGGATGGGTTTTAATACTCTACAGGGGCACATGAAGAGGCACAGACACAAAATTCAGACAAATGATTAGAAAAGTATACAACTGTCTGCATCAAAGAGCAGGATGTGAGGAATATGCTTGCATGTGTCCTCCAGGCTGTTTGTATTCTTGTCGTGAGTAAGTTGAGGAGGTCAACATGAAGCCTTAGATGTGAAGCAAGAGCCTGGAGATTGTTAGTTTAGATTAGCATAAATACAGGAAGCAGGAGACAGTTCCAACATGTACCTACCAGCACCTCGACAGCTTTAACATGATGTATTCTGTTTGTTTAATACGTACAAAAGTGGAAATGCTGTAATGATTTCTTGGCGTGCCCAGCAGCCTGGTGCAGTGACTTCCTGGCAACCTTTCAGTGACCACATCTCTATTTGTGTATGGATTAAACACACAAGATACTAAATATTAATTAATGATCTTTAGAGATGCAGGGGGGTGGATTGTTGAACTTTGGACAAAGTCAGGCTAGCTTTTTTTCAACCCGTTGATTAACCATTTACTACAATATGCCAGAGACAAATACCAATGACAAGATAACGGGGCCTAAAGTCATGTTTTCAAAGATGTCATGAAATATGTGCAACTGTCAGCATTTGTTCACGTCTTGTCTCTTCTCTTTGCAGGCCAAAAGATTGTTCGTAATCTCCGTGCCTCCCTCTTCTCCTCCATCCTCAGACAGGAAGTGGCATTTTTTGACAGGAATAGCACCGGCGAGCTTATCAACCGTCTCTCTGCTGACACGGCCGTGGTGGGCCGCTCCATCACTGACAACCTGTCAGACGGGCTGAGAGCTGTCGTACAGGCAGCTGCTGGTGTCAGTATGATGGTGAGTACGACCCTCAGAGTGGTCCACTGTGGTTGGTAGGGATGGTCTTTTATGATACATTTGTGCTGTGAAGTAAATGTGGTAGGTTTTGTATTGTTGGTGTGTCTGAAATACTTTTGAATTGAACAGAATTATTGCAAACTGAGGCTGGATGCCTCTGAAGCTAAATAAATCCCTGTATCTTCCGTAGCTTAACCAGCCAGCCTGACTTTTAGATACACTACAGTCATTTAACAGCAAAGTCAGCCGCGTGCATAGTGTTGTGCTGTTTAGTACAAGGAAGTATTTGAGACTTTTTTTTTTGTTCCTTTTGTCTGCATCTTTCCATTCTGTGCTGTTGGTATGTGAGCTGAGAGTTTGGGAGGACTGTTGTGAAACAGGTTCAACAAAACAAAACAAGGAAAAGTGTGTGCATGTGAAGACGGTCACTTATATGCAGTTTTGACCAACAGGTGGTTGAACTGCTGCTCATTTGCTGAGCTTTTAATCCAAATCATGCTCATCTGACTGTATTCTGTCTCCACTTTTTTACGTATTAATGGTCGTGGACGAGTTCGCCAACAGGTCCATTAACTGACGCCTTGACTTCGTTCACATAACAGATTTTTTTTTCTACAGGAAAGTTAACTGCTGTTTTCTCTCTCTCTCTCTCTCCCCTCTGCCAGTTCTACGTGTCCCCCACTCTTGCAAGCTTTGTGTTGCTGATTGTTCCTCCTGTGACTGTTCTTGCTGCGGTCTATGGCAGATACCTTCGCACCATCTCTAAACGCACACAGGACGCACTTGCGCAAGCCACACAGGTACAGCAGAGAAGTATTGATTAGGTTTTGTAATCACATTTTTCGTGTTAAATGTTGCCAGATGTTCAGGCACAGAGAATATTAAGGCCTTTTTTGAGGATGTGGTAATTAAAAACAAGGAAGCTGGCTGTGACAAAATGTGATTGCTAATTTTTGTGTCAATAAATCCAGTGTTTTTGCCCTTTTTATATGATTTCAGTGAAGCTTTATACTGTAATCAGCCGTTCATGTCATTGGTTAGTAAAGCCACACTGTTTGTCTGCCGTCTGTTTCTCTGTGTACCTGATATAAAAGCTTAACTGCCTGCAGCAGCTTAATTAAATTTGCGGAGTAAATTTCCTGTTTTGATAGTCTGACTTCTGATTTTAGATAAAGCACTAATTAAACTGTTTGTGTGTGTAGTTGGCAGAGGAGCGTATCAGCAACTTGCGGACAGTGAGGGCTTTTGGTAAAGAGATGTTCGAAGTCGACGCGTACAAACAGTTGACAGACCAGGTCTTCAGTCTGGCCAGGCAGGAGGCTTTACTGCGAGCTGGCTTCTTCGGAATGGTAAGTGCAAATCTGTGTGCAAGTCAGTTTTATTTATGTAGCCCAGCATCACAAGTGCGTGCATGTGAGTCCTGTCAGTGATGCAAATCCACACTTGGGAAATGAGGTGTTGCACAGAGGCTTCTGCTTTTTTGCCGACGTCTTTCTGGTTTGTCACAATACCACAGCACCTGGCATGTCTGTATATGAAGGATGTTTCGCCATAAAACAGTATTATCAAATCTTCCATATAAGGTCGGAGAATAAAAAGCTTAAAGCAGCGCTGACACAACCCTGTGACACAACTTGCTAAGCCTCACAGCTCTGAAACAGGTCTCTCTCTTCCTATTTAGCATGTGGACATCTGTATGTTAAATTGTTCTTAAGGTAGGATGAAATGAGGCTTTAATTGTCCACGCTTATTTATATCATAGGGCTATTGTATTGGACTACATTTAGCTGAATGTCTCTAACTGGCAGCTCAGTCTTCGGATGAAAAACAAGGTCTAACTTGAACCAATCATTATTGAAAATATTGTCCTTCTCCCTGCATCTCTTCCCCTCAGCTCAGTCAACTGTTGTTGCAGCTGCTGAGACAGGCGGTAAACAGTATAATCAATGCTGTGTCAGGAAGTAGCACTGCCAGATGTTGTAGTAATCAAATTACCTGGTGTATGTGTGTGTGTGCGTGTGTGTGTGTGTGTTTCAGACTGGTCTCAGTGGTAACATCATGATCCTGTCAGTGCTGTACAAGGGAGGCCTTCTGATGGCCAACCAGCACATGACTGTGGGAGAGCTCTCATCATTCCTCTTGTACACCTTCTGGGTGGGCTTCAGCATTACAGGTAACACACACATACAGACGTACAGGTCATGTGCACGTCTCCATTTGTAGGAATTCCCTGATCTGTACTGTTTACCTCTGTGTGTATGACGGCTTGTGGCTTGGTGTTTTTGTGTTTGATGTGCAGGTTTGAGTTCATTCTACTCTGAGCTAATGAAGGGATTTGGAGCAGGAACCAGACTGTGGGAGCTGATGGACAGAAAGCCTGAGTTTCCTCTAAATGGTCAGTAGGCAAACACACACACACACACACACACAGCTCACATGATGCACTCACCCAACTACATCAACGAGTATCCATTTTTGTCCTGTAAAACTATCAACAAGTTATTATTCATTTATTCTGTGTGTCCTGAAAATAGTAATATTCTGAATAGAACTGTTCAAGTAAGATATTTCTTTTTCTTTGATCATTACTGCTTACAGAAAAGTGGATGATGGGTAAATTTCACATCTACCATCTTAACCCTTCTCTGTTTAACTGTTTATTCACTGTCTTGCTTGAAAAATGTGAAGATTTTATTTGCTATTACAAAACAGGCGTAGGTAGAAAGTATCCAACACCTCTTGCTTTTTAATTTAGACCTTCCCTTTATTTTGCTTCTCAGTCAATAAATGCTATGTACATTTTAACAAGAAGTAAAATAATCTGGTACTTTTTTTTTTTTTGCTTCATTTCCTTCTTCATTTATTTAATTACTCATCATTTGACTCTCAGATTGTATTACTGTATTAAACCAACCAAACAAGTTAAACTAAACAGTTGTTCCTCTTCCTCTGCTCCTCCACAGAGGGTCTGGTGCTTCCTCCAGAGCAGCTGAAGGGCCAGCTGGAGTTTCGTGATATATCCTTTGCCTACCCAACGCGTAAGGAGGCTCCTGTTTTCCAGAACCTCAGTCTGTTGGTCCCAGCCGGTACCATCATGGCTGTCGTGGGTCCCAGTGGGTCTGGAAAATCAACCCTGGTGTCACTGCTGCTCAGGCTGTACGACACCGATGCTGGTGAGAGCGCGTTTCTTCTGTCTTCTCCCTCAGCGAAATACACCAACCACTGCTTAGTCATTGGGCACTTCTGACGATGAGAAACTTAAAGACTGTCAGATGGTTGTTTTACCTCTGGGAATGGCCTTCTTTCTCCAGGCATCATCACCATAGATGGTCGCGACATCAGAGATCTGAATCCCAATTGGCTCAGGAGTCACACTGGGACTGTCAGCCAGGTAATAAATTCATCCTCAACTTGTTTATGTTGAGTGAAGATGGTCTCTGTTTGTCTCACCCTCCCCCTCTCCTCTCCTCACCTCTCTCCCAGGAGCCCGTGCTGTTTTCTTGCTCTATAAGAGATAATATAGCGTACGGTGCAGTGGACCCAGACGCTGTGACCACAGAGGACATCTACAGGGCAGCCAGAGTGGCCAACGCCTATAATTTCATCAAGGCTTTTCCTAAGGGCTTTGACACTGTAGTGGGGGAGAAAGGAGTGCTGTTGTCAGGTGAGACACAGAAGTATGTAAACATGTACTCGATGCAAGAAAGCTTGTGTCGCCAACAGGCTGTTTTCCATCCGTATGTTCAATGTTGGGAGGAATCCTCGTTTATTCCTTTTAAGTTACCTCATTAAAATTCAAATTCATGATATACTTAGTAATGTAAATTTTAATTCTCTCTTAATAACACTTTCATATTTTTAGACCTAACTTAACATTCAAGACATTTTGAAAGACAGTACTCTCTGTTTCTTTTTTTGTCCTATTGTAACTTTGACTCTTGAGGTATTCTCAGAAGTAATTCTCTGACTTTCTATAGTGTTTGTATTTAGTGTAATTTTTTTGTCACAGTGGAATTATGGCAATTTTTTTCTACTCCGAACATGAAGAGCTTTAAAAACTATTCTGTCGACCGCTGTCATGGTCCCGTGCTTACAGCCGATGCATCGGGCCTGTTCAGATGAAGCCTTTGTGAGTCTATATGATGAAGCTGTGTGTTTGCTTCTCAGGTGGTCAGAAGCAAAGGATAGCCATCGCCAGAGCTCTGCTTAAGGTGAGTGCAACAGCATGCTCATTTTAATGTTTCAGAATAAAGCACAACTCTGGTCGCAGCTGTCATCTGCTCGTAACGTTTGTTATCCATTAATCAGGTCATAGGGACAGGAAGTGGGTGCTCTTGTCGTCGTCGGTGTCTAATTATTCTGTTCTACAAAAATAGCTTGAAATGACCTGTGGAACCAGGGTCCACACCAGGCCCAGGGAACTTTTTCAAGGCTCAGTTTGGTTGGGGTCACTGGTGATTGGGCAATACCTGAGAGGCTTATTAGGCATTTGCATTTGGGGGTCGGGGGGAGTCAGGGGGCAGCAATTGTAACAGGACTGGCTTGACCCCCCCCGTCCCCCTTGGTAGCCCCCTGGCATACTAAATTATTGAACGCATATATCACACTAACCTCTGCACTGAATAGAACCGCTTCTCTTTGGCGAGCCGTCTGATGTCGATGTAGTGACGATGACGATGCTCCTCCCAGCTGGTTTTCCAGGTTTTCCAGTGTTGAGCAGAACTGAGTCAGTTTTGAAAAGAGCTGCTGTCAGTTGTGCGTGTTTGCTTTGTAGCTCAATGATTTCATGTTGTAGGTTGTCATGCAGATCAGCTGACCCCCCACATTAAACATCGAAGCAAATATGTTCAGTTCCTTTTGTTGACTCTTCACGTCCTGAATCCTCTCTCCAAACGCCTGAAGGAGGCTTCACACTCAGCAGCAGATTCAGATGTCAGAGTAGGCTTTAGTTCTTGCAGATTAGGAAAATGTGCAGTGTTTCCTCTTTCCAGTTGTCACCTGCCACAGCTTTCATTTCACTTCAGATAATTTATATTTGAGAGCAGAGAGCTGAGAAGCTGCTGGAACTCGCTCCTTCACAAAGTCTCCTTCTTAATGAGCTTTTAGTTTCTCATTAGCTCGCTCACCACAAAAGCCTGAAAAGCTGTGAAAGCTGCCTGATGGGCATCCAAAGAGTGTTAACTTTATCCACACACGTTTGTCCTGGCAGCTCATTCAGCCAAATGTGATTGCAGCTGCAATGACTGTTGAGTTTGGTCCCACACAAACTAACTTCAGCAGCAAAAGTTTGTCCATTTCTCTTGAAAAGTTAGACACTCCGCATCTACTTGCATGTTGTTGACAGGTGCTGTGATGCATTGATGTGATATCAGCTGGTCAGCATGTGTTGCTTTCAATGACCGCTTGGAAGAACATGTTAGTCTTCTGTTTTGTGTTGTTTTCTTTATTACTGAAGAAGTAATCGCTTTTTGTATTTATGAATTGCCTCTCAGGGCAGATCAAACGGTCTCAGTTTAAGTATACAGCCTGTTGGTCATCAGCATATTCAGATGAGAGAGCAGATGTCATGTTTGTTTTCTCCCTCCACAGAATCCTAAGATCCTGCTTTTAGACGAGGCTACCAGGTGAGAAGGACTGAAATGTGATAAATGAATTGTTTCAGAAAGCAAAACTACTTAACTTGCAGCCCTGCAGATAGAAATTATGATGATAGTACTGCCTTCAAAAACTGTATTCTTTTGTGCTGGTAGAGACACATCTTAGGTCAAAATCCTAAACAGCCATCTTTCCACAGTGCTTTGGATTCTGAGAACGAGTTCCTGGTCCAGGAAGCCTTGGAGCGTCTGATGGAGGGTAAACCTCTCTGTCTTTGTCTTTGAAGCTGCATCCATTTATGAAGAATTGTTGTTTTGGTTTTCACTCCTGGGAGTCTTTGTTTCTCCTGTTTTATTTCCTGCCCTTTTCGCCCAATCACCAGGGAGGACGGTCGTGATCATCGCTCACCGTCTATCCACCATCCAGAATGCGAACGCTGTCGCTGTGCTGGACCAGCGGCGTGTAGCCGAGTGCGGCCAGCACACAGAGCTGCTAGGCAACAGGCAAGGACTGTTCAGAAAACTGATGGAGAAGCAGGCGTTTCTACAAGAAGAGCAGAAACAGGCACTTCGCTGAGAGGATGAGGAAGAGGGTGAAATCGTCAGGTGAGGTCAGAGGCTGGAAAAAACCTGGCTTTGCTCCCGGTGGGTGCACAGGGCAGAGGGGAAAAAAAAGATATTGTCTGGAATAGCTAGAGATAGATAAAAGGTGAAGGAAAGCAGAACTTTGTACAGGACTACAGATGAACTTTAGAGAGAGAGGGGATCGGAAAGCTAACAGGAAATGTAACGGGAGTGTTGTTTCACTGCTGACAGGAAACACACAGAGTGATCCACGGTGAAGGCCTGAGAACTGAAACATGGATCAGACAGTTCTTAGAGATGCTTGATTTTGAAAATATCTATTTCTACACTGACAGACGAGGACAGAATAAGAGGCTGAGAGTGACAGGACACATGAAGCTCATAGACAACATTTGTTAAATCACTGTTGCTACCATAGGTTTGGGAAAATTCTGTATTAAACAGTTCAGGCGTACGGGAGAAATGTGACCGTATGAATCTGGCGTGACAGACCTCTTTCATCCCCTGCTATGGGACTGTAGTCTGATATCACTTCATGATTTTCATAGCCAAACCAAAAACAGTCCAGGATGATGTATACAGAACAGCTAAATATATATTTGTTTATGAATTTGTGTCTATTTATTATTGAGTTTTTAAACTTGAAGCTAAACATGAGAGCCTTTTTATAGTCATTTTAGAGCTTGAACAAGCCAAATGAAGCAGCTATTGTGTTGTCTACACTGTGTTGTGAAACAGGACTGAACACTGTTCACATATCTAAGGAAGGATGTAGAGTAATGTATGCACATTTGTCATGAACCATATTCATGATTGAAGTCACAGCTGAGGTGCTACGCATCTAAAAAGCATGACTTCACTCTCTAGTTTTCCTTGCTTTGGGTCACCTTTGTGTCTAACAAAATAAAATGTGCAGAGTTGCTTGAGGCCTGTTGAACGGCTTCTTTTCTGGCCGATGTTCTGCTGTTCTCGGGTATGAAGAGAACAGGAGACGTGTCATCGTGAGTCTGTGATTCCCTCGTCGTTTTCTCTCCAAAATGTCACACATTGCAAATCAGTATGTAATCTATCAGCTGTTAATATTCTTTTTAAAAAACAGAAACTGACATTATGACTTAACTGTGTGCAACATTTGGGACTGCATACTCTTCACTGCTGTGTCTGTCAGTCTGTGACATGACTGCCCCCCCCCCCCCAATGCTGTGTGCACTGGTAAGTGTTTATATGATATGCACTTGGCCTGCATTAAATTCTATATAAACAGCTCTCATAAAGCCACTTACATGTTAGCCACAGAGCTGGGGAGTCAGCTAAATATATAGCTGACCTGGAGAGCCAGACGAAGAGGTAATGGCTCTCCTCAGTAAATATTTGGATGGTAAATGTTAACCTTACTGCTCAGGGGGAGTCTAGACAAGTTTGTTAAGCCAGACATGCAAATGCCCTTAGCATGAATCCAGCACAGCTGTAAAGTCCGGGAGAAACTACTAAACTCATCCATATTTGCTCAGATCAGTTTTGACTGTGTGTTATTTAAAGTGCATTTCACATTGTTTTACAACAAGGAATCATTTTATGTATGGTTAGACAGGCTCGATGAACTACAAACTGTGGTTACATGATGTTTGCCGTGGGTCAGACGTTTGGCAGGTATCTGACAAATAAACTATACTGGACATCTGTGTACAAATATTTACAGATGATCAAATCAGTCTCTAATTGATTAAGTCAAAACTACATTCCTGCATTTCTGTTGCTCTAAAACAGAAGTCAGACAGTAGGTGGAGGAGCTCCCTGTCACATGAATTACATCTAATTATTGCCTTTGACTGAACTGACAAAACTGCAAGCTCGTGTGCTTTTCTCTGAGGTTTAGGCTCGATTTTCTTTTTATTTGTGTTTCAGTTGTTCTAAATGGGGTTAGAAACTTGAATCAATGTGAATGTAACTTTGTTTACGATTTGAAGTCAATGATGTGTAGACACGATACACTTCAACAGAAATGAAAAGGACTCGGTCTTGATCATATTTTAATGAGGGGCAGTGTCAGGATTAACTAATGCAACACTGATCGTAGGGAAAAGGTTGTTTGAATAGCCGACTAATGTTGTCTGTGTAATCATGTTCTACTTATATACATTTTGGGGTTTTATATATATTTATTACAGAGTATAGACTGAATGGCAGCAGAATATTTGCTCTGTTCTGTTCATTACGAGCTGATGTATCATGGACAGTTTATCTTCAATGTTGTCTTTTTGTTGTTGTTGTTTTCTTGTTATTTCACCCAAAAGGGAAGTGGTTTGTACTTCACTCACTACAAATTTCATTTCTTCACACCATCTTCACTTCAAAGTTACCTGCCGTGATCACCAAACCCTGCCCAATCAGATGAAATGTAAGGAATATAACAAATCACATAAGACTGCTGGAAGTTTCTTTTTTAACCTATATGGAATAAATTTTTAATTATTTTTGTGGTTGGTAAATTATTATACTTCTATATAAAGGTAAATAAAGTGAGATAATTGGTTTTGTTTGTGGGTTTTGTTTGGGTGCTCGGCCTGTTTCGGGACATACACTGAATTAAATCAGAATGGGTTTAAATGGCTAAAAAAAAAAATGTGGATTTTCTTTTTGTGTGTTTGTGTGTTTGTTTGTTTTTTGACAGGTTGAAATTGTATTCCGTTGTTTAAAGGAGTTGGATAGACCCTAACCATAATCTAATCTTTGTAAAATCTGTAAGACAGTTTCAATAATACTTTTAATATAATATTGTATCCTTAAATAAGTGGTGAAACAACCAAACTTAAATCACCATTGGCCTGCAATGCTACTAAAAGTGATGGGGAGAAGACACACACTCACTCCCATCTGTATTACTGTGGATTATATTTAACAGCTTGTGCCAGATCTTACTCACTCATTCAGCTAAACAGATGACATTTTTTACAACACATAAACTTTTCTTTACAAGCTACTTCACGAGTAACTGTGTGTGTTTCCGTCAGGCTGTCAGTAGGTGGAGCTGCTGCTTCACTTTCTGAGCTGCTGCCAGGCTCAGACGTGTTCACTGTAAGTCAGTGGGATCGGTGTTCATCCAGTCCATCATACCTAAATAAAACTTGATGGTAGTGATCGGAGTAATGCGTGTTCAGCTGTTGGTAGGTTGTGTTGACAGTGTGCTGAGCTAGACTCCACACATTGTCCCATCCGCTGGCACATACAGACAGATCCAGGCAAAGCAGTCGATGAATGCAGTGGTTTGAGTCATTCTCCCTTGTAAGTGCATGTTGCACTTGTGGGGCAGGTTAAGAGTCTAAGATCAATCAAGTACACATCACCCGGTTTAGATGTTTAAAATCATGTTCAGCTGTGTGATTGGTGTGATAGACGAGTGGTTACAGGTGCAAGAGACAAAGCCGTGCTGTAAAACACCACTGAAATGTTTTATGAATTATCCTCTCCCTTTACACATGTTCATTCTGGACTTGTTGACAGGATATGATGAAGATAAGTTTAAGGACTTTTCATCTAAGCTGTAAACCTTTGAGCTGGTGTTCTCCTTTAAAACTAACGCCTCCATCAGAGGCAGCAGTTGTGCTCTTGTTCTACAGAGGACGGCTCAGCTGGCTCATGCAGCTGACCAGGTGCCGCTCAGCCCTGCGTAGGTTTCCAATTCCAACTCCATGTGCTGCAGCTCCCCTCACTGTTCTCTGTATCTACCCTGGGCTATTTGAGGAACTACTGGAACTGACATTCTGACCCTTTTCGGCCTTACACAACAAAGCGATGGGATGGGATGGGAAAGCCTTGTTTGTTCATGAGACAGGACAAAAAATATAAAAAGTAACTCAGTCCAAAATGCATCTATTTAGAAAAAGATTTTGATCAATCATGCGACACCGCCATGATTGGGTGGATGCAGAGGTTTATCAGTGGACAGTCTTTGGCCTTGTAAAGCAGATGTAGCATAATTTAAAGTAAATTTAACGGCTGCTTCACAGGCACAATAACATATTATGTTTTCTGTCAACAGTCTCATTGATCAGGAGTTATTCTCCCAGTTGTTATTCTCTGTAGTAAAACAGCTTCAGCCCACCTCTTCCTCTCCTTGTCAGCCATGAAGCAGAAACCAAAACCAAACACCTACGGCTACTGCAAATTAAATGAATGGCTTTTTTTTTTTTTTTTTTTTTTTTTTCTGTAGGAGATGTTTGGATTGTCTTTGAACATGAGTGGCCAAGAGGCATGCTGTCTAACACCTCTCATTTCACTCTGTCTTGTTTATCCTCATTAAGAGCATTACAGAGCAGCATTAGAAAGCAGTGCACAGTCAGCACGGACCTGGTTTATGCAGCACATTATGAAGAGAATGAAGCTAAACAGAAAGAGTAAATGTGTCCTGAAGCTTCATGGGGTCAAATCACACAGCTCGCCAAATCATATGTTCACATTTTTTGTCTTAAAACAAAATAAAAAAAGTCAGTGTACATTTGGACACCTGACACATTAAAGACAAAGCTGAAAAAATAAGAGCCTAAGCACTTTTACCTGTCAATTTACAAAATCCTCAGCAGTATCAGTATCCTCAGACTTTCTTCACTGTTACACCTGAGGAGCTAATTAATATCTCCAACAAGACTCCTGTCTGCTCTTACTTTAAAAAAAAGTCTACTGTACATGCTGCAGAGGAGCCACAGTTGCTGAGCACTTAAAAAGGTAGGCGACTCGTGTACAGCGAGTGTATTGGGTCCAGCGACTGAATGCCGAGGCTTGTGCTATTCTTACTTCCTCTGACACTCTCACCCTCTGTGCTCTCATGAGGGTGAGAGAGAGACATGACTGAAATAAAAATCCAACTGAATAGGCAGCAAGGTACCATGACAACTGAGCATGCTGTTATAAAAAAGAATAAAAATCCATTTGTCTACTACTTCTCTCCCTTTAATGTCACTGGCTAAAACACTGTCATGTGATCACTACAACACTCAGTTTAAAAAAAAATCTACTTCAAAACAAAAAAAAAAATACTCTCCTTGTCCAAAGTCTCTCCTCAGCTGGCTCGGTTTCATATCTCTGACAAACTGAACTCATGTTTTCTGCCACCTGCTGCTCTCGCCCTTTCACCTCCCTCTTTCTCCTCCCCTTCCCCAAGTAGACTGTCCAGGAGACTCCCTCGGCTCGCCTCCCCCTCGGCCCCTCTGACCTCCCCTCCTCTCCCTCTTCGACAACTGCCAGCCCCTTTACATTTTAGGCGTTTCACGGGCCCTCTGATTCCAAAACAGCTCACAACAAGTGCATAAAAGTAGCTCTACCTTGCTCTGCAGCCCCTCCGCCCCCTGACCTCCTCGCACAACACACACACACACACACACGCCCCTTCATGCACACACTCTGCACCCATGCAGCCCCCCTCATTTTCACTGGATCTCCCTCTAGACTTCGAAGATTTTCCTCCCTCCCTCTTCTTACCCTGTTTTTCTTGACATATTAATGAAGCATTGAGGATTCCCCCTCGCGGCTTGCATCGCTTCAGTGTTCAATTCATGTATTTCCAGTGCAGAAACAGTATTCTGTGGAAACTCACATGGTCAATTAATGCAGCCTTATGTTACTGCTCAACCAACTGATTAAAATAAGTAGAGGAGGCATAAAAATCCAGCTGGCTCATTCACTTTTGTCTTCCTCTTGTCCTTTTCCATAAACTTGTGTGTTCATGCCTAGTGAATATTCTCTGTATCTACTTGTAATCCATACTGAAGCTTTCTGTCACTGCTATAATGAGAACCCAGGTCATGAACTATATGTTAACAATTCTCTGCTGCCACATGAAGCCAGCTTTAGGTTATGTTTGAGAGCACGATGTATGCAAGTCACTTGTTTGTACCAACAGTTTTGACTCGCCCTTTTTTAAATCAGTATTTCTTCAATATCTGTTTTTTCCTTTTGGGAATAAAAAGTTACATTTTCCCACATCTTTTGTAACGTGCATTTCATAATGCCAATGCAGATTGATTTTGTCTCAACCTCTTCTTTATGCAACATTAGTTTCTTTCCTCCTCATTCAGTGCCATTAGAATTTTTTAGATTGTATGTGTCTCATCTGAGTGTTGGCTCTTTTAATTGACCAAATCAAGCCTGTTTTATCTCTCTACCTCTTTAGATGTATCTCTGCATTTTTCTGTACATTTCTCCCTATCCCTATACCATTCCTTTACTCCCATTGAGTTTATTATAAGCTCCTTGGCACCTCCTCTTCTGGTCTCTTATACCACAATCTCAAACATCCATGTGCATGCATGTACACACACTGAGTTTCTGTCTGTTTCTCTCTCCTACATGCACACATGCACACATGGACACATGCACATGTGCAGAAGTACATTAGCTCCCTCCCTCCAGTAGAGTTATAATTAATCCAACTGCTCCAGTGACAGAGCTGAGTAGCCCCTACAGATAAGGTTTCAGCTGTTGGCTGTTTCAGTGGTTCTCTCCTTATTTATTCAAAAAGATTCAGACAGATCTGTGTGCATATCAGGCCATGTGGTCTGCAGAAGAGCAGAATGAATTAAACTGATTGTGAATGTGTGTATGAAAAAAGAAAAATCTTCTGTTGGGTGTATAAGTGTTGCATAATTAAGAAACTGGATTCCAGCTGGCAAAGAACAGGATCGTCTGTGCATAATCACCAGTAATCTTTATAATGAGTCATTTTTATCATCACATGTTATACATTCATAAGGCTGAAGATGGAGAGAAAATGCAAAAAGGCTTCCAGTTTTCTACTCATGACTCATTTTTATGCAGGCTGGGGTCAATCAGGCTACAGCATTTAATGCAATCAATTACAAATAGTCTGTTTCGAATTTCACTACTGAATTGTTGTGAGTGAAATGATGAAGCACACAGATCGAACTGTTTACACAGAGAATGGTCTTCCTCAGCCTTTATCAAATAATTTTGTGTTTTCTTGTATCGATCAATCATCATAATGTGTATTGAACACTTAATTGGCACTTTCGGGCTGCATCACTCTTCCTGGTTGACCTGTCACTCAGTAGTTTGGGCCCTGGCTTTCTCTGTGGTCTAAATCTGTTCAGATGATGGCAGCATTTTCCCATTTTAAGGCTGGATGATACCTACTAGCAGCAAATCTATAACCCTGGTTGGCGTCTCCCCCAGAAAACCCCCAGTGGCCCGCGCGCTCCTTATACGGCCCTCGAGGTGGGATCGCGACGCTCGATGGGAGGTCAAAGCGACAGTTCCATATATGGCGCGCGCTCTCTCCTGGTCGGGCGCGCGCAGCGTCACTCCTGATCCTCTCCTGGATCCTGATGGATGGAGCTCCCTCTTTCCTTAAGCGAGGCGCGCCTCCTTGCTGCGCCCCTCCCTCCTCCCACTCCTCATCCTCGGCCTGTCAGCGTCCTAATATGGCAGAGGGCCGGGATGGGGGCCAGTGCTGAGGTTTGTGAATGGTGGAGGCTCAGTATATAAGGTGGACAGGCAGCACAGAGGACTGTAGCTGGTTCAGCAGCAGCACTGGTTGGGTCATTCTCTCCGAGCCGCAGACACTCCCTTAAGGTAAGACCCTATAGGACCGGCCACTCCTGAAGCCGCACACCCAGGTTGGGACATCAGACTAGGCCGTAACCAGAACAACACTGGAGCATCTGCTGGAGCAGAAGTTAGGCAGGACAGCCAGGGACAGGATGCCTAGGACCAGATACTACTGGAAGGAACATGGGCAATTCTTTTGGAGGATAGACTGTAGGAGCCCTGAAACTTAAGGAGAAGGAAACAATTTGTAAATAATAGGCTGAGATAGCATAGAAATTCAGTGCTGGACATGAGAAGCTCTTATCTGAACTATCAGGTCTGAGGATTGTGGATAGATACACGGGTAGATAGAAAAAGCAGAGCAGACTGACTTCAGCATCTTCAGAAGAGTAACGCTGAATCCTGAAGGTGCTGATGCAGCAAGACGCAATGCGCCTTCAGATCAGTTAAAACCAGGATAGTTTACCTGAGAAAGGTGATAATGTGTCAAAGAGAGAGTGCTTGTAGATTTACCTGAATATTAGAACACCTTAGGTGTTTAATTTTGCGCAGGTTTACGCGCACCAAATTAGAATAACATAAAGATCAATTAGTCGAGACTCGTCAAATTTAGATATCTGAAGAGAATAAGTCGTTTAGTTCTATATTTTTCACTTTCAATGTGATTTTTTAGGTTTATGCAGGCTTATACGCCATGCGTAATGGCCTGGTGTCAGTGTGCCATGTATGCATTTAGCGCAAGACATGGCCCTGATCGTGCTCCAGTAAACAGTGAAATAATTTTAGTCCTTTAATCTCCACAATTAAGTGTGAGCTTTCAAGAAACAAACGCCTGAGACAAAATATTCTTTTGGACGTCATTTCTGTCACATTCAGTTTGTATCGCCGTGTGAATTTTGTGATCTGAACTTTTTTTCCCTGCTCCTCTCTTACAGAAGCCATCATGTGTGACGACGATGAGACTACCGCCCTTGTGTGCGACAACGGCTCCGGTCTTGTGAAGGCTGGCTTCGCCGGAGACGATGCCCCCAGGGCCGTGTTCCCCTCCATCGTCGGCCGCCCCCGTCACCAGGTAAACAGCAGAGAAAATCCTCATACAATATAAAAAGAGGCGAATTGGAAAACAGGATTGTAGTTACTGAAAACGAAAGTTCTCAATTACAGTAATAATCACACCTCAGCCAATTAATTTTCAAATACAGAGAAATACATTTTACACAAATTTGACAACAAAACTGCCCATTTGTTCAGGCAGGTGTACAATATTTTGGCTGAGGCATCCCATTGGAGTGAAAAACGTATTTAACTGAGATTTTAATAATTTAGTTTATATCATATTTAATGTTTTTGTGCGATTAGATGGTGGTAGGTTAGCTGGTAACAGTGTGGCACTGTGTATCTTGAGCCATGTAATTTTGGCTCCTTTTACCAGCAGCAATGTGGCCTTTAGCTCTTTGATACTAAATTAGTCACAGAAGAACTGACAGTCACACAATTGCTCTGTGTCCGTCTCTCTCTGACCCACACTGTCATTTGGCACATTCGCGCAATGATCAACATGCCTTTGGCACCACACACTAAAGACTTTAATCTGGCCAGAAGAAGGTCATACCTCTGTTTGGATTATTTGACATAACCTTTCTATTATCTTGCCCTATCCTCCCCCTTCAGGGTGTCATGGTCGGTATGGGTCAGAAGGACTCCTACGTCGGCGACGAGGCCCAGAGCAAGAGGGGTATCCTGACTCTGAAGTACCCCATTGAGCACGGTATCATCACCAACTGGGACGACATGGAGAAGATCTGGCACCACACCTTCTACAACGAGCTGAGAGTGGCCCCCGAGGAGCACCCCACCCTGCTCACTGAGGCCCCCCTGAACCCCAAGGCCAACAGAGAGAAGATGACCCAGATCATGTTTGAGACCTTCAACGTCCCAGCCATGTATGTGGCCATCCAGGCTGTGCTGTCCCTGTACGCTTCCGGCCGTACCACTGGTAAGCTGACAACATCAAACAGCTGCGGCTCGCAGCACAGATGCAACCTCCTAAATATACATACAAAGAGAGAGAGAGAGAGAGAGAGAGAGAGAGAGAGAGAGAGAGAGAGAGAGAGATACAAATAGACAGACGCCTTGTTAAATAAACTTATGTAACAACCACAACACATAATAATCATTTGTTGATGCGCCGATCCCATTGTAGCGATTTTGCGCACAACATTTACGCACAGTCGACCAGCCTTTCTGGGACTGTTTACGTTATTTCATGGCTCGTGTGATATATACATTCAGTGTGTATTTGTAAATCTTCCTCCATGCACCCTCTTTAGCCACACATTAGCGCACAAAATTGAAATGTTTCAGGTATTTTGACACCTGGACTTTACCAAACTCCCGCCTTGCCTCTGTTCAGGTATTGTGCTGGATGCTGGTGATGGTGTGACCCACAACGTCCCAGTCTATGAGGGTTACGCCCTGCCCCACGCCATCATGCGTCTGGACCTGGCTGGTCGCGATCTTACCGACTACCTGATGAAGATCCTGACTGAGCGTGGCTACTCCTTCGTTACCACCGGTGAGGAACTTGCTCCAATAGCAAAGCACCTGAAAGAAAAAAGCAAACCATCCGCCACCCGCCACTTTTTAGGCCGACACTTTATAGCAAAATAGAACATAAATTATCATCATAACTTCATATTTTCTTTTACCGGCAGTTTGGGGAAAAATATGCTACAAATAACAACTAAATCTGACAGCAATCTTACGAACAACAACGACAACATTTAATGACAGTTTTGCGCAAAGACAAAGGCTAAAAAGTGTGTCATTTAATATCGTAAACAGACATTTTTCAGACATTTCAGACGTTTCTGTAACTTCGTGTAACTTTCGTAGTTCAGCCTACTGACTTAGTTTTGCCATTACGCACTGCGTTCTCGGCTGTTTGCCACTCTGAATAATATCTAATCAACTTGTCCCCCCGCAGCCGAGCGTGAGATCGTGCGTGACATCAAGGAGAAGCTGTGCTATGTGGCTCTGGACTTCGAGAACGAGATGGCCACCGCTGCCTCCTCCTCTTCCCTGGAGAAGAGCTACGAGCTTCCCGACGGTCAGGTCATCACCATCGGTAACGAGAGGTTCCGTTGCCCCGAGACCCTCTTCCAGCCTTCCTTCATCGGTACGTCAGATAATCCCTCATTCTGTTTCATTAACGAACAGCATTGGAAATATTGTGCCAACCTGGATACCCCTCCTCCTTTTAACACTCGTCCCTCTCACTTGACTAGGTATGGAGTCTGCTGGCATCCATGAGACCGCCTACAACAGCATCATGAAGTGCGACATTGACATCCGTAAGGATCTGTACGCCAACAATGTGCTCTCCGGTGGTACCACCATGTACCCTGGTATTGCTGACCGTATGCAGAAGGAGATCACTGCTCTGGCCCCCAGCACCATGAAGATCAAGGTACATGATATGACAACAAATGCATTACAATTTATCCCAAACTGGAAAGGTTTTACGCATGAATTGATAATTACGCACAATAATCTACTGAACAAATGATATGAGAACTAAGCCCTGGCACTTTATTGATCGGCTTTCTCCCCCTCCTTCTCCTCCAGATCATTGCCCCTCCCGAGAGGAAGTACTCCGTCTGGATCGGTGGCTCTATCCTGGCTTCCCTGTCCACCTTCCAGCAGATGTGGATCTCCAAGCAGGAGTACGACGAGGCCGGCCCCAGCATTGTCCACAGGAAGTGCTTCTAAATCCTCTATCTTCTCCTTCATCTCCATCATTTACACCACCAGCTATCTGGAGATCAAGCGAGAAGGAGGATCAACCTCTGCGGCACAGCAACACTCTGCTGTCAATGGACTTTCTGTCTGCGCTGTTGACATTTATATGCATTTTGTTATCCTTTCAAAATGTGCATATTTTATAGCGGTCTGTTGTCTGTGTTGCACGGAGAGAGGCTGTGAAAGACCATCACTGAACCATGCATCCATCCAAAAAAACTTTAATAAAAAAAATAACAACAACATGTTGCCCAACACATGTGAATGTAAGTGTATATACATATTGATAATTTATTAAAGTCCATTATTTGGTATTTCTGATCCTGGCTGGTTTTTCTATTAGAGGGAGGGTAGAGAGAGAATATATATATATAAAAAAACAGCTTTAGTGGAAATTGCAGTGGAAATACTGGGAAGTTGATGATTTGAAGCGTTTTAAAGGTGAAAATCACACATTTCCCTCCATAGCCATACAAATGCAATTCCATCGTGAAATTCAATATTTAGGAATCCAGCTTGGAAACAAAAAACGTAAACTAAACCATTAGAACTATTAAAGCCAGGAGAGGCTTGTCTCAGCTATTAGACAAAGCTACTGTATGACACACACTGCCGCTATCCCCCAAACCAATCAGCTGATCAGGTGGAAGGGGAAGCTCATAAAGGTCGATGGGGGCGTTTTCACGGCACCCTGTATAATGGATGGGTGAGAGACAGGTTGTCTCTCTCTGTCCCATGTGCTGATGGTTGACGGCTGCTGGGTGACAGAGGTAGTGAAAGGCACGCCACCAAGCTCCGACAGTCGGAGTTTGACTTGCCAGGAATGTGCCCGGGCAGCAGCAGGAGCTCCGCTTTAGACCGAGTGGATCAGTAGCATGGGACACCCGACACCCGGCTCTGAATCCCGTTGAGCTGCCTGCCCTGCGCGACCATACGCGCAGCCCCGACCCCCCAGACCATCTTTAGACAAAACCAGACCCCGCGGGGCATCTCCGCAGTCCTACCTTATATGCATAGAAGCTCATCAGGTTGTGTGGGTGTGGAGTTAGGGTCCGAGCTTAGTGAGACAAAGGGGCGTGCTGGGCTCGTCTCAGGCGCGCACCACCCTGTGCCCACATCATTGACACCACCCCACTGACCTGCTATGTGACCTAAAATAAGACAGCTTCACCTTTTTTTTTTTTTTTTTTTTTTTAACCACGCTTTCTCAACCTCTCGTGCACAGTTAGGACTTCAAAAGACAAACTTAAGAGTATATGTGAATATTCAGCTGCAATTAGTGACAGAGTAAAGCTCTTCAGCATAATTTAAGACGCAACAAGTTTCTCAATTAATCTCGTTGAATCCGTGCATAGTGGCTAAACACAATAAAACAAATAGTCTTTTCATTCTATGTCACCATCCGATAGAGACCATTACCAGACAAATGGCTCATAACCACTTTGACCGCATTCCTGACATCACTGCCGGGACCACCTGTTGCGGGTGTGTTCAGGTTTTTTTTTGTTTTGTTTTTTTTAAGAAAACGTCTTGAAGCGGGCGGAGCTAAGAGACGCAGCCTGTGATTACAGCAGTACCGAGGACGCCATCTGTCCTGCTCTGCTTCCGTGAAATCCGACTCCAGTGTAAGTATATTTACCGTACATAAAATTAGACTCTTACAGCCCTGGATTTCTGCTGTCAGGCCTCTGACTGTCGTAGATGAGAGTCGATGGATTGTCAGTGAGATTTTAGGCTGCGTTTAAGGTGATATGTGCGAGCGCTGACAGGTGATTATACGTACTCCGTATTACCGTATGTTCAAAACACATCTATAAATAACACAGGGACATTTGTTACGATGATTTGAAATGGAGCAACGAGCTACTGATTAATCAATACATTTGTATTTGTTACAATGCAATAGCCTAACATGATACAGTCCGTGATGACAATTTAATACAAGATTTTTTTTATCGATGGGATACAAAAATATCATATTCCAGCAATAAGGAAATATGATTGCAATGATTTGTAGGGAAATTGGTTTTGAAGGCTGGAGAGTTTTCATACATACAGTGATTGCAGCTGACCTTTAATTTGGAGTATTCAACAGTCGCTTACATCGCTGGAGCCAATCAGAGGATGGAATGGCAGTTGCGTCATCACGTTCAAGAGATTTCTGCAGTTGGCTTTGTAACGGTCGATCAAATTCTCATTCGCCATTTTTTACAGTAAAACGCCGACGGAGTTTGCGGCGCAGGTGTAGTGTGTGATTCCCTAAAAACTAGACTTTTATCTTCAGCCCCGGCCCTGAGCGAGGCAAGCGAGCCATGGATGTCAGGAACCAATCCGTGCACGGGCAGAGGAGGAAGAGGGCGGGTTCTTTGACCCGGTGAAGCCTCGAGCTGCTCTACCATTGGTTTTAACTGTCTTTACATTATGGTTTAAATGTCTGGCGGTGTGACCAAACGTGAACGAACAGCGCGTGAGGAAAAACGTCGCAGCTTGTGTTTTGGACGCCTTTGTTTAAGCTTCTAAGAGTGTTTTTGCAACGTACTACATATTTCATATCTCACAGAGCTGTTGTGCGTGTGTAACAACGCTAGCCTTTGATAGAGTTCGAGTTTTTCAGCTGTGTGGTTCGTTGTTGGATTTCACTTCAAAGAGCGACAAGATGGTGACCAAGAGGATCCGCTCGGAGTACATGAAGAAATTCAAAGACCCCAAATGGGAGACGTACACCAAGTGTTACGAGGAGATGCTGAGGTACAGGCTGACCCGCAGGCTGCTGGAGCACACACACAACCCCTGGTTCTGGAGTGGCTCCGACACTGATTCAGACTCTGGGGGAAGAAGCCCCCTTCCTCCCAGTAAGAACCAGGTGCGCGCTGAGACCAGCAGGGACCGGACAGAGGCCGAGCTGGAGCAGTGTGAGGGGGCGAGGATGGACAGAACCACGGCGGCTGTACCCAGGCTTCCCCTTCAAGAGGAAGAAGAGGAGGAGGAGGAGGAGAATGTGTCAGCTCGACAGTCTGCAGCCAATGGTAAAAAAAAAATGAGTCATGAATGTGATTGAAACACTGGAGAACACTTTGGCGTGCATGTACCTTGATCTTCTGTACCATATGATGACATCCAGGCTCACAGCGTGAAGGTGCCAGAGAGACAAGAGCACCACAGGAGGAGAGAGAGGAGCAGAGAGCCAGCAGCAGAGCCAGCAGACAGCGAACAGCCCCGCACAGGGAGCACGACAGAGGTAATTCAAAGATGGAGTCAGAATGAAGAAATAAATGTCAAAGAGAGGCTGAAGTCTTGAGGTCCATGCTGGTGTGAGTCGAAGGGAAGAACAATGAGGGAATGTCATTTAGCTGAAGCTCTTGTGTGACTGCTTGTGTTCAGACAGCATTTAATATTTGAGACGTTTGGTTTCTTTTGTTAAATGAAAAGCAGATTTTGCAGAAAAACATGTTTATATAACTCCATATTTGGATATAAAAATCTTTGTAGTATTGGTATTGAAACTTATCAGCACTAGTGTCATAGCAATTCAAATGATACTTAGCCTGAGCAAAGAGAGTTTCAAGTTAGGAGTCCTGCACATTGATGAATAAATGCAGCATCAAGGCAAAATTTCTTTCTCCAAGAAAGTTACTGTATGTACATTTTTATCTATTGCCATTATCAGTCAGAATGATTCTTTAACAGCCCACAGACTTGACCCTCCATCTAAACCTTCTCTGCTGTTGGTGTTTTAGCGCTGCTTTGTCTTTTCTGTTTGTAGAGAAGGACATGGGTGGACCACAGCAGAGTAAACTCCCCAAATCCTCAAAACAATCCCAGCGGGTCAGGCCTGCTCCGACACAGCAGCCCAGGGAGGACAGTAAGGACAGCAGACATCCTTTTGCTCTGTACGGTTCAGGAGAGAAGGACGCGGACATTGCAGGCAGGAAGACACACAATGTTGGCCCGGCAGCTTCCACGAACGAGGTCATCTTTCTGTCTGTCGCTCTGTAGATCTGTCTGTGGCAAGCTGAAGAAACTGACAGCGATCTTCATTTTCCTTGTAGATCCATGAGTCGGCTCTACGTGCAAAGACCAGGCGGGAGGTGGAGCGTCTGATCCAGACCCAGAGGACGGAGCGCCGGAGAGCCAAGTCTGCCGATCTGGACAAAGCCAGGAGGCTGGTTCAACCGGAGTTCAACCCCTGGCTCACTGAGTACATGCGCTGCTTCTCTGCTCGCTCCCGATAAGACACACACACACACAGCAGAGCCTCTTACATCAAGGTGATTCTAGAAATACAAAAATTAAGCCATTATTACCCTTCACCCCTGAACTTTAAATACTCACAGAGGTAGAAGAGAGCACAGGGCTCGATATGGGACGCATTCAGGATGTAAACTGACAAAACCTTGAACTTTGAAATTCACAATGTGGCTTAGTGTTTTTTATATAAATCAATTTTGATATATACAAGAAGAGACATTTTGCAGGGTAGAGGTGACTCTCGAAAGAAATCATTCGAAAGTACATTTGAAATGAATGGATACGTCTATTGTAGACAGATATTCTGATGACAGTGAAGAGTGTAAAATGCAGCCATACTTTGATGCACTCCCTTTAACCACAGGCGACATGAAATGCGCCCGTATTCTTCATACAGGGATCAAAGCGCCATGAACTCTCACAGGGGTACATGGCAGCGTGTCTGAGGAGATTCAGCTGCCTTTATAGAACAAAAACTTAGAGATAAAATGTGAGACCACTTTCGTGAAGAATGTACATACACTTATTATACACGTGTAGACAAACCCAAACAGACAGAATGTGCATTGTGTTCAGATAATTACAGTTTTTCTCAGACTTTTGCAGCTTTTAATGTGGATAGGCATTTTTCTTTCAAGTATTCAGTGACATACAAAATTATATCTCTTTAAGACTTTTGCAGCTTTTCAGATCACTTAAACCTGCTCTTGTGGATTGAACGGTTTGTCTAACGATTCATGGGCTGATCCCCACTGACTGAGGAAAAAATAGCCACTCACAGTCAAACTGTGTGCAGAGACACAGCTGTGTGATGCAACAGTTGCATTTTCTCATGAGCTCATCAACACTTCAATTAGTTTCCTAACAACACGTGTGTTTGTTGTTTCACGTCTGTGTGCAGTGATCAATCGACCTGGTGCTATCGCAGTGTGAAAATAGATGCGTCCGACTTTTAAAGCCATTGGATGACTGTGAACAGTGTGTTTCTGTTATGCATTCACTGGTCAAATGTTTATTGTTGAGGCCAAATGTTTTGATCATTATCGTCCCTGATTATGCTTTAGAACCAAAAGTGACACCATAACAACGATGGACATTAAGCTGATGCCTGAGTTACCTTCAGTCAGAAATAAATGAGCACATATTACATGACTGCTCACTGGTTGAAGCAGCATACGCTCTAAAGCATAGCCAAATCAAACAGCACTTTGAGCCGTTTGTACAGAATAATGACTGTAATACCTGGAATTAATCCATATGTTAAATCTGTATATTTGTTTGTATGTTTATGTCTTTCCACTGCATTGGGTTTCATCATGGTACCCGTCCCTCCTTGTGTCAGCAATGGTGATGAAGTCAGACTTCAGGTTTTTTTCTTCTCTTAACACCCAAAATTATTGATGTGAATATTGTGTGGAACAGAGGGTGGGATGATAGGATGCTGCCTGTGTTTACATTTGGACAGTTGATATTTTTCTAAATATTTGTTTGGTTGTTGCAGCTCTGAGTTCAGTATTACGTCACTTGCTTTTGTATTAATTTAGTTTTTCAGTGTTTTTAAGATATACTGCAATATAGTCCCAGGAACAGATGTGACATTTTGTGCAATATTATACTTTAGATATTTAAAAGTTAGATGTGGTGAACTTTGACAATCTCAGAAAGCAGGACTGGAGCAAGATAGCTCAATTCTAACTCTGCATTAGTTAATTCATGAGACCAAACTTCATGGTTAAGATCCTCTTTATACTGTAGAAACATCTCCTGTTTGGTGAGGAGTTCCTACGATTTTTCTAGATTTACTAGGTAATGTATAGCAGAGATCCACCAAGCTTAAATACTCCTGGGATGGTGTCATCCCACTTACAGATTTGCGTCACGGGTGATGTAGAAGAAATAGAGGTTATGACCAACAAGGCACCAGAAGTACTGAACTTTTTGAACTTTCTGAATTGAGTTGATCTAATTTACTGATGAGATAAAGGATGTAACAATTAAAAATACTGTTAAATTCCATGATACTTTACATTTTAGGCTTTTACTGTGTGTACGTATTTTATATGGTTTGAGGAAAAGACTGTTGCGGTTAAGTGATGTGGTGCAAAGCTTTTAATAAATCAATTTTCCACCTGTTTGTTCACCATCATCCGTCCATGTCTACCAAATGACCTCTGACATCACTAACGTAATGGACCATGTCCAAAAATGTGGATTAAACAAACGCACACACCAAGAAACTGCTGCTATATTTGTAGTACTTTTTATTTTAAAAACATATGCTTTTATCATACACAATAAATTAAAATCCATGATATTCATAATGACGAGAAAAACTGATGTACATAAATAAAAACAAAGGACTTGATGACAAACACAAGACAGCAAACTGACGTGGAGCAGCCAAAGCTACTATCAGATCAAATCCAATGTGAAGTAGTTCTGCAGGGTGAAGTGTGCTTGATTTAAAAGTTTTATGACTCGTTTTCAAGGGGCAACGATGTAAAAAACATTAAAAAACAGAAACATGTTGTATTGCTTAAATACAGCAATGCAAAACACACACCTCTAAACCTTCAAACAATTCCCAAAATGTAAGTGTTTTTTGTCGAAAGCTTTATGTGGCTGAGCTGTTTCAAAGCTCAAAGCAGGGGACAGAAAGTATCTTTGGAAACATAAAAACCAAGCACACATCAGATAGTTTCACACCGCTGCTAAAACTTCAAATGCATTCAGTTCATATGACCCCACAGCTGGCAGTGAGGCATTCATGTAAACAGGCAACATTTATAAAGGAGACATTAGTCATAACTGGGATGCTTTGGATAAAGAAGTGTGTCACACTGTCAGATAAGTCATTGACCTGAATGCTGAATGAGCCACTGTAACTTTAAAGATGACTGGTAACGTTCACTCTCCGTGTGATTGAAATTAACAGGAAGTCAAATGTGTGTTAAGGACATTTCAGGCTGCCCCCGTCTGCTTTTGTCAATCTATGATCTTGAACAATGATAAAACAGCATTTTTCCACATTAACACGTTAGTCCGTAACGTACTCCACATCAGCTTGTCCCATGTACAAATAAACATAATCCCTGCAAACAGTACTGCTCATCTATACCGCTTACAAGTTGCCAGTGTATTGTAGCTTAACATGATAATAATACAGTGGAGCATGAACAGATGCTGGATATGATTTCTACTTTAATATAATATCTCTTCATAATGAAATACTCTGATATTCTGTTTGAGAAAACATGCGTCAACCGTTATATACAGAAACACTGTACAGTGTGTAAGATGCTGTCGGGGGGGATAGGGGAGCGATTGAGAAAGACAGACAGGCAGGGAGACAGGTCAGCAGCGAGAATGATGGGATGTAAACAATGGAAAGGATGGGGGAAAGGAGGGTAGGTCAGCTCATGGAGTATCATTTAGCATCAGTGCTGCCTGGGTGCATGTTACGGAGAGAGAAAGTGTGTGAGTGAGGAGTGAAACAGGCACACGGGGAGTGCAAAATGTCAGTAGACCAACAGGCAATCAAAGGAGGTGGGTGGAGAAGGAGAAGTACTGTAGTGAGTGATGGTTTTAACACGTTTTATTTTGTCTGTTCAACTCAAAGACTCAAAAGTAAGGAAGAAAGTTTCCCCACTCGTCCTCTAAGTGGTCCAGATGGGAGAAAGATGGGGACAGTGATGAGAAAACAAACATGTACTGAACTGAGCAGGTGTGAGGCCAGGTGAGCAGACAGAGGAGAGGAGGAGAAGGTACATACACGTCAGTAATTCACATCCTGATTGGAGGGCTGGGGAGGGTTTGGTCCAATAGTGGAGCAGAATGTTGAAGGGTGGGCGGTCTCTGGTTACCGAGGAGATGCTCAGAGTTCTGTGAGGGGGGCAGGGGAGGCATGACCAGGAAGTCTTTTGGGCTCTCTGCAGGTGTAGCCGTGACAAGGAAGGTTCAAAAGGTTGAAGGTTCTGAGCGAAGGTCGAAGGACAGAGAGTCACCAGCAGAGCAACCTGACCGGCCCCCCGCACCCCTCAAACCTGTCTGAAACACACACACACACACAAGGAGAGAAATAAAAGAAAACATAGATGTAAGCAGCAATGTCAAATCACCTCCTAAACTCTGTCCCTCGTAAGGTGAAAGAGGGCTCCAGAGAAATCGTATTCTGTGGCATCAAACGGCAAACAAACATCACCATCTCATGATGCACACACAGTCCAAACACACAGGCGCTCTGGCCCCCTCACCTTGTCTGTGCACGTTACAGGGCGCATCCACTAGCAGCCACACTCCTGGGTGCCCTGAGGCTGAGCGCGGCGAGGAGAGCGAAGCTGTCGTAACGCCGCGTCGCCGTACTGGATGCCTGAACCCATCCTCTCTGGATCCAGCTCCCCTGAGAAGGAGAGACCACATGAGTAGAGAGACAGAGAATTGAGAGGGTGGGGTTCATGTTGTTTCTGAATGTAACTCCTTCTCTATGAGAGCTGCTGCAGCGCGGGCTCTGGAGTCATACCTAAGCCTGTCGGGATAAGACGGGATTTGGAGTCGTGGATGTGGGTTATAGGTGAGGATGGTAGTTCCTACCTGACTCTATCTTGTTGAGGATTTTCCGAGCGCACTGGACAAAGGCCTCTTCGACGTTCTCCCCCGTCAGAGCGCTGGTCTCCAGGAACATCAGCTCTGTCTCACACACACGGCTTCAGTTGCAGACGCTTGTAATACGCAGAATTTCAATTCTTTGTAGTCTTAACAATAGAATCATTTTTAAAAAGTTGCTCCTCAATACTAGGCCAGTGCCTGGAGCTCCCTTCTAGTCAAGTAAATAAGTTCATCTAGCTATTGTTTGAGGTTTTGAGGGAAATTATCAAAGAATCCCACAGACTGATCCTGATCCTGATCTTACCGTTCTCCTGAGCAAAGCGTGAAGCCTCCAGGAACGTGACCTCCCTGTCAGCATCCAGGTCCTTCTTGTTTCCACACAGGATGATGACGATGTTCTGACTGGCGAGCATCCTGGCATCGCTCAACCACGTGGTCAGAGCGTTGTATGTCTCTCGACTGCAGCGTGTGGAGACACGGAGAGAGAGGCAGAGTGACACTTTAGAAAGGAGAGGGAAGCACTTGACATCAAGATAAGCTGAAATCATGTTCTGTGATTGGCTGATTTACCTGGTGATATCATAGACCAGCAGGGCTCCTGCTGCTCCTCTGTAGTAACTCCTGGTCACAGACCTGAGACACACATGAACAAACTCATATGTTAGCAGTCAGATATTGTCTGGTAACTTACATCCACCAGAAAAAGCACAGCCCACTAACCAATTCACAATTCTTCCCAATCCTCAAAATAATACACAACAAAATTAACTGTAACCGTTCAACTGAAGACATCCACAAAATTTGACTGATCCCTGTATAACCACTGTTGGTTGAGAAAAAAAATCAAATCAAACACACATATATCTATATATGTATGAATAGCTCTCCAGTAACTGTACCTCTAGAGCTGTGATGGTGGGATGCCAGCCTACCTGAACCGTTCTTGTCCCGCAGTGTCCCAAATCTGCAGTTTGACCATTTTGTTGACCACATTGATGATCTTAGAGCCAAACTCCACTCCAATTGTGTGGTTGGATTCATCCTTAACTGGGAAACAGAATAAAATATGGCGTTTTGCCATTATTATTAAACAATAGTAGATAGTATTGGCCTGCAGTGCATCTTTTCAGGTAGAAAGTGCACTGCACAAGACAATGAATATCGCCAACTGCACTTTACATAGTTCTACTTATTCTAGCACTTTTAGATAACACTACATTGGTGCACTGACATGAGAGGTCAGATCAGCTGTGTGTGTGCCTTGCGTCTGTCTGACTTACATCTCTTCTCTATGAACTGGTGCAGCAGGCAGGATTTGCCTGTTCCAGCGTTCCCAATTACCAGGAATTTAAACAGGAAATCTGAGGTGGGAAGACAAAAATAATAGAACACAAGTAACCACACTGACACTGACATATGTCGAAGGTGGTGAGACTGTACAGCCAATAATAAGAATCAGAATATAAAATGGTGAAGCTACATCATTCCACCCATCACACCATGGTGATCACCTGAAGCTGAATCCCCTACAGTCCTCCTGTTGTGTCTACTTTACAGGACATGCAGCTCAGATCTTCATCATCCCCAGCCCTGTGCCCAGGTGTCAGCTTCCTCACCGTTCCGCTAACCTCTGTGGGGATTTCTAACCTTACAAGCTCGACACACTTTGTCTTCACAGCCACGCTAAACTCTCCCGTATTACCTCTGTGGTGTTCCTTACGCTGACATGGCATTTCTAAGGCCAGCAGCCTTCAGCAGCGGCTCGGTTAGCCTGTCAGCTATCTATTTACGATGAGAAAAAGCTCCCTCGACACACCTGCCCCATCCCGTGCCTGTGGCTACATGAAGATGTTAGCATTGGGGACGTGTCAAAACAGCCTTCTTACCGTATGACTCCGACATCGCCAGGGTGGCGTTTAGACAGAAATAATGAAGGAAGGAGAAATAGAAGTTGACAAATGGATAGCTAGCTAAGTAAAGGAAAATAGTCCTGTTGGTTTCCGCGGATTCCAGCTGATTTTCCCCTCTGACTTCCCGTACGGGGTGTGTATTTTCAAAATAAGAGCTACCTCAACGGGCAGATCGTTGTAATACCTTAAAATGCCGCATGGTGGTGCTGATTGACCAGAGGTGAGACCGACTTCTTTCAATATATCTCAAACTCGTCCAAGGTTTGTGATAAGCATACCTTGAATTGAATTCTAAATTGCCAACGAGTATAATTCGTGTGTATTGAATTAAATAACAATCACGATTGTAAATGTAGCGAGATAACAACCCATTCCCAACCTGCACTCCAGCCCAGAAGGTGGCGATTACGTACCTGAATGTTTGCCAATCACTACAAAACCTTTCACGAAGAAGAAAGCGAAGAATTGGCTAGTGAGCTAGCCTAGCTGCAGGTTTTAGTGAAATATGGCTGCTGTGCTCCCCGTTAGACCGCCTTGCGATAGCAACCCCGCCACTCCTGGAGCACAATCCATTAAGGTGACATTTGTATTCCGCAGAAAACACGAATAATAATCAGCTTTCTTCACGGAGCCCTGAAAGGTTGCTTGCTCAGCTAACGGCTAGTTAGGTATCTAACGGCTATCTCCGTCCATGAATGACAACTATTAGCGGCGTTAGCATCACCCAATTGTTTTCAATTGACGATTGTGTGTCGTGTTTACAAACATTTAGGATTATTTTAGATCCTCATAAGAGACGACTTCAAATTCTGTACTTAAAACGCTGAGTGGTGTGACGGCGGCAACGTTAACCTTTTTTCTGTGCCTTTCTTCTCCTGTTGCCACCAACTGTTATGTTAAATATGATTCAATAAATTCATACTGGGGTTAAAAAAAATGAGGCAATTATCTGTGCTGGCTGAGAAGTGATGTTGAGGTGTGAGGATGTCCAGAAATGTGCACAGTTTGTCTGAGCATGAGCGCGTCTTACAGGTAGTACAAGTACAATGTTTTATAAATAGCTGTTGTGATTATTGCCTAATGCAAGATGAGTTCGTGGCTGTTCTTTGATTCCTGATTCTTTCATTGCTCTGTCTCACACAGCTGCCTAGAATGTGTGTAAATGTATGCATCTGTAACAGACACTACCAAGGGTATACTATGGTGCTGTCGATTGGTTGTGTGTTAATTATTGAGGAAAAGAGAGCTGTGCTTGAATGGCTTGTAGGTACTAAGGATAAAGATGTTTAAGAAACACTAAGCCATAGTTTAAAGAAGAAATACTGCCATGTGTCTGCTTAAGGAGGTGCAGTGCCTGGTGATGTTATTATTTATTGTGTTTTGTGGTTGTTGTTTTCCTCTGCAGGAGGATGTAATAGAAGAGGAGTCCAATGATGGCAGCCAGCTTCCAAAAAGAAGGAGAATGGGTTCAGGGGACAGCTCTCGAAGCTGCGACACCTCAAGTCAAGACCTTGGGTAGGTTGGCTCGATATGTGACGTGGAGCAATAAATTGACATTGCTGGGACTTTTTTCAACAAACTCTCAGAAGTACAACTACATCAGCAAGTGCAAGGTGTTTATGTGTTGAAGACATCATGGCTGTGTGTGTAAATGAAAAAGCTACATCTGTTTGTGGTTGAATATTGTAAACTAGGAGCATTGCCCCAATTTGAGAGTAGTTTCCATCAGACCCACTTACCTGTGTTTGTGCTGCATATGGATGCTTAGACTCTTATCAGTGATAAAAATGTGCTTAAATTGTAAAACACAGAAATCACAAAAAAAAGGGAAAACATGGAATTCAGGAAAAAAAATCTAACTGAATCTGGTAAAAATGAAAACACATTTCACAGGGCCCTACTCATAAAGAAATCTTTTGAAGAGTTTTTATCCTACGCTGCTGTTGTCCCTCCACCGCCCTTCCAGGCCGACATATTTCCCAGCAGAGAACCTGACAGAGTACAAGTGGCCTCCAGATGACACAGGAGAGTACTACATGCTACAGGAGCAGGTCAGCGAGTATCTGGGAGTCACATCTTTCAAGAGGAAGTACCCTGGTAAGACTGAAGTAAAAATCTAAAACAGTACTTTACCTGTCAAAGTATTCAAGGAAACAGTGGTACTCTTTTTCTGTAAAATACTATTGATTCCATACTATGATAGTATTGATTTACCAATCCAGAATGATAAGGTAATGAATTACAATAATATATGCATAGGCACTGAGAAAGTTGAATGAGGCTGACCACTGATGTTGTTTCTATGTCACTCTGTAGATATGGAGAGAAGAGACTTGTCCCACAAAGAGAAGCTTTACCTGCGTGAACAGAACGTCATCACTGAGACACAGTGTACTCTGGGTAGGAAACACACTTCAGACACTCCTCGAGCAGTTTGAGGTGTTTCACTACTACAACAAAATCTTAACAGTCTCTCAGCTCGATGCATTTATTGTTTTGTGCCTTGTTTGTAAGATTTACTCTGTAAATAGCATTTGATTGCATAAGTCACCTGTGTGCTTGACGTTGGCAAAGTGTGCACTGAGTGTCTCTTGTATGTGTGTTTTCAGGTCTGACAGCTCTGCGGAGCGATGAGGTGATAGATCTGATGATAAAGGAGTATCCCACCAAGCACTCTGAGTATTCAGTCATACTGCAGGAGAGAGAGCGACAGAGAATAGCTAAAGAGTACTCTGTAAGTGTCCTACGTAAAGAAATATCCTGGGGTTGATGATTACGGTGGCTTTTTATATTATAGTAATGCATTCAGTGAAGGCTCTCGACATACATGTTTGAACATATCTCTGACAGTGTTTGTCTGTCGTCTTTCATAGCAAATGCAGCAGCAGAACCCTCAGAAGGTGGAGGCCAGCAAAGTTCCTGAATACATAAAGAAGGCAGCTAAAAAAGCTGCTGAGTTCAACAGTAACTTCAACAGGGAGCGTATGGAAGAGAGGAGAGCTTACTTTGACCTGCAGACACATGTAAGTCCAATGTGGGAAAACAGAGGATTTACTTATTGATATTCAGCAGGGATTCAGAAAAGAGCTTTATGCATCGTTAGCCATTTTTATGCTGGAACTTTTTTTTTTTTTTTTTTTTTTTTTTTTTTTTTTTACATGTGCTTATGTATTATTGTGTTATATTGTGTTTTGTGTGTTTTGTGTATTTTCTCAGATTATCCAGGTGCCCCAGGGCAGGTTCAAGGTGCTGGCTCCAGAGCTGACAAGGACGGGGCCCTACCCTGTGGCTCTCATACCAGGACAGTTCCAAGACTACTACAAAAGGTACATGACACACTTCAATAAATGAACTTCTGTTCTTTGGATAGGCTTTCAGCCTGTATTCTCTGTTGCTGCACTGAATGTTTTGGCCCTGATCCATCATTGTGTGGTGCATGACAGGTACTCTCCCAATGAGCTGCGGTACTTGCCCTTGAACACAGCTCTGTTTGAGCCTCCACTGGATCCAGAGCTCCCTGCGCTGGACTCAGAACCTGACTCGGACGATGCTGAGGACGGCAAGGAAGACAAAAAGAACAAGAACTCATCTGTAAGACATGAAGTTGTGCCACTCTAGTAGCCTGGATCTGTCAGATCATACATCCATCTTGGATTAGTCATGCAGATTAGAGTGCGGCTGGGGCCACATATTTCTGTCCAACCTGAGTCCAAGAGAGTAGTAACTAAGCCTGAACCTTACAGGCATTCTGCTTTCTAATGTCCTAACCTGACCCCAGCCTGATGCAGTTAATGTATGCTGCAGCACTGAGCCCAGCCATCCCGACAGGTCCCAACAGGCTCCGTTTGGGTATCCACTCTCTTAATAGAGATGCTTAATGGTAGAAGTCTACTTTGCAACTATGCAAGCAATTACGTGATAGATTCAAGGTCCCATATCAGATCATTTTCCTTTACTAATCTTGACTCAGATGTCTGCATGGAAATGCATTATTGTGCTTCACTCTTTGCTCTCCTGTTCCTCTAAAGGACAGTTCTTCAGGCAACGCGTCAGACGTGGAGAGCCAGGAGGGAGGAGGTGGACAGGGCCACAAGTCCAAGGGCAAAGACAGGACATCCACGCCGGGCAAAGACAGCAGCCATCGCCATTCTGCCTCCCACAAAGCCACCCCAGGGTACAAGGTAGAGGACAAAACCACCTGAACTCTTCTCCAACAACAGCAGCAGCACTTTTCTACCCCCTCCTCCTCTTTCTACTACTACCACTCCCTTACTCCATCCATCCCGCCACCCTTCCCTAGCTTTCTTCACTTTGTTCTCCGGCTTCTACAGATTGTCAGCTGGGACAACCTGATTCACTCACACACACACACACACACACACACACACACACACACACATACATATATGCACACACACACACACAGAGCCACAGTTACACACTGTGGGGTCCTGTCTTCAGTTTTTGTTTTTATGATATCGACATGGCTTTTTTTCCCCCTCTTCGTACCAGACTGTGAGCAATAAGAACATTTTAAAGGAACAGTTCATGTGTTTCTTTTTCACTGCACTTTCACCTTTTTTGGGTTTTCAGTGAAAGTTGAACTTTAAAAGTTTTTTTTTCCCCTTTGAATGTCTTCAATATACCTCTTGTCTGTCCTCACTTGTCAAAAAAAAAAAGATACTTCCAAGACAAGTTAGTGGATGTTTTGGCTGCTAGTTTTCCTTTTTCATTTTTGAAAATAAGTCTTTTTCTTATACCGATATAGAAAATATAAACCACGTACAGTTTGTGGTTGCTTTTAAAAAAAATGATCGATGTTAACACTAGAGATTTTAACATTTATATCTGAAGTGTAGAATGCACTTAACGTTAATGTTTTAAGCGTGTATTGGTATAATAATATGCTTTGTTTATACACCATGTGATGTACTGTTAAAATGTTAGTAAGTATCAGACAGCTGTATGACGTGGGGTTTACCTGTCCCTGCGTCACCGTGGAGAGATGAGGACTTGCTGACCTTGTTCACACTGTTGCTGAGCTGAGCTAGAAGTAGTCTGTGTACTGTTTGCCTGGGTTTGGACTCTGCTTGAACGAGCCCCTTATCAGCTCATCTTTCCTTAACACCCAGTCGTGGCATGTCTCTGGGACTCCTTTTAAATAAACCCCTTGAATTTCATCTAATTGTTCAAGGGACTGTCGATGGGAAAATATAATTTCAGTGAACCACATGTTCCCTGAAGCACACTTTACTAGCCACATTGGTTTTTCTTTGATTTTTCCAGTTCTCAACCTTGCAGGAGAAAATTTCCACCACCTCAAAATATGCTGGTTAATGAGAGTATATTGGACCTGGGTGAGTCCAGTTGAGTTCAGCTCAGCTTTGTGGTGTGGGCATGGTCCTTTTCTAGTGTCTGTTTGAAACGGTTTCAGTGTGTTTAAGTTTGATTTAATTTAACTTGGCTTTTATTCATCAGTCATTTGGCGTATGCTGTTTCAGCCTATAGATACGGCATGTCGGCAGCCAGAATTCACTTGAATTATTCAGCATCATAATATCCCTGTGCCGTACAAAAGGACCTTGATATGTAATAGCTTTCATGACCCATAATTTTGTAACTCTGGTAAATCAGACAAAGTGAAATGCCCCGTAGAGTTGAACTGTGCCAGTGCACTTTTCAGTGGTAGATTTTTTCATCTATTTTTCCACTTTTCAGAAACTCCCAGTAGATGAAAGGTTGAATGAATTCTAATGACTTGTATGTCTCCATGAAAGACACCATGTGAGACAGTAGAACTTTGAGTCAGTGATGCAGCCGCTAGCTGATTAACGTTACTTCGCTCTGGTCTGGCTACCGTCTCCATTGTGTGCAGTGGTTAACATGACCTCGTGACTGACAGTGTGGTATTTCCCAGACAGCTCAATAATAAAAGCCAATAATGAAAAATAAAGTTGGACTTAGATTAATTGCCTCTGCGGAAGAATTTTGTTAATGATGTGATACATGTTGGATGTTACATACATGTTAAATCTATCTAATATTTAACTCACCGTTGACTGAACATGTTCTGGTCAATGATTCCAGAAAATGAAAGTTGTCAGCAGCCTTTTTGTAGCTTATACATATACTATATGGAGATAGAAATACTGGATTCACTGTGTGATGCTGTATGCAGTGGCATACAGTAATATGGCTTTAATTACATCAACATCAACTGCAGCAAATTATACTGATCAGTATTTTTGCCCTGGATATTGCTCCTCACTGGACAATGTGCAGTTCTGGTTTGATTCTCAGAGGGAGTTTTTATGATTTAGTATGTCAGATAGTTCACTTTCACTATCTTAGCACTTATTTTCTTTCTAGAAATGTCTTGACAGCAGAGACATAATCACTGACATATCATTAATAGTAAAAACAAGGTGTTTATACTGTCCATGATCCACTGATCTAAAATCTGTGGACTCCGCTGTGGATGAGTGTGTGGTCAGCCACGATAAACTTCCGGCTTAAATGTGTCTCTGTATGTATGCTTCAATTAGACATAATGTTTAGAGCTATATGACACCATACAAAACAAAAAAGTACAGATTATATAAAAGTAAACATGAGCACCTTTTCTTTTATGTACATAAAACACAGCATTTCTTGTGTTGAGCAAATTCAGTTAATTTAGAATAAAACTCATTCAAACTAGCTGGATTCGACCTCATGAGTTGCTTATTTTGGATTTTTCTGTGAGGACGTTTTCACTGAAGAGATGGTTGGACTATGCGGGCATCCAGCAGACTTACTGGACTTAATGACTTCATGTCAGCGTTTCATGTGGCCACAGTTCCATTTGTATGTTGCACAAGAGTCAGTTCACAAAAGCAATAGGAGCGATCCTTCGACTAATGATTTCAGTAATGTAGCAAGGCCTAAGGCATATGTTTGCATATGCATAGGGAGTATGTACAGTTGGAAAATGCACACAGGGGGCTGCGTCCAGCTCCTCCTTTTTCCTGTTTCCCCCTTCTGCTGCTGTTTTGCTGTTAGTTTAGTTCTTTTGTGTCTAGTCTTGGATTTCCATCATCACCAAACTGTGTCCTTTATTGACCCATAGTTTTGTACCTATGGCTGTTTAGTCTAAGCTGTGCATTTCCTGTCAGGGGACATTTTAATGAAGGATGTCACTATCTTGAGGCATTACTGGACATGATGTGGATCCAGCAAAAAGCCCATGAATAACAGGAAAACAAAGTGATTTTTACACATATTTTGTTAACTTTGCTGTGTCCAAAGGACTGCTGTAAAATGAAACTCACCTTATTTTATGCTCTTAAGGGGACAGTTCACCCCAAAATCATAAATAATTTTTTTTCCTCTTGTCTGTGGTGCTATTTAGCCAACTAGATTGTTCTGGAGTTCTGGAGATATCAGCTGTAGAGGTGTCTCCTTTCTGTCAGAGATGATAGAACTAGGTGCCACTCAGCTTGTGTGGCTCAAAGCGCCAAAAACATTATGTCACCTTCCAGAAATCAGGACTCGGTTTTTCAAGATAATCCTCAGACCTTGCTGTGAGCAGTTTCATGTAGGAACTATTTTCTGTCTCTGTGCCATCCTGATTTAAATGTCCCCAAGTCTCCTTATGTCTCTGCTCTGATGATGTAGAGCTTTTCTTATGAAACAGCACTGCACGTTCCTTAACGTCAGTCTGCTCAAGCAAGCCACCAGAGAAAATAAATCTGTAGATTACAGATTCCACATGATTGCAAGCGAGTCTGTTAGACACTATACACCTTTCGTGTATCTGTACTCTGCGACATATTTTTTTTTCTTGGTAATTTGTACGCTGTTGCAGTTTATTGTGAAGAATTCAGGCTCTGTTATGTAGCAAACAGAACTTACAAACAAGAACTAGGTTGGTTTAAAACTGTTAAACTTAGTTGGATGGCAGCTTTGATGCCAGGTGATTACATTTATATCCAATGTGTATAAACCAGTTGACATGTAATTCCCCCAAATGTAGAGAAGGCCTTTGTTAGTCAAGATGAAGTGCTGTTTTTGTTTCTTCTCCAAGCATTACACATTTTGTTGAACTACTATATTGTCCATGACTGCAGGATACCCGTGGTTTTTATAGCATTATTCTGCCCTTGCAGCCTAAGGTCATTCCCAATGCTATATGTGGCATTTGCCAGAAGGGTAAAGAGGCCAACAAGAAGGGCAAGCCAGAGGCTCTCATTCACTGCTCCCAATGTGATAACAGCGGTAAGTTCGCACTGTTGATTTTAAAGGACACTTCCCTGTTTTTAGACTTTGTTTCAGCACTTTTAATACCAAGTGTATTTGTTTTGATGTAAATTATGCTCCCCAGAATAAAATTATGAATAGAAGCAGTAATCATAAATTGCTCTGCCTCTTATTCATTTAACATCAGTGGTACATAACATTAACAGATGAATGAAGTGATTGTCATTGACTGATGAATCTTGTCTAGCATCAATAAGAGGAAATGTTCAGCTGTCCATTGTACCATTTCATTGTGTATAAGTAAGCGTTTCAAGAAAGTGTGTTTACTGCCTTGTTTCAATGCTGTGTGGGTGTTTCCATTTGAACAGTACAGCTTGTGTAGTTTCATGGTTTGAGATGGTCCTGATTAGTATCAGTGGGTATCTCTAGATGCTGGTCGACTGCATCTTTGTTTTTATATTATTCCTGACAATACATTGATGCTGATTTTAGGATAGGTGTGAGTAGATTCTAGTTATTTCTTTTTAATGGTGATGTGCTAGTTGATAAAAGTCCATCCTTTGCTAGTGAGAGCTTTTCTGTTGAAGCCCTCTGAAGTAATAGGATGTTGAATTTATGTGTGTGTAGATGGGTGGGCCCGTTCACATTCTGTCTATATTTGTGTGTTTTGCGTTTTTGTCTGACGTGCTTCCTTATGTGTGTCTGTATGCATGCGTCATGGACTTATTTCTATGTGTGTGTGTGTGTGTGTGTTGGGGGGGGGGGGGCTGCATGTCTCTGACTCTACGTATGCATGCTTGCTCCTGTGCATGTGTCTTCGTGTCCATAAACTTAGGCCACCCGTCCTGCTTGGACATGAGCGAAGAGCTGGTGTGTGTGATCCAGACGTACCGCTGGCAGTGCATGGAGTGTAAGACCTGCACTGTGTGCCAGCAGCCCCACCATGAGGACGAGATGATGTTCTGCGACAAATGTGACCGAGGATATCACACATTCTGTGTGGGCATGGACTCCATTCCCACTGGTGAGTGTATGGACACACTGACATGCACTATGTGTAGTAGGCAGATACAACCACTCAACACTGACCTGCCTGCTTTTTAAAATGTGGGTTTGTATTTTTGTTTGCCTCCTTTTAATTCATCCTGTCTGTCTCTTCAGGCCTTTGGGTGTGTGAGGTCTGCGACAAAGATTTCACCACACCCAAGAAGAAGGGAGGAGCCAAAACACCTAAGAAGTCCAAGTCAGCGAAAAAATGATCAGCAGCATTAAGCACAGTAGCTTGGCCAAATTCTACTCAAATGCACAAATCTAATTTGTTCAACCACTTGCAGAAGCTGTAAAATGTTTAAAATCTCAGATCACTGTGACACCCCCCCCCCACCAAAAAAAAGTGCCGCCCTCCTACCAAATACTAACAAGCCAAACACAAGATCTTAACTTGCTGTTTCTTTTTATTCGTTGATTGTCTTTGGATTCACGGACTAACTCTAGAAAACACATCTTTTCTGTGAAAGCTTGATGACATCAGTAAGGCGGGCCTATAATCTGAATCATAATCAGTGGACAAACTGTGATGATACCTCAAATGTACACACTCACAAAGCTCAGATCAGATGTTAACTTTAGCATAGCATCTCTGTTCTGTCATTTTAGAGACTGATCATACATCATACACACATAAAGTGAACAGCTACGCTGCAGATTCAGTCCATCCAAATGTAGTGCACTAATTCCTGTTACCTGCTAACCACTAACAGCAAACAGATGAATTTTGTCGTTACTGTCTCCGAACATTTCTGCAGTGGTTGGCTGTTTGCTGGGGAATTGTTTCAGTTCAACAAATGGTGCTTTTGATTTTGTACTACTGGAACAATCAATGTTAACAAAAGCTCACCGATGTTTTTTTTTTTTTCATTCAGTTTCAACATTTTTGTATGTTTTTGTATCTTCTAAACTATAGTTGGTATTTTTAGCTGGCATTTATTTAATGAGGCAGGCCAGTAAAGAGCAATCTTATTTAAACAAAGTTTGTCTTGAATAATGACATGGTGCTTGTGATCCTGTGTAATGAATTGTAATGGACGCTGGCCTCATGGCTGCAGGAGCTTTCAGGTATTTATGTGTAGGTCTGGATTACTGAAACAAGTGTCTGACTTTAAATGTATTAAGTTTGTTGTTAACCCTCCACTGTTAATTATTAGACCACTCACTGTAATTACATTTAAATGAGACATCCATCAGTTATGATTAGTCAGCTGATATTTTTGCAGTCAGTTTGTAATACATTTTTGTTATTTTTTTAAATGATTTTGTCTATTTTCTATTGTACTTCAGGAAGCAAGTTGTTAAAGAATATCTGTTGCTGTCACAGTCACTGAATTGAGTGTTTTTTTTGTCAATAAAAGCTACTTTAAAAAGACTCAGATTTATGTTTTAGTGGTTGTGTCCCATGTTAAATTTATTATTAAAGGCAAAAATAATCTTTGGTTCACTGAAAAGGTAGATGTAGATTGCCCACGCATTATGAATATATATCTCAAAGTAATTTTTATACTTACATTTTATTTATTAGACAAACAGTTTCACATACACAGCCACCACTTCAACAAATGCTGCTGTGTTTGAGCCTTTAATGGTCCTTGAATGTATGAGTGAACAATTTATTTCTTCCACCCAGTCGTGGTTAGCGTCTTTTAGTCTAACTGCAATTCTGGATTATGCGGTTATTTGGCTTTTGATATATTTATATATTCTGCATTTTTAATAGAAACAATTCAGAAAGAAGGACACACTTGTAGATAGTGAAATGTGAGATAAAATCTTTGAAACACTGGTCGAACTGTTCCACCTTGATGGCTCCTGCTGTACATCAAACAACCTATGGGGGCGCTGTCGCACATAGTACAACTGAACTTACGGATGCTACGACAGTAAAAGAAAAGGCTGCCATATTGCAGTGATACAGCGAGTTTACCGGACTGGATTTTTAATACCGCTGGTATTCTGGAAGAAATATGCTTTCTGCTCATGCTTTTGGAGACCCCGGGAAGATGAAAGAGTATCATTACACCGGCCCAGTGGAGCACCGGTTCTCACCATACGCTTTCAATGGAGGGTAGGTGTGATTTTTCAACTGCTGGCTAGTTCGCCTGCTTGTTCGCTAGCTAACGTTTACATCTTATTGGACTGTGCTAACTAGCTAACCAGATTAGCAAACGGTATGCCATCTGCAACCAAACAAAGATTAAGTTAATGAAAAGTGAGTGAACAGAGCAGTATTTCTTTGTCAAGAACTGTAAACATTCTCAGTCTATCTTAATGTGTGAATTAAGTCAGCATTATAAGCCACAAACTTGAAAGGGAAAGATAATTTAATGGCACAGTTTCAGTTTCTAATCAGTAGCTTAGGTTAGCTTCCGTTAGCAAGTGTTTGGGGACAACAGCATATTCTCTTCTTTGGTGCAGTGGTTTATAAGATAAATGAACTAGCTTGTATTGTTTTTGTCTTTCTATTTCAGAACCGTACTAGCTGTCGCCGGGGAAGACTTTGCCATCGTAGCCTCAGACACCAGGCTGAGTGAAGGCTACTCAATCCACAGCCGGGATTCACCAAAGTGCTACAAGCTGTAAGTGTGCAGAGTCACTGTCAACGAAGGAAGGAAGGAAGGAAGGAGCAGAGCTGATCGGCAGTATTAAGACACCATGTGAACTCCTGTCAATCTATAGTTGGTCCCTTTAACATGCTCCATCATAGTTCTGTGTAAATTCATTAAAAACCATTATAAGGTACGTTTGGAGTGGAACCACTGAAGTTACTTCAGCTATGGCCTGATACTCTTAAGCTGGGGCTGTATTTGGTTCCTGCTTGGAACTCAATGTCTAGCTGCAGTGACCCTCAGCAAAGCTGTTTTAATTACATGTCATTATCACATAAATCTTCAAGGCCAAATGAAGAATATGCTGCTCTGACCACTGATTTTTGTGCCTTCCACTTACAGGACAGACACAACCGTCATTGGCTGCAGCGGTTTCCATGGCGACTGCCTGACTCTGACTAAAATCATCGACGCCAGACTAAAGGTGTGTTGGTGTAACTGTTTTTTTGTTTCATTCTTTCTTTAGTGTCATTCCTAAAATGATCTAACTCTGCTAACTGTCCTGCCTGTTCATCGTATTCATTTCTTAGACAGAGCCGACATGAGGCTGATATTCTAATGTGTCTTGTTATTTTTCCTCTCCTTAAAGTTTTACTGCATTGCATTCTGCACCCCTACTAGACCAACAAAGGCTGTCATGGGCTACTTAACTGCTGTTAACACTTGAACTAATGGTCCTTCCCCTCTCTCAGATGTACAAACACTCAAACAATAAGACAATGACCAGTGGAGCCATCGCAGCCATGTTGTCCACCATCCTGTATGGCAGGAGGTTCTTCCCCTACTACGTCTACAACATCATAGGAGGACTGGATGAAGAGGGTGAGTACTTCAATGCTGCCAATATTGTGAGGACTAAATGTTTTAAGTACATGTGTCACTTTTGTATGTGTACATATGCACTTGATTGTGTAAGTTAAAAAGCTGCATATTCATATTTAGGCTGTAGGTGTGTTTCTTGTCTATGATGAATGCAGGGGGCAGGGTGTGTTGTGTGGGTTGTTGCATATATTGTGCTTCATTGTATCACACAGTAAGGTATTTTTGTTATATCTAAGCTGGAAATTGTACAAAGCTTTGGTTATGTTCTCGTTTATAACAATTTTTATTTGCAATATTTCATGTCTGTAATACAGGCAAGGGAGCAGTGTACAGTTTTGACCCAGTGGGCTCCTACCAGAGAGACACCTACAAGGCTGGAGGATCAGCAAGTGCCATGCTACAACCACTGCTAGACAACCAGGTAAATAACAAGCTGTTGTCAGGTATGCACATTTGCTGACAGTGCATGAGGTACACTCATGTCTGTCTCTCCTTCCACAGATTGGTTTCAAGAACATGGAGGGTGTGCAGCAAGTTCCTCTGACTCTGGACAAAGCGGTTCAGCTGGTCAAAGATGTGTTCATCTCAGCCGCAGAGAGAGACGTCTACACCGGAGATGCCCTTCGGATCTGTGTCGTCACTAAGGAGGGCATCAATGAGCAGACCGTACCACTGAGGAAAGACTGAGGGGGGAAATATTCCCCTTTCTCTGCTTTCCTCTCTGCTCTGTTTTTCCCATATTCACCCTGTTGGTTTGGCCGCTTAACATAATGTTTCTGAAAATAGGAGTGCTGATCCAGTTGATGTGTTGATGCTTTAACTGGGGAGCAGATATTCCATTTTTTTATATGCACTCACAGTTTACATCCATTGACATCAACACTTTTCTTCTGCTTTCCACAAGTATCCCCTTCAGTTTATGCTTTTATTACAGCCTTGGATTTGTGGTCTAGCAACCTGATTGCGGATCAGCACTCCTGTTCAGAGAAAGAAGGAACTGTCGTCATCCCATCCTTCCTACACTCTTCCTCATTATGTTTTGGGAGGATGCATACTCTGCTGTTCTTTTTACATTCTTAATAAATGTAAACAATTGAAAAATGGGTCTTGTTCATTTCATGTCCCTCATACATGGATACTCCATCTCAGATAGCTTATGCTGCTCACAGCAGTTAGTGGGTAGTTTTCTTGAATTGTAGTAGTAATTGTTTTGGCATATTAAAGTATTACCGCAGAATAAGGTAACCATTGAAAGTATGCTGTTTTCTGAGATGTAAAAGTAATGGAGGAGTTCTGGCTTGTATATCTGCAACTTTGCATATAAAGCTTTAGCACATCATGTCACGTTTGGAGATCATATAGGTCAGGTGGACAGGTATATTTTACAGTTATGACTGAAAGACTCAACTGTTTTTGAGTGGTACCCTCTGTGGTGTTTAGCATTTCCAGGTCCTACATGAAAATCACTTGTTCACATGTTCGAGCCTCCACAGTGAAAACAGTTTCTGATGAAAGTGATCAACTGAGGTTTTTGTGATAAACTGGTTTTCAGACAACATTTTCACACCTTCAGTCAAAATGACAAAAAGGAGGACGAACAGTTTTTGTTAAAGTCAGCTGCTTGGTATTAACTTTCTAGACAAAGTAAGGACTGCCAGGCTCAGAGCCCTGACAACATTTATACAATCATGATTCCAAGAAAGTTAAGATGCTGTGTTTCAGAAACAGAAACAGAATGTTTCAAAAGTACAAAGTCAATATATTTAATGTTCTACCTCATCAGCTTGATCATATGCATAAAGGATATTACTACATGGGCTCAGGAACACAATCAGTAAACACAATTCAGTTGCAAATGACTGAATTCTGTTTTTATTACGTTTTACAGACTCCCAGTTTTTTTTTTTTTTTTTTGGAATTGTGGTTGTGTGTGAGGAGAGGAGGGTCATTTTTTCTTTGCATTATTTTAATGTGAGACTGGTGCAGTTACTTTACCTTTTTAACCATTCACAGCAAATGTATGAAAGATTCCCCAAAATGCACTGCTATAGACTAAACATTATATATAGACTACATTTTGGCCTGTCATAGAGAAAACACAGCTGCAAGTACTAACATTATGATAAGTAGTAGGCATACAGATCTCAGACACAGTCAGCGTCTCTAACAGGGCTGCGGTACTGGCACACTTGAATGGAATGCAGCCAATTTGAATTCCATTAATGAGCCCCATTATTTTCCTGCTGTGATGTCTGTTATGAAAAGGTTTTGTGCATTGTGTTGTAGGCTGACCCGTGGTAATGTCACACTGTCTGTGCTCAGGGGTGACTGATAAACATCAACATATATCCAACCAATTTTATAGTCACATGTTGGTTAATTTTCTGGTATTGTGTTAATTTGCTTGCTCACACAAAATACATGCTTTCAAGTAGGAAACTACATTGTACTAACTAACACTGGGCTCCTTCTCTGGTTCATAATTTGACATCTGTGAGATTATCATTCACCACCTGCGACAATAAAAACACAGACTCTTATCAATGCTGAGCAGGAAGAAACACAACATTTAGTTATGCCATTTTATTTTTATTTTTTTTGTAAATCAGCAACAGCAACAAGTGTTTACTCAACAAGTGTTTCAATAATCAAAGACTCTCTCTCACACACAAAGACAGACACAGGCAGTGTCCTCAGGCATAGTACTGAAGGTTAGCCTTCTTCTTGGCTTGGACCTCCAGGATTCCCTCCATGTAATCTTCATGGTTCAGCTCTGTGGCCCCGCGGCGCAGCGCGATCATACCGGCCTCCACACACACAGCTTTGCACTGGGCTCCGTTGAAGTCATCGGTGCAGCGAGCCAGCTCCTCGTAGTTGACGTCGGGGCTGACGTTCATCTTGCGGGAGTGGATCTGCATGATGCGAGCTCTGGCCTCTTCGTTCGGCATGGGGAACTCGATCTTTCTGTCCAGACGGCCCGAACGGAGCAGTGCGGGGTCAAGGATGTCCACTCTGTTGGTGGCAGCAATCACCTAAAAAAATAAACATTGTAGTTACACTGTAGTCATCACGCTGTGAAGCAATGCCACTGTGATCATTAAAAAGACAAGGAAGTTTGTATGCATATCCATGACATTTTCTGATGAGTAGTTTGTTCTGTGTGGCCACATTTCACATTTAAATTCTCTGTACTTCATTTCAGTACTTTCTGCTGACTTTGTGTGCCATTCCCTGCATAAAGAACATCAGCACATGAGAACAGCAGACCTCATCCAAAGGCTTTGGCACCTGGACAGATCTTTTTAAATAAATCTTACTTACTGTACAGAACCTGAACGTTTTTGGAGTATTTAGTTTTTTTTTTCTGTAAATTGTATATGAACATATAAGGTGTTTAAACAGCTTTTTGGGGACAGCAGCTTTACCTTGACCTGCATGTTGGGCTGAAATCCATCCAGCTGGTTGAGCAGCTCCAGCATGGTCCTCTGAACTTCTCTGTCTCCTGCTTTCTCGCTGTCAAACCTCTTGGTTCCGATGGCGTCCAGCTCATCGATGAAGATGATGGACGGGGCTTTCTCTTTGGCCAGGGCGAAGGCGTCTCTCACCAGCTTGGCTCCATCTCCAATGAACATCTGGACCAGCTGTGGACCGGCCAGCTTCAGGAAGGTGGCCTTGGTCTGAGCGGCGCAGGCCCTGGCCAGGAGGGTCTTCCCAGTGCCAGGTGGTCCGTACATCAGGACCCCTTTGGGTGGCTGGATGCCCAGGTTCTCAAACTTCTCCTTGTGGTTCATGGGCAGGACGATGGCCTCAACCAGCTCCTGGATCTGCTTGTCCAGACCTCCAATGTCACTGTACTGCTCTGTGGGGCGCTCATCCACCTCCATGGCCTTGACTCTGGAGTCGTACTCGGTGGGTAAGGTCTCCAGGATCAGGTAGGAGTCTTTGTTGACACCTACCAGATCGCCGGGCTTCAACTTCTCGGCGTCCACCAGCCCGATCACGGGCAGGAAATAGGTCTGTCGAGTGGAAGTCTTAATGACGGCGCATTTTCCTTTCCTTTGGGAGTCCAGATCCACATTAGCCCCATCCTCCTCTTGGTCGTTGGGGTCCACATCCAGCAGCTCGATCACATTAGACACCAGGTACGGCAGGGTTTTGTTCACCTTTATCTTCTCCGTGTTTTCTTTGATTTTATCCTTCATAGCCTGCAGCTCGTGGGTCACCCGCAGCACCTCGCTCTTCATTATCTTTATCTCGCTGTCCAGGAGACGAGTTCGCTGAACTATCTCCTCTGTGGACATTTTTAATACTTCTTCACCGATTCCATCTTCCACCTCGTCCCAAACTGATTTGTCACTCAGCGACGCCATTTTTGCTCTAACTGCGGTGAACTGTGACACGGCGGAAAATGAAGAGTATATATCCGGAAGTAGCTGCTGACGCTCATGTGAGCGCCGAGGCACAACCGACAGACGATGAAACGGACGTGAAGCCGAATTAATTTTGTTGGTGTGCGGATTTGAATTGCGACAGCGTGAGTGTAAGTTCACATGTAATGTACTGCTGTGCACTGCTAACTGTCGAATTCATTTGCACCTCTTTTTAGCACACAGTCACTGCTCTTACAGCGGCTCGTTTAGTGTTACGGCTTCATGTTAGCTAGCATAGTGTTGCTAATATTAGCACTGCAGCTAACTTTAGCTAACGGCAGCTAGTGTGTTTATGTCACTTCACGGAGGCTGTCGAGACATCTCTCTGGAACACTACTCCCGTGTGGATAAAGTTGCCACGCGCATTTTGCAGAACTTTCTAAACTCTTTAAAGGACACATAATGCACCGCGGACGAAATGAATGAGCAAACTCCCGTAACGACATTTAAATGTGGTGGTTAGCAGGCAGTGAATGTGTTCGCGCCACTGCTGCAGCTGCTCGGATTCATGTCACTATCAAGTCCTCCACCTAAAGTTTGAGGATGCACGGTGATGAATACATAGGAGTGATGAAATGTTTGACTAATCCTTGGTTCTGTCTACCTTTTCAAGGAGGATATAGCTACCAGAGAGAAGAATCAGGAACAGGGTGTTTCTGCAGAGTCCAGTCTTCTGTGGTTGTGGTGTCTTTCTGCTGTCATACAGATCCAGGACGCACAGCTTTGAGGTCCCTGCTGTGTGAAGCTTTCTAGCCTATGTTACTTCCTGCTCTTTGGTGGCAGTGAACTAACGTGAGGAGCTAAAGAGATGGACCAAAACAACAGTATACCAGCCTTCCAGGGGCTGGCCTCCCCTCAGGTAACACTGGTTTCAAATATTTCAGAGTTAAGGAATTTAAAAATGACCAGCGTTAGCTCCCAGCTTGCCCTCACCACGTCACACTCCTATCTCACTGTAGCTGCCCAGCATGCCCACATCTTGCTGAGGCTTCAAAGTACCATCTTGATCCTGCTTCACACAAGCTCCCATCCTGCAGCTTCGGCATTATGGCTTGTGTCTATTTATTGACAACATTTACTACGGATACTGGAGGAGGTGTGACAATCGCTCAGAACAGAGAAATGGGCTTTGGGGAGTAACCTTGTCACTGGGGACCAGCAGTTGTGTCTGCTGGAGCTGCCAGATGCGAGCTGCAAGTGCAGTGAGGCACAGCTCCAAAATTTGCAAGTTTACAATTTGCAGTGATGGGGCGGCTGTGGCTCAGGAGGTAGAGCAGTCATCTGCCAATCAGGAGGTCGGTGGATCGATCCCTCCTTGGGCAAATTCATATACGTTGCTTTGATAAAAGCATCTCCCAAATGACTAATTGTAATTGCAGCGAGCTCTCAGCTTGCAGCAGATGATTGCACCCCAACGGAAAACTATTTTTGGATTTTCCATTTCTTTTCTTGAAATGCTTGAAATTAGAAACCCAAGTTTGCAGTCTGCTCCTAATTTACAGTGCAGAGTGCTACTGTTAGCTGAAACAGAATTCAAAACACCAGTTGACAAGAGAACTGGTGTTTTAGATTTGTGTTTTATTTATGTAAAGATCAGTCTAGACGCTCACTTCATGTTTTTTGGTGTTGTGTCCTTCTGTAGGGCGCCATGACCCCAGGCATGCCAATCTTCAGTCCCATGATGCCGTATGGCTCAGGGCTGACACCACAGCCCGTCCAGAACACCAACAGTTTGTCAATACTGGAGGAACAGCAGAGGCAACAACAACAACAACAGCAGCAACAGCAACAACAGGCACAGCAGGCAAACACAGGTACAAGGCCCACTGTCATCTGCGTATCTACTCTTTCCCAGCATTATGAATTAGTGTCTTTGCCATTTATTATGAGAAATGAAACGTAATATTTATCATCCATGTTTGAGTCATAGTGGAAGTTTACCATCAAAAAAAAAGAAAACCTGAACCCAGTGTGAATTTTAAAAAAAAAACCCAAAGCTTTTTTTGCTGTTCAGGCCTTCCTGGAACGTCGGGGCAGACCCCTCAACTTTTCCATTCCCAGGCAGTAGCAGGCTCGACCACCACAGCGCTGCCAGGGAATACTCCGCTCTACACCACGCCGCTGACCCCCATGACCCCTATCACACCAGCCACACCAGCTTCAGAGAGCTCTGGAATCGTACCACAGCTACAGTATGTTTCATATCCAATCTAAAGACAGTCAAAGTATCAGTTTCTATCACTTGTACTGGCACTCTTGGAAATTGTCTAGCTACTACACACACTTAAAAGTTATCTTTCTACTAGATACTCTTGCATAGAAATACATGCAATGGCCAACATTGTGCACAAGGTCAGTTAGAATTTATTTAGACCACAAACATAAATATAGCTTCACATTACATCTTCGATACTGCCTTATGGGTCAGACTACAAAATGTTTTTGTCACCTGTCAGAGTGAGTGATCACAGTGCCATAAACTCTTGCAGTGTCTTTGTTGAGTCACTTGCAAGACTATTTTTGTGTGACCCCGACCAATCACAGCACCCCTTATTTCACCATCACGCAGAGGTCCAGATGTCATCAGCAAGACGGGTGAAGCAACTGTGAATCGTGGCGACAGAATGTTGTGTGTGATGCTGGCGGTCTTGTTTACCGATAAAAAAGAAAAAACAGCTGTGGATGCGCTACAACATTAAAATCCAATGCCAGAGGCTTTGTAAACTTCAGCCCATTCGGTCATTATTTATACATCTACTGGGTAGCATCTGGATAACAATTAGGACAGGTACAGCGAGTTTCACATATAGTAATTTTATTTCCAAAGTTAGTTATTCTTTGAGGAGCTGGCTCGGCTTTTCTCTTTCGCTGTCCCACCTGACAGCAGCAGCCTCAGCATCCCGGCTGCACCTGATTGGTCAATACTCACGAACACATCCTGGGACATGTCACACTAGACGTGTCGAGGCAAAAAAATTTTGACATGCTCAACTTTTTCGTCTGGGTGTTGTTGGACCTCCCAGAAGCCACACGGCAGGTCATTTAACATCCATTATTGTTCATGATCGGCCACAACGCTGGTAATTCATCGGTCGCAACAAAATCGTCTCAGTCAGGCTTGATTTGTGTATTCAGGTGTCCTGATGTCATCTTTGCTTAGTCATACTTTTTTTTCTACCAAAACTAACTATTTTGCCATTTTTCCCACTCAGTTTACCTCGATTCGGCTCTACCAGCTGAACAGTTTTCCTTTACGTCTCTTACTCAGTTCTTGTCTTTGTTCTTTTCTTATTTTTCCTGCTATTAGAAACATAGTATCTACAGTAAATCTGGGCTGTAAACTGGACTTGAAGACCATCGCTTTAAGGGCCAGGAATGCAGAATACAACCCAAAGGTGAGACACACACTACTGTCATCTGTTACACACCAACATTTCCTTTTATGTACAAGAAATGCCAAAACCAAATGGGTAAAATGTTGCCATAAAATATTCAGGATACATTTATAGGGAAGCAGGGCTGACTCTAATCATATTCCTGCTCTCTCATTGTCTTGTAGCGTTTTGCTGCGGTCATCATGAGAATACGAGAACCCAGGACCACTGCTCTCATCTTCAGCTCTGGAAAGATGGTCTGCACTGGAGCCAAGAGGTCAGAATACAGTTTATTTACTGACATCATGCACAAAAGGTCATAATAAAAAGCCAGATTTGTCTCTAGTAGGGATGCTACGGTTGCCTTGACTTCCAATAAAATGTTCTCTTCTGTCCTCTCCTCAATTTTCTTCTTTTCCTGTAATCTGCCTCTCGTGGACTCACCCTCTGTCTAGTGAGGAGCAGTCGAGGTTAGCTGCCAGAAAATACGCCCGTGTGGTGCAGAAGCTCGGCTTTCCTGCAAAGTTCCTGGACTTCAAGATTCAGAACATGGTGGGAAGCTGCGACGTGAAGTTCCCCATTCGGCTGGAGGGATTGGTCCTCACACATCAACAGTTTAGCAGGTAAAGACACTCATTTCTGCTGTTTTCAAACCACCAGCAGATGATTGCTGCATTGTGAGAATTTCAGGTTTGTGGCCAAGAGTTGTGACAGAGTGCAGAGGACAGATGTGATTTATTGTTGTGGACGTGCATAGCTGTAATCAGACTGAGTCCTCCCATACTTCACATGGGACAGTGATTAAAATAAAGTGATTTGTGTGTTTCAGCTATGAACCGGAGCTGTTTCCAGGACTGATTTACCGAATGATCAAACCCAGAATCGTCCTGCTCATCTTTGTCTCTGGGAAAGTTGTGCTCACAGGTAAAACATGCTCTTCTGCTCATGGCTTCACTTCACTCATTTTTAGCTGTGATCAGAAGTTGCAGGAGGAGAAGTTGATGGTTACTTTGATTGAGCTTCTCATGGTTGTAACCACCGTTCTGCTGCTCTTTCTGAAGTCACAGAAAGCACTAATAGTTTCTTGTTGCTTATCATTCATGCTAACGTATCAGAGTATTAGAAATTGATCTGATTTCTCAAAAACCGTCATTGCTGTGGCCGTTTTTTTTTTTTTTCAGTGAAGCTCATTGTAGTTAATGATATCTGTGTTTGTTTCGAAGGTGCCAAGGTGAGAGCAGAGATCTACGAAGCGTTTGAAAACATCTACCCCATTCTGAAAGGCTTCCGCAAGACAACGTAGAACCTGCAGCTCCTTCTTTTACCAACACCCCGACTCTTTTCACTCTGATTATTATCTTTTTTTTTTTTTTTTTTCTTTCTTACACAAAGCGTCATCTGTATGTTGACCTCTACAAGTGGACTGCTGTAAGGGCTGTTTTACAGGGATGTGAGTCGTCTCCAGTGCTTCAGACTTTTTGAAAAACAGGATTTTCAGAGGTTTTTTTTTTGTTGTTGTTGTTGCTGCTGTGTTTTGATCACACGTGGTGGTATATTTTTACAAGCAGACATCTCCATTTATTCAGAACCTTTTCTCTGTTTTTGCCCCGTTATTCTCGGCTTTTTCTGTCGTCCTGATCACGTCCCTGACTGTACATAGGACTGTAAAGAAATGTAAAAAATCGCTGATTAGAAGAGAAGCAGTCCGGCTAGGACTGTTTTTTGTTTTTACTTTAAATACTTTTAAGTAGTTTTGTACGTTGCAGTTTTATTAATCGTCCGCTCGGTCCCCAGGTTGTATCAAGGTGCGTTGAAGTCTGTCGGCCCTACATTCCCATTAACAGTGTTTGCTAAGTTTTATTTTGTGACACTGTTTATGCCAGACCAAACCAGGCTTCTGTTTGACAGTTTTATCCAATACATTTAAATCAGAAATGCTGCAAGTGGACATGAGATGTAGTGCAGTCCAGCCTGTGAAGTGAAGTTTGGATACTGTAGAATTTTGACAGACTAAATCGATCCTGCTGCTGAAGTTGTCATCAAGTTGTTGGTTCGTGCTTCAAGGTTTGTGTCACTTGGTTTGGGTTCCTGATACATTTCTAGTTAAAAATCAACCGGAAACAAAACGTGAAGACACTCGGCCTCATCTTTTACTCACATAAATTCACGTCCTGCGTCTTCACTCACACTAAAGCACGTCATGATGGCAGATCAATTTCTCCTCATGGTGCCATGTCTATGTATAGTTTTAAAGTTTTGATATGTATTTTTTTGGCCATTTAAAACTCTATTTAAAGGTTTTCTTCTGAAGGATTATTTTTGAGCGTCGGCACGTGAATCTGTCTTGTCTGCACTGTTTGCTCAGTCACACCAAAAAACGAGTTGAAATTTTGGGCACTTCTTGGTGTGTTTGTGCGTCTAAGGCAACTTCGACCGTCAGTTTCACCACATGTGCGTCTGTCTGTCACATGATATCTGCATGGACCGCAGAATGGCAGAGGAGATGATTCTGTGCTCAGCAGCGGCCAAGCAGGAGATGAGCAAAATGTCACATCCAGAATCAGTTCTTCTGAAACTGTTAGTGTGTTGCGCTGTGCGTTAATAAAAGTGTACATACAGGCTCTGCTGTTAAAGCTGCTTCTTTCACTACAGTAAGATTGTGGCACAGTCTTCAAAAAAAGCACCTTTGTCGTTCTGTGACCACAGTGTGATGCTTTCGCCGTCCTAAGAAGTGCCTCCACAATTTTTGAATACTGAGAGCAAAAGTTAAGAAATTCTTGTAAAAGACGTATACTCTGTAAAGTGAAGCAGAAGTTTAAACAAAGTAAAATGTAAACTGGGCTGATATATAAATGGCTGACTTTTATTGAACTTGTGTAGAGACAAAATCTACCCAGTAAATAGATTTAAGAAAGACAGTGGTGTGATGCTGACGGTTACCCATCATTCACTGCAACATTTACCACTCGTCACATCAAATTTGAAGGTAAAGATCATGAATTCAGAATCATGTCTGTGAGGCTCAAACCCAGTGACTTTAGTCAAAATGCAGCCTTCACTGAGACTTCAACTTATAATAGAAAAAACAAATCTTTCCCTTTTCTGTGTAAGATGTTCAATTCATATGCAATAAAATGCTCCTTTGCTCAGTTCAGTACACTCTGGGGAATTGCTGCCACAGCCTTATATGCTAATATACGTCTAACAGATATTGCTCACAACAGAGGTATGTTATTTGGCCAGTTTGTGGACTTAATACATTGAAAAGTGACATAGTCTCTTCAGACAACCTGATAGTTTACATGGGCATAGATACCTTTTTCTTGTAGCAGACACCTGATCTTTTGGTGATGTATGCAACCTTGAATTTAACCTATGCGAGTCAAATAAAATCTCAGTGGGAGAAAAAAAAAGAAAAGATCAGAGTTGATATTTTATGATCTGCAAATGTAGTATTTTAATTTGGCTTTACGTGTCGACCACTGAAACACTTGTTCAGACAGCTTTGCTAAAAACTTTGCTGTGTGATACTAAGGCACAAAGTCATTTTATCTGACTTGTTGACTATTGGCTCCAATAGACCTACTGTGCATAACCCACTAAACACATCGGTCAGATATAACATGAATTGTTCTTAAGAGCAAGACTGTAAATGTAAAACAGAAAAGGTTTGAAAGTGTCAGGAAACCATGAACAGTGAGCTGTCAGCGGGCTGCTTCCTGAACTCCTTTTCATCACCTCCACACTTCATAGATACATTTAATGAACTCACAGACACCCAGACGAATACATTTACAACCATTCCTCATTAAAAAAAACCTGGTTCAAATACAGACACTGAAGATCTGCCATGAAAAAACCCTCTTTACGTAGGTTTGATCTTTGTGTGCTGATCTGGGCTGAAGTCCTGTTTCCAAATGAACTCTGTGCTGTACTGGTCGTCATGGTTACAGCTGGAAGAGCATGTGTAGACGGCCAGCGTCCCCCAGTCAATGCTGGCTCCTGTCGAGTCCACACACAGACTGTTTAACAGCTGGGGCATTACCTAAAGACACACACACACACAAAGGAAACGTCAGCGCTGAGATGACAGAATTAAGACCTGAGTAAGTCTTTAAGAAGTCAGATTACTGAGAATTTAACAGCTGGTGACTACCTGAAACTCAAAGGTCCTCTTGGCGCCACAGGTGCATGATGGGATATCCTGATCTGAGGGGATGTGCTGAGATGAGACCCACAAGGGAGAGCCCCCTCGACTGTAGCGCAGCACCTGAACACAAGGAAACACTGTGAGATGGACACAGACTCTGACTGTGTTCAGTCTTCTCCAGGTGTGTGCATATATATGAATTTTTAACCTGGTGCGGTTCTGGTGCGATCCTCTTTTTAAACCGCTGGAACACTTTGTTGTCTTCAGTCTCATGCAGAGCCATCTCCTCCAGGTCCGTCTCTGCCAGGGCTGAACAGACAATACAAGGTCAGGATAAGGGTTCACAAAGATTTGCCAATTAAACGATCAAAGTAAAAAATACGTATTTTAGGATTTGTTCCATTGAATACATGTGACTTGCTGTCAGACATAACTGAACGCTTACTGTCTGCCAAGGAGGGACAATCTACACCCCCTTCCTCTTCTTCTGCAGCCTCCTTTGTGTCTTTCTCTTCCTCCTTCTCGTCCTCCTCCTCCTCAGGCTCAGTGACCAGCTCAAACTCAGGGAAGAGGAAGGGAGAGGTCGTCACAGTGGACGCTTCTGTACAGACAGACAGAAAAGAGACACAGCAGAGACATGAAGTCTTCCTCATGGCGGGAACTGACAGAAGCTCTGCTGCTCTAACTCGAGCTGGAATAAGAGGGGGAACACACACACACACACACACACACACACACACACACACACACACACACCTTGGCTGCAGCACTCCCTCTTGTGTGCGTGCTTCCAGTGGAGCGTCTGGTGGTGTTTCCCGCAGTAGCTTACAGCGTGACAGCGGGAGCAGGCTTTGTTGCCGGTGCAACCGCACACCCAACACAGTTTAACCCCGGAGACGGGCAGTACACTCTGGTCCGGTTCAGGCTCGCTGGGAGGTTCATCCTCTGAGGAAGAAAAAGACTTTCACGTTTCTTGCAATCAGGGTTGTATTGCTGCTTAGCCTATATCTGCTCTCTTAACATGTAGACATATTGAGGAATGACCCCTCTCAGCACTTGAAACTGTGCGGTGATGATTTCTGCTTTGACTGACATGCTGGCAGGACACACAAACCTGCTGGAGGGTCGTACGGGTAGAACTCATTCCTTCTTGGTAGCTGACTTCTGAAAACTGGAAGGAAAGCGAAAACACAATCAGTCAGAAAACTGCCAGAGAGGCGAGGATGTGGGGAAGGGAGGAGAATAACAGACAGCAGAGCAAAGACTAAAGATTGATTTCTGCTTTACCGTAACAACAAACATGACACACGACAGAGATTAAAGCAACACTAATGGTTACCTTTCACACAGCGGCTGTCGTTACATGTGTAGCAGTCCTGGGTTTTGCAGCAGAACAGGAAGAGCGTTCGGTGAAAACTTGTGTCCTGACCAGAAACTGGTGCGTACACCTGGAAGGAAGATGGAGAAAGTAACTCCACTGGAGAGTTCAGGTAGAGTTCAGAGCAGCTCGGGTGAGTCTGAAGCTGACACTTAAGTTCTTAATATAGTTTTATAATGAGTTTTATAAGGCCGCAGTATACTCCCTCCCTTCTCCGAGACACTAACCTGCAGCAGGAAGGCCATAGGCAGGCCGCATATCTCACACTCCAGCCCGGGCAGAGAGGGCAGGCCTCTCTGGCTGAGCCACGCCGGTTTCCCCCCGACTTTACTGGGGAACTGCGGGGACAGAAGCCGCCAGGGCTCCGCTTCCTCCAGGAAACCCAGAACCACCTCCGCCGAGGACATGTTTGTGCCGCTGGACATGTCAGAGAGGAGGTTATGTGTCTGTCTGGTGGACACTATGTCAGAGACTGTCCAGGTGAAGCGAAAACCCTGTTCATGCTGTCAAAACACAACACATGAAGCGTGGGTGCAGCCCCGAAAAGCATCCGCGAGGAAACATTAAGCAGCCGTTATTTGTTCCGCCTTCCTCGAAGCTCTCACTGCAGATATATTGTGGTAGTCCACACACCATGAAGACTCATCTAGATCCACATGATGTATGAGTAAATGTGACATTTAGTGGCTTGTCTGAAACCACGAGAGCCATATAGAATTAGCGTGGCTTAACTTTTCATTATTAAATGTCATGTATCTTTTTCCATCTGTCCACTAGATGGCGATGCGCTGTCAATCGTAGACTTGGACTCGTTGGCAGACTCGAATGGCGTGAAAATAGTCGTCTGTGCTACCCAGACTGCATTGACAACAGGTATATGTGTCACCCAGTTTCATTTTAAACATTGTACCACGTGGCTGCTATGGACAGTCTATTGTACATTGTGTTGATAGTTGCAGATTTGTGTGAGTGGTCATGGAGAAGATGTTTTATTGATTTGTATCCAGAAGTCAGGGTTGGGAAGTGTTGTTGTGCCAAATTGGGGTCTATCTACATTTGTGCTATTGATATTTAGTGATTTTATGGGTTGTCCACCAGGCTTTCAGGGTGGAGGAGATTGTGTTGGTCTTGCATGTAGCCACAGGCACCATCCTCACAACCACAGTATGAACGTATTTTTGCCTCAGTTATTGGTACTTGAAGTCAGCTTGAACCAATGAAACGCAGAGAAGGACACAAATCCTGCCCTGCCAGAAGTTGCCACGGTGAAGGAGGAAAACATCTGGGTCAGCACAGAGATGGAGAAGGGGGACCAGAACAGCTCATGGAGCTCCTCAGAGACTGCTGCTCCTTTTACTGGTAACAGCACCACAGGTGGAGGACCAGGAGCCATCAGGTTTTACTGTCACAAAGTGTCTCGTCTTTGAGCCGTGTGTCTGTGGACCCAGCGCTTTACTCCAGCTGAGGAGGAGGCCAGCAGAAAGGCTTCACTGCCCTCTTGTGATGAAAGGATATTCCATTCATCCAGCTCTATATAATATAATATAATATAATATAATATAATATAATATAATATAATATAATATAATATAATATAATACACTGTGTTATTACTACTTTCACGTTAGAATCTGAGTATTTGCTGCCTGTGTAGATAGAAATAACAGAATATGGATACAACAAAAAAGTAAGAAATGTGGAAATTGTTTAATATCCACTTGACAAAACTTAAGGAAAGTTATGAAACTTTACATGAGGCGAAAATTTTAGTTTAGCAGAATATTTACCACTCAGTTAAATAAACATTTGGGTCTAATCTTAAATTTTGGATTTGTTTTAATGCTGCTGTTTGAAATTATGAGAAATAAATTATTGTTATCGTCATAGTCTCTCTCTCTCTCTCTCTCTCTCTCTCTCTCTCACACACACACACACACGCGCGCGCGCGCGCGCGCGCGCGCCGTGATGTCATTTGGAGGGGAGTTTGGGACGGGTCTGTCTGTCCATTGGACGGCTGGCTGGACACAGACTGAACTGAATCCGCGCTCTTTCAATCGGACTTTAATTCATATTGTAATGACCGCTGACTCTTATCATGGAGACGGACTCTTTTTGGAGCTGTGTGATGGAGAGAACAAGTTCAAACCTTTTGTCATTTAAACATGGAAACTAAAGGGAAGCAGCAGCTGACAGGCCGGCAGATAACGGAAGAATGGACGATGTGAAAACTGGCCCAAACCAGGACTGAGTCTCCTGCCCGGGTCGCCCCCGGCTCCATGTCGCCCTCCTCTCCCTGCCAGATGCCTCCGCGGGGCGAAGGAGGCTACAAGCCAGCACCGGTGTCCCCTGCTCCGCCCGTCCCACCGAGGAGGGTCCGGAGCCGGGACAGGGGCTCCGGCAGGACGCGGCGGTCCGGGGCAGGGTCAGCGGGAGCCGGAGCCGCGGAGAGGCGGGTGAAGTGTGTGCTGGTGGGAGACGGAGCTGTGGGGAAAACCAGCCTGGTGGTCAGCTACACCACCAACGGGTATCCCACCGAGTACGTCCCGACCGCGTTTGACAACTTCTCAGGTAAAGGATGGAGGACAGCACCTGGATCAATACAGCCGTGTTTCTGATCAGGTTTGACACAGAGCTGCAGAGAAATACACCAGAGCTTCACCTACTATTAATGACTTTTCCATGGATTGGTCCCTCTTTCACTCTCTAACATGTCAAATGTAATGTGACGTTTCAGTTGAGCTTAATAGTTTATTTGATGTAACCAACAACTAACACATTTGAAGTTGTGAAAATGTTTGATTTTTGAGCAAATCCTCAGTGATCAGATCGATTAATGTCCTGGCGATCAGCTGATCGACCCGCTGACTCATCTGCCACTACTTTAAAATAGTTAAATAGTCACCAGTGTGTGTCGTCAGATTGTGTAAGAACAGAACTGGCTGTATGTGTTTTTCAGTCAAGTTGTGTGTGTGTGTGTGTGTGTGTGTGTGTGTGTGTGTGTAGCGGTGGTATCAGTGGACGGGCAGCCTGTCAAACTACAACTGTGTGACACCGCAGGACAGGTCAGTGATGTCAACACAAACACACACACACACACACACACACACACACACACACACACACACACACACAGAGAGAGAGAGAGAAAGAGAGAGAGGGAGAGAGCCGCAGTATTTCCTGTTGTTTTATTTGTGCTTGAAACAATGGGGAAGTGATGGACAGAGAAAATCTTCTTTCTTTCTTTCTTTCTTTCTTTCTTTCTAAACAGTGTACTGAAACACAACTTGTTTTTGTGGGATTTTTCTCTTTATTTTATAATTGACAGTGTGGAGCTAGACAGTTGGGGGAGAAAGTGGTCTGACATGTAGCAAAGGTCCCTGGCTGGAATCAAAGTGGGATGCTGTGGTTGCATGGTGTCCTCCCCCTACCAACAAAGCTTTTTTTAATTTGAAACTAAAATAAACTTAACAAACATACTGTTTTGTCATAGCATCTCAAACCTGTCACTACAAAGCATGACAGTTCTCATATGAACTTTTGCTGCTCCATCCTCATCTCTTTGCTTGTCTCCACTTTATTTAACAGAAGAGGGAGAATCTGTTTTTAGCAACATGGTGTGCATTAAGTTTGAAACTCTGGGGGCAGGTTTCATAGATAATTTGTACACAGATTAAGCCCTGAACTAAACATGTCTTACAATGGATCTCTCAGTTAAATTTAGTTCCAGGAAACCGTCTGCTGGGTCTTTCCTAAGAACAATTGTCAGGCACACAGGAAGTGGTGCATTTTACATCTTCTGTTTGCAGCAGCTGTTTGTCTGAAATGAATACAAGGAAAACTGTCTGACCGAGCCTCAACTGGTGAGACAGAGCTAATGTTTACCTTGAAACAAGCAATAAGTAATCCGTTAAAACAAATAAAACACAAACAGAATTTAAAAGGATAAATCACTGCAGCTGTCAGGTGTGTACGGCACCCACTCTCTGTGTGTGGAGGAACAGCTGTTTCTCTGCATCAGCGTGCTCTCAGATATGAGGACAGGATGAACGGGAGGATCACAGGCTGAGGAAGGATAGAGTGGGAGATCAAGGAGGAACTAGACATGTCCTCATAGTTAATCATTTGTCATTAAAAACAGGATTGAAAGGATGTGATACCTCAGCAAAAGTATTATTGTGCTGGTTGGTAAATCAAAGCTTGTGCTTCACACTTCAAACTGGTGAACTCTGTCTTTTCTCTCTCCCGACCTCTCCAGGATGAGTTTGACAAACTGCGGCCTCTGTGTTACACCAGCGCAGATGTGTTCCTGCTGTGCTTCAGTGTCGTCAGTCCCGCCTCCTTCCAGAATGTTCCTGAGAAGTGGGTCTCAGAGATCCGGAGACACGCTCCCGTCGCTCCCCTTGTCCTCGTTGGGACGCAGTGCGACCTGCGAGAAGACGTCAAGGTGGAGGACATGTACTCTCTGCAGCACACATACATGAATGCCTGTCTGTGGGATTCTAACGCTTGAGTGTTATTTGTGACCATTCGGATCATCACGTGAACAGGATGACTGGCGGCATCGTTAGAGTTGCAGGAAGGGTAGAAATCAAAGTTTTACCGTGCAGTCAAAAACAAAGCTGCTGCACAAACATGCAAAGGCTTCCAGGGTTTCCTCCACCGAGAGTCAGAAAAACTTCACACATGCAGCATCACTTGAGGGTTAGCAGGAACTAACATCAGCATCCTCTCATCTTGGAAATACTCAAAACAATGCCTTCATTTTGACATACATTAAAATCACCGCTGTTACTAATAACATTAATGACGGCTCTGTTCCATTCAAGTTCACCCTTATTGATATAGTGCTTTGAACACAGTGTTTGTGTTCTTATGCCTATTGTTTTGCCAAAAATATCAATGTTTTGCCAGTTTTATGATCTTGAACTATGTTTTCTTGTGTATTTGACCATGAGGTTGATTTTCTCTATATAGAAGGAAATTTCAGTTGTTTATGTGAAAATCTGCAGACACTTGGAAGATACAAAACATTTGTAGGATGCTCACAGGAGCAAATGCTTAAATAATTTTGATGGAAGAAAATACTGTTGTAATACTGTGTTTCCTGTCTCTGTGGCTGATAAATCAGAAATTCGATAAAAGCGTATTAACTTAGTGCTGCCTCGTCCCTTTAGGTTCTCATTGACCTGGCTAAGTACCGGGAGCGACCAGTGGACCCAGCAGATGCCCGGGACTGTGCGATGGAGATTGGAGCTGTGGCCTACGTGGAGTGCTCTTCACTGACCCAAAAGAATTTGAAAGAAGTGTTTGACACGGCCATACTGGCCAGCCTGCAGAACTGCAGCTCCCATAAGCACCCGAGAGGGAAACAGAAACGATGGAAAAAGCAAAGGCAAACACCGGACAAGATGAGGAGTCTGTCCAAGTCATGGTGGAGAAGGTACTGCTGTGTGGCCTAGAGCAGATCTGTGATCAGTCTAGATATCTAAGACTGATCCTCTGTTGACTTATCCTGGTCTGGAGTCAGCTGGGTTTGGGTTCTGCCTGGACTGGGCTTACAGTTTGGGTTTCTCTTCCATGAATGATGAGCAGGGCCTCAATCGGACTGTGGCTGGGAACCAAAGTACGGCCGTCATGGATCTAAAATGCTTTCCTTTTTTATTTTTGCTCAGAGAGAAGTTTTGGTTTTTATCATGGATGAGATTTACTGCTGAGTCCAGTCTGGCTCCAGCAGAACCTGCTGTGAAAATACAGCAGTTCTGAATCTTAGCCTGCCTCCAGTATGAGCCCTCTGCAGGACCAGGTCCTCCTGCCTCCCCTGGACGTAAAACTGTTGTGGGACTAGCAGAAGACCCTGTCCATGTTATGGTGGAGGTGATAGTGTTGTTTATGATGACATGATGATAACGGTGCAGATTTAAACAAGAACAGAGACTTTGATTGTCTCGTCTGGGTTTAAGACATATGTGTGTTTAGTCTGGTGTTCTGGTGAAACCATTACAGAGTATGGATTTATGTTGCCTTGATATGTGGACCGGAGGAAAGCTTGAGTCTCTGCAGACTCTACTTGTTACTGTAAGTGACTTCAGTGAAAACTGCATCTGAACTCAGTCCTTTTCCTTTTGGTTTCCATGGGATGATTAGAACCCAGACTTTGTCCTTTTCACAAGAGAAACAAAGAAGGCGTTTTGGATTTTGTGACCCAGACATGATCACCAGACATAATTTAAATCAGAACTGAGTCGAACAAATCCAACCCTGTGATTAATTTTAGAGCTTCTTTTTATAACTGGGATCATTATTGTTCTAATGACAGAGCTTACTTTATTAAGCAACCAATGATTTTATCCTGGTCACATGCACAGTGTACTGCGGTGCAGCCTATAAATCTAATCTGAAGCCTGGATCATGCTTAACTTTTATTTTAGTCCCCATCTGAACTATTTTTTGGAATTAGGTCTGGCTCGGTTTTTACTGTGGTTTTCTTCATGTCCTGCTACTGTTGGGTCCAGAATGAAGCCAGACAGTGAATAAGCTTCAGACTCATATCATGTCTTATGTGGAGGAGAACTAATGCCAGTGTCTTTTTTCCCTTGTGTGGCCAAAAAATACATTATTATCTTAATCAAAAATGACACTTTCTTATTTTTCCCTTCAGCAAGATATCCAAAAATAATGGGAAAATGATACCTACCATATATCTCAGTAGCAAAAGATGCTGAACAATGAAGGAAGACTGTGTGAATATCTATAAAAACAAAGCATTGTTCTGTTCCGGTGGACTGCAGAGTGGCACTCGGCCTTAATTGGGCATGTGGATATTTTGTAGTTTTAATATTCTTCCTCATTTTCATCACATTGTTCCACAAGCCACAACTTTGAAGAAGAGGCAGAGAAAGATTCAGTCTAAATCTGAAAATACAGGGATGTTCATCCTGTCAGCCAGTAACTTGCATCTGCAGGCACAAGTTGCACTTGCAAGGCAGACAAATGCAACCTGTCAATTTCAGATACTGATTCTGCTTGGTTTCAGACATTTGTACTGCTTAATGCATGTTTGATTTATCTTTCCAGACACTTCAACAGCCTTAAGTGTGAGCACTTCACAGAATTAGATCGACCAAGTGCTCTTTGCGTGCATTTAAATGTACAAAATGGACTCAGCTGTTTGTTTGTGTAGGTTTGCAGCAAGAAAGTAACTCAGTAAAAAACGGAAAGAAAGAAACAAACATGGGTTTATCTCTTAGCTTTTCAATGTGATTGTGTATCTAAGACTGTGAATTTGATATATTCAGTGAAATCTTCTCTTAGTAGTTATGAATTATAGTTTGATTCATCATGTTTGTCACACTGCATTTGTTCCCTTCACCCTCTATTTCTATTTCAAGCACTGATCATCAGCCTGTTCTCCCTCCAGTAGATTAAGTTGTGTATGTTGCAAAGCAGAAATAAAAAGCCAAACTACACAAACTGTGCGGCTGTCAAACACTCAACTGCCACACCTTCCTTTGTACATTGTAGTTACTCAAACAAGAGCAAAACCCAATAATTTACAGCTATTTCTCTATAGTGGATCTGAATGCCTCTTTGTGTTTGAGTCACTGCAGCAAAAAGGAAAAAGGGTGCAACCAGTGTGCAGTCTGTGATGGATTAAATCTGCCATTATTTAGTGCGTGTGCAACATAATCGTTCATACTGATCAGACGTAAACACAAAATTGATTTTCACTCTTGCATTTTGTAAACTATGACCTCAACCGCTGTCCTGGCCAAGTTAGACCTGTCTCACTCGTTATCTGAAAGTTATAGACAAGGTTAAAATGTCAGGGTTAATGTCCTCACAGTGTTCACTGTTTAACTCTGTCTCACAACAACATTTCATTTGACAAACAACACGTTCTGCTGCTTTTGTTTTGTTCCCAGTAATTCACACCAGCTTTAGTAAATCCTGGCCATGTGAAAACCCCTTTAATTTTTATGTTTTTTTTCCCTAATCTATTGTCCTCAAGAGCTGGCAAGCATTATGTTTTGCTAGTGTGAGGTTGAAAGTCAGTTTTCTACTGGTGTGACATGGTCTGAGCTGTGGTGTGCCTTGTAATTCGGCGAATCATAATTCTTTTTAAATTGAACTGTACTGTGACATGAAACAAAACGTTCACAGTTTGGCATTCACACAGTGTTTCTCTGTCTGCCACAACTTGCACAATCATAGTAGAGGATTTGTACCATCCTATAGATTTCTGTGGAATATTAATATTCGCAATACGCATTTATCCAATTAATAAAATGCTCTCTTTTAAACGTTTCTATTATGCACTACCATTTGTCTCAAGGCGCTGAACACAACTACAGCGTGATATGCTGCAAAGATGTCCATGTGTAAAAAAAAAAAAAAAAAAAAAAAGTGACCTGCTGACTTTCCTACAATCTGGCTACAAGATGTATACGCATAAATGCATATGCAGTGTTGTTCTCTCCGAAGAATCTGAGAGCTTCATCTAAAATGTATCTTAACTCATGCTGAGTTCGGGCCCGAGTGTAAATCTGTGACCCCTGATTTGAAGACTGTGCGTTACTGAAGCTGTTTGGTAGTTTCCTGCTGAAGATGTTACAAATGCGATTGAATGGCTTCACTGTGTCGATGTTTTAGCTGCTCAAAAAATGCATTGTTTCATGCTGCAGAAAAGGCATAATAAGTTGCTTGTCTTGCTGTTTGTGTGCAGTCTTGGCTGATGGTGGATTCAAGTAGGGTAAAGGTCAGGCAGACCTTTATGAAAGCTGGCATTTCCTCTGTCAGGTCACTTACATTTATGGAAAGCGTAGCAGGTTTCTCACCACAGTGGTTTTGTTTGCGTGCAGCGTGCATTTATGCTGCGATAAACTATTCCTGTTTAAATGTAATAAAACAGCAAGAATTAATCATTTATGTAAGAAAACAACAACGACAACATTTCTGGCCAGAATTGAGGATGACTCCATTTTTGTTTTGGGTCTCCTTTCTTTGTACGGCCTGTAATAATTTAAGCAATATGCTATGATCCTTTAAAACAACATCTAACTTTTCCTTAACAGCCTCCACTCAGGCCATGAGTGATATGTGCATAAACATAGTTTAACAGTAACACAAGCAGAGAGGAGCCAGCTGACTCAGTGATGTTATATACAGCAAGTCAGCAAACATAAGCCAACAGAAGCTAATGGTCATACCAGACCAAGTAAGGCGGGTGCAGCAAAACTCGTGACTGCACCGAATTAGACTTTTAAATTCAACTTTTCATGTGTAAAACCCAGATTGTGTCTTTTCTTCTTTCCAAAATTATGTAGTCCCGCTTAATGTTTTAACTGCTTTTCAGATGCCAGAATGGGCTGGTTGATCCACAGCAGTGTATGTCCTGTGTGACCGATGAATGGCGCTGTAATGTTGAACAGATGGGTCTCTGAAAGTGAACTATAGTGTTGAAAGACAGTCAGGGAAGAGGCATGATGGTGACCAGCGTTGTGCTGTAAAGTCAGTGTTTAGTTGAAGGTTAGACAGAAATGATCGGGACAGGTGCAATGTGTGGATGTGTACTTAGATTTTTGCTACTAGACAATGTGAGCATCACTTTGTGAGGTATGAAAGAGATTCATTTTGGTGTTGGAACAAGGTTTTCAAATAGTCAAAAGTCGAATATAACACAGTCGTACAGCTAATTACCTTCACAGATGACGTGACTAAATGAGTGACTTAAATACAGGAAGTCAGTCAGAAACTGTTTCTGTACGTGAATGGCCTCAGATTACTGTGAGCAAATCAGCTGTCATTTTAGTCCTGACTGAAAATACCCTCACGTTCCTAATTGTTGAATGCACAAGAACATCCCATAAGGTTCAGCGAGTTTAAACAAAAGCGGGCGCCCGGGGAGACGGACAGAGTGGTTCACTCTTGTGATTTGATTGTTTTATTGAGGCCTATACCCACTAAAGCACACCTGCTCACTCACATGGGACACCAGCTGAGAACTTGTCTTAGGAAAACCAGCGCACTCAGCCTGTGGGACACATCGCTGTGCTTTTTATTTCCCCTGCATGTAAAAACAGTGTAACAGAGCGCTCGCTGCTGCGGTCTGCTCATGCCGAATCGTCTGTTTAACCGAGGACGTCCGTCACAGAAAGATGTGTTTGTACAGAAGTTTTATACCCTGAGAAATAAAGAATATTTGGTATAATACATGGTGTGTTTTGTTGATTTTGGGGCTCGGTGGTGGGATTGGGAATGTAGGTGTTTAAATATTTACTCCTTGGCATATGTGACCTCTGACCTCTGCCACACCACGAGAGCCCACAGCCTGGACAAGAGGATATGTTTTCGTAAAGTATACATGTAGATAGAGCTTGCCTGAAGCATATTTGTATATTTCTATGTCTGTTCACCAGCATGATTTCATGAATTTGCCCAGGAAGAGAACTTAAATAACAGTCAGTAGCATGACGCAGATGAAACAGGCCCTCAGCACATGGTTCCTGTTGGCTCCAAACTGAATGTGTTTTTTCATCTTGTTGTGGCTGAAGTGATGTTTTGGAATTGGACAGCACGCTTTGTGATAACCAAGTGCAACAACCATGCTGTGCTCAGCTGATGCACATCAGGAGAGAGGGGATAAGATGTGAGCGATGTTTGGGGGCATGGAGACACACACACACACACACACACACAAAACAGAGTCTCTCTCTCTCTCACACACACACACACACACACACACACACACACACACACACACACACACACACACACACACACACAGATGCCCACAGAAAGTCATCCAACTTCAGACTGGATCATTGTAAACAGGCTCTCCGCTTCCAGGCCCTCATGGTTATGCAAGAGCTTTATTTTGAAGGCTGTCATGTGACATTTGGTTAGTGGCATGTCTCTGCTCTTGGAGACAGTGTGTGTGTGTGTGTGTGTGTGTGTGTCTGTGTGTCTGTGTGTGTCTGTGTTTGTGTGTGTGTGTGGGGAGCATGCCCTGACTTAACTCTGCCTGGGAAACAAGCCACTTTGCTCTACCTGACAACACAGAGTTTGTACATAATGAGAAGGCTGACTTTGCTGTGGCTCTATCAGCTGTTCTGTCAGTTCAGCGGGGCCAGGTCCCATTTACTCATACTATTCAGCTGCTATTCTCCTCTGTGAGTGGGATGCAAATTATAGCTTAGTTTTCAAAATATAATAATCATGAAGTGGAAATCTGTGACAATAATACTGGAAAGAATGTAAATGGTAGGCAACATTTTTTTCTGTTTTCTGAGTCTCCAGTCAGCAGATTGTCAGTTTTGATCTGCGAGCCAAACCTCACAAGTGCTGTAAAGTAAGTATTTAATCAAATCAAAGTGCAATAAAATGTCCCCTGAAATCTGCCTATAATTCCAATCAGCCCTATTAATGCATAACATAGATGAACACCTCACAAACATTTAGAAACTGAGCTGCTGTTATCACTGCTGGAAATGCGTAACACATGTAAACACATGTAATACCAATATGAAAGTTGAAATGTAGTTTTCTGCCTGCATCGTCATGTGGAATGATTTCTCTCTTTTAATGAGTTTTCACCTTGTCATAATATCTTGTTCAAGTTTTGTACTTGTACAGAATGACATGCATGGCCACAACCCGTGTTTGGCTGTACATCAGCTGCTTTCAGTCATTTCTGGATTTATAATTGTGAAAATAAACCGTTGGTTAATCTAATAATGTCCAAAAATGTTGCATTATCCAGCAATTTAATATGTTGCAGTTTGATTAAACACGTGGAGAAACAAGGTACCAACAAACAACTAACATACAGTACATTAATGTTTATTTTCTTATTGTGAAATATCGCAGTCACATGTGGACACAAACTGCTGCCAATACCCAAGGCAATGGTCTCAGACTCAGCTCCAGCCCATTTTCTAATTTTATAGCCTCTCTGTGTCCCAATGTCTGTGTGTGTGTGTGTGTGTGTGTGTGTGTGTGTGTGTGTGTGTGTGTGTGTGTCCCTTTATTACTCATGTTGTTGGGACATAACTCTGTCTGCACAGTCACATTGTGGGGACTCGCCATACATACCCATTATGTAAATCATTAAATGTCGGGGTGAAGACTGAGTTTAAGATTAGAGTAAAGTTAGGTTTAGATTAAGTTTAGGGTAAGGTTTAGGGTTAGGCAAGTAGTGGTTATGGTTATGGTAAGTCTCCAGGAAATGAATGTAAGTCAATGTAATGTCCCTAAAAGTGACGAAAACCAAATGTGTGTGTGTGTGTGTGTGTGTGTGTGTGTGTGTGTGTGTGTGTGTGTGTGTGTGTGTTACATAACATAAAGTGGGGCCAGAGTGACATCAGTGCTGACTCTTAATGAGCAGAGCTGAAATACAATCTCTACTTTCCCAGCAAGCTATAAACCTAATCAATGTGTGTGTAGACAGCTGCTGAGTGTGTGTGTGTGTTTTTTTTTTTTTCAAAAAAGAGACAGCAGTTAAGACAAAGCGAAGAAAGAGAAGGTTAAAATCGGTGACAGCCGGGAAGCAGGAGAGAGAAAACACTGACAGATAAATTCGATTCGACTGTCCTTTAGATTGACTCATTCAATATGTGGAGACGACTGAACCATAACCACTGTACAGCATGCTGAACTCCAACCTTAATTGTAATGAGCACCTATTTACTAATTACTCACTATGACGTTTCACTTTAGGGAGCACTACAATGGTCAGTGATAGTCACATAAGATTGAAGTAATGAAAGTTGACGTAATCTATCTGCACCCTCAGCGCTGGATGCAATTAAATCCTGCACACTGGTTCCTTAAATTATGGAGCCTTTAAGGTCACAAAACACTCTTTATTGCTTTTTATGCATGCACAACGTACTAGTATGTGGAGCAAGATAAAAAAAATTGTGACATTTTAATTTTGTATTGGGAAAATGTACAACTGTATCATTCTTGTACAGGTACGTGACAAACTCCAGCAGAGCTCCACACAACTAAAACCAGAGCGAGCCGAACCAGCAGCATAGAGAGGTGGGAGGGGAGTCCTGAAAATGTGACTGTGTGAACAGACTTTTGCGCCCACGGTGTGGTTAATGCAGGTTCACAGTGTACAGACACGGCAGACTAACACACACTCCTGGAATCTGAAACTGCTGCCTGAATGTGCTTTATCTCCGTCCGTTCAACTCTTGCTCTCATGCAAACACACTTCTTCCTTCCTTTCCTTATCACTCAGCTTCTTTCTCTGTGTTTTCCTGTCACACTCTGTCCTTGCCGCTCTCTGCCTGCTCTCCATCTCTACAGGTTGCCTGCTGATGAAATGTGTGTGTTGTAATTGTGGCTGTTTATGTGTTTCCATGTGTGTTCAGAGTTCACAGTGTGCCATGTGGCATCCACACAGTTGAGAAACAGTGTGACACATTCAGCTTATACCCCTGCAGGTCCCTCTCCCCCCTCCCCCTCCCCCTCCCGGCCACATGCATCTCTCCTGTGAACTGTTAACAGCAGCTGACCACCGCGTTTACATAAGCACGTTGCTGCAGAGAACGCCACATACATCACGGTCAAATCACAGATGCGCTGCGCTTTCGTATCCCGACCACATCGCTGTGCATGTGAATACACACGATATGTCAAATCTCTGTGGAATATGTGCTAAGCAGAGTAAGGTACGGATTTCCAACATTTCTCAGATAATGTGGACACCTCCCAGCAGCTATATTTGGGTTTCTGGAAATAACTGAAATAACTCCACATGGACAACATGTCAAAAACAATCTAACCACCTAAATCAGTTTGATGCTTCTGTTAATTTCAGTCACTTTTCTCTCATGAACACCAGTCACAAACTGAGAGAAAGTAATATTTCTAATTTGTATTTGTATTTAGATTTTGTATTTTATTGCACTGAACAAGGAAGTATTTAGCGTTAGAAAGGGAACAGTTCCACATCATTACAAGCAGGTGATAATATATATCATGCTTTCGCTCAAATTAGTGGATAGACCTGCAAATGCACACAGGTGTTTTAACGCAGTCTGACTGATTAGACCTCTGCATCTCGGCCGTGCTATGGTGAGGAAGGTTACTGGGCTTTCTGTGCCAGTCATAATAATAAAGGTGAAAAGTATCCAGCTCAAACTGATGCGAACAGGAGAGTGAGGTGATATCAGTCAATCAGAGAAGTAAGTGAAATCACCTGTGTGGATATACCAGGTGTGCAGGGCCTTTAAATGGGAGTTTATGAACCAAACAGTTGATGACTAATTGAAATAGTAAGCTCCCTTCTCTTTTTTTGAAGTTTGGATTGCTGTGTTGTTGTTGCGGAGCAAGCAATGAGGCAAGGGAAATGACTTTTATAGAGCGCAGTTGGAAGTATTGTGAGGACATCATCAGTCCTTGTTTGTCCAGTCTGAGTCTGACTGATGAGTCAGCAGATGTACTGAGCCCTGCAACTTTTAGATGCAGCTTCAGCTCTCTTACTGGTCTGTACTGCACTGAGATTTCATGCTAATGAAATCTTTTGAGTTGCTTCACTCTTTAATGAATTTCCCCTCCAAAATGTCCTTGTAACTGTTGATATTTCCCAGAAGGCAAACATTTGCTGCTGGAGTGAACAGAGCTGAGAGATTTGATCCGGTTGCTGGGCAGCCTTAGTTTGGAAAATGTCTCAATTTATCAAGAATTCATGGCAAATGAGTCCTGATTAAGAGAACTAGACAGCTTTGTGTAAAAGATGACGTTAGACATCTGAAGTCTGAGTAGTTTGATTTTAGCCGTAGACAAAGTGTATCTCTGTGAAAGCAGCCCTGGGCTACACTGACCGATCTTTTCATGGCGTAGCAGGAAAAACACAGGTGTTGCTAATAACATTAATGACTGCGCCGGTCAGTTAAGTGTTCCAGTGAGCCGTGACCGTGAGCCCGCCTGCATGCACAATAGCAGGAACCTGGAATTGGCTCACCTACATGAAATATGGCCACCATTAAAGTTATTAGTTACTTTTCCTACCACGACGTGTCAGAACATCTACAGTGAAAAAGGTCTATTGACGAATACGTCTTGATGACTAAGGTGAGTAATGAGACACAAAGCATGTTCATTTTAATCCATAGAGGCTGGATTTTTATGTGGTTTTCAACAAGGTCAGACTTTAAGCCTCACTGCAACACACTGGCTGCGCACATGTTGAATAAATGTGCAAATGTTCAATGATTGAATTAGCTAGCTGAGTTAGCTATATACTATATCATATCTAATGTTACACTTTTCTCTCTGTATATATATCTTACAGTGAATGAGTGAGCTGTTAATACAAAATTAAACTTGATTTTCATTAAATCATCTTTCCTGTAACGCTAGATCACAGATATGGCACTGAAAAGCACTGAAAGACACAGGAGAGTTAAAACCAGACCACTCAGGGAATATAGACCATCTAACGCAGAGTATAGACAGTAGACCATCTCAACTGAGGCTGACTGAATAAGCTGCACCTCTGTTGTTCAGAGCTGAGGTGGGAAACTGAGTAGTTTGCACATCTAGAGGTTGGTATGTATCACACAAAGAAGAATCAGATGAAACATAAGAGGAAGGAGGAGGATGGAGCAGCTTTCATGACACATATCATGGTTGCCTTTTTTAAATGTAAAAATTTTACATTTTAAGTTTATCGTTGTTGTCTGTTGCAATATTTACATTTTTGAAAATTCCATCCAATGGACATTGGTTTGAATCGTTGTATAAACACACACACACACACACACACACACACGGAGAGAGAGAGACACAAAAGCACACTTCTGGGAAACAGGGATTAGTAACTGATACTGAGAGGTGGGAGAAAGCAGCCTCCCTCTGCGGCCTCTTAAACCAGATGTAACCAGCTGGCACACACAAACACACACACACACACACACACACACACACACACACACACACACACACACACACACAGCTCCCAGTGACCAGGCTTGTGGCCAGAACTTTTGTCCTTTTCTCAGCTGTGTGAGCTTACAACACATAATGGAGAGAGAGAGAGAGAGAGAGAGAGAGAGAGAGAGAGAGCGGCACCTACTTTCAGCTGTGCAGAGTTCAAAGACGCTGCTTCAATGCGTCTCTGTAGCCAATGAATCTCTCCGTGGTAGAGGACAACAGCTCCTTGAAGGTCTTTAACTGTTCGACTTTTGTACCATTTCAGGTTGGATGGTTTCATGAAATTGAATCTTTATCTGCACATTAAAATAAAAATAGTAAATGTTGCACATAAACTACAATACGTCTCAGATACAGAGAAGATGTGGAAAGAAGGACGACACGTGTGAATATGTTTGTGTGTTACTTGTAGGGTGTGCATGTCTGTCTAAGCCAAACAGACAGTGGGGGAGAGAGTGGGTGTGTGATGTTGAAGTAGTAACTTCAGGGAGTCAAGTTCATCAGATCAGCTCTATGAGTCATGGGAATTTGGTCCTAAGAGTCAGAGGGAGGATGATTCTTCACAGATTCTACGTTTCTGCAGAAACAGAGATTATTGTAGATATAAAACCTGAGTTTTTTTTTTTTTTTCAAACATTTTACCTTAAAATTTAACAAGCTTTTCTGTAGTCACTCAAAAATGGGCTACAGAGCTGCTATCATGGCTGCAGACCCCTTGTTGAAGATCCAATGCTGATGATCAAACAGTACAAAGAGTAAGCAAAAGCTCTAAACTTGCTTTAAAAAGCTGTACCTGAAAGAAATTTGTTTTTCTGGAATATAAGTGTCCAGAACAACTCAAATTTTAATGCTCAGCAGCAGGTGTGTGTGTGTGTGTGTTTGAGCCTGGCCGATAACGGCATATCAGTACATCAACTCCTGTACTTTTCCTCTTAAATGATGATCAATAGTGGGTTCAGTCATGAGATATTGGGCGTCTGTTCATATGATCTGTACCACATAAAGACCTCAGGTCTTCTGTTGCTGCTGCTTCTGGGACGGGGGTTTCCAACCCAGTCACAAGATGATTCAGCTGTGGGGAGCAGGACTTTTTCAATCACAAGATCATTTAAGAATGGGCCAAAATATCTAATTCTAGCTTTTTTTCCCCCTTAAGTTTCTCTTAATGACTGCAGTTAGTGTTGTAAGGCGTATTCTTGTTTCAGAGTCTTATCAGTTTTGATAACTGCGTCCCACATTGGATGAAGCTCTGGTTGAACATATGACCTTTGATCACAGCAGGAAGAATGGTCTCCCTCTGCACGAATGCACGAGACAGCTGAACAACAGCTCTTTCACTGACAGAAAGCAGACATGTAGGTAACAGGAAGCATTTCCAGCAGCATGAACACACTGCAATGAAACCTCACACTGAATGTTCTCAGTGTGGAATCTCACACTGCGACTCCAGAGTAATGTTCATGTTAGGTGATGTTATACTTAAAGTTTTAACCGGCACACTCTGATACTCAACCAATGTGTTGTATAAAGGGCCACTGTGTAGGATTCAGGGGGTTCTATTGGCAGAAATGGGATGATATTCATAATTATGTTTTCATTGGTATATAATCACCTGAAAATAAGGATTTTTGTGTTTTCATTACCTTAGAATGAGCTTGTTATATCTACAGAGGGAGAGGGTCCTCTTCCATGGTGTCCGCCATGTTTCTACAGTAGCCCAGAGCAGACAAACCAAACACTGGCTCTAGGTGGCGCCTCACGCGTTTTTGGCGAGTTTCACAGCCGCCGTAGCTTCTCCTGTTTGGAGGAGGAGGCGTGAGGCGGGGTTTATTCAGTTGTTTGAAATCTGCAACCTCAGCACTAGGGTGGCTCAGGAGGTAGAGTGGTCATTCACCGATCAGGAGGTCGGTGGTTTGATCCCTGGACTCGGCAGTCCACATGCCAAAGTAACCTTGGGCAAGATACTTAAAAACCCCAAAACTGTTTCTGCCCAATGCTGTGCCATCGGTGTGTGAATTCATATGTACGTCACTTTGGATAAAAGCGTCGGCCAAATAACTGCACACAATGCATGCACACTGGGGACATTTATTGCAGCAGCATTATTTTACATTATTTCATTCTAGTGATCATTATAGGTTGAACATCCAACAATGTTAGAGAAGGGATAGTTTGAGCGATGGGACTGTCCTGTGGGTGTGGTGGTTTGGGAAATTCAGTTATTTTTTGTGTTCTGTGGAGAGGTGTGGGGCTTTGTTTCCTGTGCTTCCTTTTTTGGCAGAGGCTGGGCGTGGTTCTCCAGGTGGCTGGGAGCTCCAACACAGCTGGGACTCATCACAATCAAGCACAGCATAAAGACTGTGGACTGCAGAGGACTGGTTGCCAGACTGTGTCTGCTGCTTAGTGGTATTGCTGCCTGTTTACTTGCACTACCTGCGAGTATATGTGTATATTTAGCTTTTGTCCCATAGCGTCAGTCACCAGTGCCTGATCTCCTGTATCTTTCTCCTTTTGTTGCTCAGTGAGTTCTCCTGCATTGATCTCCAGCTCCAGTGTCTCTGCCACCACACTGCCCAGACTCTTGCCTCCACCTGCCTCAAGCCTCGAGCCCTCAACCATCACCAGCTTGCTTCACCTGTGCCTCCCCCAACATGTGCTCTCAACACAAGTACTCACACCACCTGAGCTCAGAGTGCTCCAGCATATCTCTGAGCTGCTCTCCACCTCAGTTCCTTGTACCTCACCTGCTGTTCCCAGGACTCCCCAGCTACTAGGTTCCTGCATACCTGGAGTCTCCTTTCATTATCCATTCAAATAAACTCCTATTTTACCCTTACTCCCAGTCTGTGTCTGCTATTGAGTCAAAATAAAAGCTCTGGCAGCGTCACTCTTTCAAAATCAATGGAAAGTCTGACTGAAAGAAAATACCATCAAGAGTTCTAGTGAAAAACTATTTTCTCTCCTAAAAACAAATTCTTACAACAAAATGCCAAATCTTACCTTTAAATGATAATTCAACCAAAGTGCATTTTCTCACTATGACATACCCCTAAAAATCTTAAAGGTGGCCATTGAAAGGCCTCCTCCTCCTTCCAAAAGTGATCAGTTTTCATTGCTGAAAACTTATCAAACGTTCTGCAGAAACTTCTCAGACCATGTCTGAACCATTGTTCATTTATTCACTGTTCATAAGTCAATTATTTCCTTCAGTCATGTTTTTGCTCAGTCCTTAAACAAGGCTGTGTGTGTTGGTTTAACGCACCATAGAATCTGTCTGCTTCCTGCTTTTTAAAACGTTTCTGCATGACACTTATAATTCACTGGAACTATCAGGGGTGGAGCACAGATGCTGTTTTTGTAAGTTGGCACAACCAGAGATTATTTATGAATCACAGCTTCCCACCCCTTCACTGTGTAAAGGATATTACTGTAAAATCAAGGCATGTTTCTCTGTGCACAGCTGACAGTAGCCTGTTGGTAAAGGAAGCATCACTGTACTTTACAGTTCCAATGAGAACAAGTACTTGACTGAGAAAGTAGAGATGAAGGAAGAAAGCTGAAAAAACAGAGGAGAAAGATAAAAATCCATTTGGTGGTAAAAAAAAATGTCGGGGAGAGTCAGACAGGAGGTGAATCTGTGGCTGAGAAAGAATGAAAGTGAGGAAATGTTGGGTGATGTCAGAGCAGCAGTATGTCTGCTGATCAGACAGCTGCTTGTTTCCACTTCTCTCTTATCTCTGACCGCACCCTGTGTGTGTGTGTGTGTGTGTGTGTGTGTTTAAATACTGTACATACTGATGTCCTGATATGAATCAATCAGTTCCAGCATGCACACTATGCTTGTGTGTGTGTGTGTGTGTGTGTGTGTGTGTGTGTGTGTGTGTGTGTGCACAGGTGTGTTTGTGAGTGATCAGCAGGGTCTGAGCTTCAGGTCTTGGAATGTGCTGCCCTGATGAACCCTGGTGTCGATGACTAAATGTTTATATTTAGCGCATATTTGTACCTACAAACAAGCACGGTGCTCAGCTACAGATGTGTACTTGAACGTACACTCTATGTGTCTGCATGTGTGTTTACGTGTGTGTGTACTACCATAAAACCTCAAACTAAATGTTATCTATTGCATGCCAATCTGGATGATCTGCCTCTGCTACTCTACTTCATATTTCAGTTTCACTTACAGATAAAAAGTATTTTGCATTGTCCATCTCACAGTTTCCACTTTTCTTCTACTACTTTGATTTGCAATTAATGGATCTTTATACAATATTATTTATCTGATTTTAAGGATGTTTTTAACAGTTGTTGATACTGTAACTGACCGTTTGCAATTCAGCTCCTCTTTTGTTTAGGCCTGAAGCTGATGTATAAAGATTTTATTTTTTATTGTTGTGAATTTGACGTCTGATTGGCGTCTGACAAAACAATGTGATGGATTTTTCTATATATTTCAAATAAAAAGTCTGAAATGGATTGCATTATACCTAATGCACGCTACTTGTGTTTGCACCACAGTGACGAAACTTGCTGCTAAAATAATCAGGAGGGGGGCATTTTTCTGTGGATCCTCTCCAACAGTGAGATCAGTGTTGGAGTCTAGAATCAGATGAATCATGGTGAGATTTGTCAAAGGATGAGACACAAGGACAGATAGAGAGAAAAGGAGAGACGACAAAGTAATCAGCAAGGAAGGAAATAGAAAGGAAATGAGGAAAATGTCAGAGGACAAAGAGGAGGGATTTAATAGTAAAAGAAGGGAATGAAGAAGAGAGGAAGTGGAGTGAGGAGGTGACAGGAAGTGACAGTGGGTGGAGAAGAAACATGGGGAGAGGAGCACAAGAGAGGCAAGAGAGGTGAAAGGGAAGAGAGGAAAAGAAAAAGGATGTCGGGGGTTTTCCTGTTTTTCTGCAGCTTCTCAGTTTATCCAGCATGCTTAGCTTGATGCTGATGAATTACACATGAAGACGCACACACACACACACACACACACACACACACACACACACACACACACACACACACACACACACTGAGGATGTGTCTGGAACTGACACACTGGTACATCCTGCCAGCAATAGAACAGCTGACTGTGACATCTTCATATATCAGGTGTGTGTGTGTGTGTGTGTGTGTGTGTGTGTGAGTGCGTGTGCGTGTGTGCCAGTAATATGGGGTTAAAAAGGCCGTGCTGATGCTCGGAGCGCCTGGCAATGTGTGTCCATAACGGGATTTGTGAGGACCAATTTGAATTCTAACCTTGTAAGTGAGGACAAGTTTCAAAAGTGAGCCTGAGGGTTGAGTTTAGAAACATAGTTGTGATGGTTAAACCGGCATTATTTTTGGCTGACACAGCAACACAACACTGACAGAATACCACCTTATGAAACTGATACGGCTCACGTGTTAGCTGTAGTTGATTATTTACGCATCAAGGTGACGTGGAGCAACAGCAGCGTTCAGGAGTGATGTTTTCTGTGTCCAGCTGTTGACATTAAGTCCAGTGTTCCCTCCTTCAGCTCTGTGTTTGGTCTTTGCTCCTGAGGCAAACATTTGCCTCTTCAGTCGCTGAATGCTCCACTGTGCCCATCAGCCAGCTGTGTCTGTCTGTCATTTGGTGCTGATCAGGTGGTGTGCAGCGCATTCATCAAAGCTTTTTCACTGAAAACAGCTACGAGGGCGAAGAGAGTAAACTTAAGTGGTGAAGTTGTGGGCTGGAAAACAAAATGAAAAACAATGAGTCGAACAATGCTAAAGATCTCCACAGAGCTACGAAGAACTGTCGAGTCGGGTGATAATTGTGTGTAGGTTCATCACTACCAGCCACCTCTTTCACACACACACACACACACACACACACACACACACACACACACACACACTCATTTCATTCGTTGTTTACGTAAAAATATATCTGTGGTTGTGGAGTTGGGGCTACTGAAGAAATAAATATATGTCATTAAATATTTTCTCTTTCGTTCCATCATTATAGAGAAAATACTAATTGTTCTGTCCAAAAACTAAGCTCATATAACATCATGCTATTTTAACTTGTGGAGTCTTTTCATAGTAATTCTATACTACTGAAAACAATAACAACATTAGTAAGAGGAGTGCAGATTAGAGTTGAAAAAGACCTTACAGTTAACTATTTTGGTCACAGCAAGTATCTAAACTGCAGTACAGTGACCACTGGAATGTGTGTGTGTGTGTGTGTGTGTGTGTGTGTGTGTGTGTGTGTGTGTGTGTGTGAACTCTGAGCAAAGTGAGGGCAACGAGGCCAACGAGTTTTAGGAGTAAGAGCAGGAGATCGAAAAAGATCTTGATGAATACTTACAGTGTCTAACTACAACCTGCTATTGTGGTCCAGCTTTCTATATAAGACCTGTTGGCTGGAAGACACACACATGCACAAATACGAGCATGCCTGCGCGCGCACACACACATGCACGCACACACATGCACACAAAGTTCTTTATGTACCATTGCAGGCCAGGGCTAGTTGGACTCCTGTGGTTCTCTTCCACAGCCATCAGTCAAGTTTAAGAGTCTGGAGACAGAAGTAACTCCCCACAGTTCAACGCACACACACAGCTGGACAAGGCCACCATTGAGCTCCATAGTAGTAGCCTTTTAGATTTTTTTTTTTTTTTTTTTATAGTTACTGCAGGGAAAGATCGGCCTGGAACAGCCACCTACAGTAGCCTCAGTGTGTGAGAAACAGCCAACCAACAGCTGATTTCCAATGGCTGAAAAGGCTCTTGCAGCCATGATTCGTGTGTTTGTCGACTGGTGAAGAAGGAATCATGCTTCTTATTTTTTGGATAGCGGTCTGGCCAAGAACAAGAGAGAGCCGAGCGGTTTAAATCTTACTCAACTTACATCCAAGGACAAAGTAGTCTCGTTCACACAGATTCACACACAAACCCAAGTGTGTTTTGGCTTGTATTGCTGTCTCCACTAGCACGAGCACGAACACCCAGACTAACAAACCTTGCACGCACTCCCCGTGTCCACACACACCACCGAAGGCGCTGATCTACAGGCGAGAAAGAAAAAACATCCGTCCTGTTAAGGACAGCTACAACATGTGTGTGTTCTGGTGTGTGCGTGTGTGAGAGATGACATTTTTAGATTCCAAGGACAGGGTGTGTTTCCTCTCTTGCTTTCAATTGTTCCTGCAGCAACAGTGATCCGCTGGGAGCAGAGCAACCACCAGGACAGTGCACCAGCAGCCAATGGCAGGACAGGACAGAGAGGCCCCGAGGCTGATGGGAACTAAAGTCTGTCCTCTTTTGCTTCATAGTTTCTATGGAGATTTAAAGTATACGCACTGCGTCTTCATGAAAGGGACTGTGATCATGGGCCATGAAGGCCGAACAGTGCTCAGGTTTTTATTTGTCTCAGCCCACTGATCAGCTCGTCCTCACCGACTGAAGGTGTGTGTGAGTCGGTGGGATCAGGAGCTTTACTCTCTGTTGGGATAAAACCCGACAGACTCTTTGTCCTTTATGGCTCGTGGTTACCTTCCTGCTTAAAAGGATCTTAAACCATCAACAGGACTGGGCCAAATGTCTTTGCTGCCACCTGCAGGAACGTCTGTCCACAACCTGCTGAACAAACAGCTCATTTCATGCTCATTTCAAACAAAAAATAAAAGTGTGTGTGCAGCAAAGCGCCACCAACTGTGGCTTTGATTGTTTGATTGTGAAGTGTTTTGAGAACTATGTGACAGGTTGTCATGAAATTTGATGCACACACTATTGACCTCTCTCTGGATTGTCATCTCTTTGGAGACCCCCTTAATATTTTCAGCTGATTTGTCATATATGTTGTGACGTTCCCATCAGGCTCAGCTGGACTTTGTTTATTGCTAATTAGCTAATATTTGCATGCTTGTACATAAAGGTGAACCTGGTAAGCATCATACTGAACATTAACATATTGGAGTGGTCACAGTGAGCATGTTAGCATGCTGATGTAAGCATTTAGCTCAGCTGAGCCTGAGTACAGCCTCAGAGAGCTGCATTAGATCCTATGATTGAACAAAGCGTGAATCACTCATTTATAAACTTGCCTTTGGCCATATATTCATTAGACTTCCCCCCGCCCCCCTTTGGCTGGTGGTGAGACACCACAGCAGCTAATACATTTTCACAAAATAGCACAAATTATACCTGTATCATTCATATGAGTCCATGGAGTCCAGTGACATCACAGTACTGAATCCTTTAGAAGTGAAAAAACATCTGTGTGGGTCTGCACATTCATTTCATCTGATCGGTTTCTTGTCCTCGTCTACTCTCACACACGATCTCACGCTCATATACATGTGCACAAATAGAAAACCTGACTTTATCGTGAACGTTTAAAGAAGCCACTCCCTGACTCCCCATTTTAACATTCATATTTCACTGTCTTAAATGTTTTGCTCCATGCACAGAATTTCACATTAACAGACTTCTGCAAAGCCGACGCAGCAGTGGATGTTCTCAAAGAAACACACAGGAATACACAGTTTTCTCATTATTTAAAAAAATGTATTTGTATGTACTTACATACTGGTGTCAAAACAGTATGCACCAAAAATGTCACATTGACTCACAATTACAAAGAAAAAGTTTTTTCTTTTTCTTCAATTACAAGTATTGAAAAAACTATGTACAGAAAAAGAGCATGGTGACGAGACAGTACACTAGAAACAAACTTACAGTCACACAATATGGTTTAAATGCGGCTTCTGCAAATAAGGACAAAAAGATCTTCTGAACAGTTAAACTGTCTTGGTGCTCTGAGCTTGAAATTGTATTTCCACTCAAACAAACCAACATCTTGTGCATCCTCTGTGCAGTCCAGCGTCAGGGTGTTTTCATAGTGTGCTCACACAGGACTTCTTTCAACAACAACTTGCCAGAAAGCTGGTTCATCAGAAATGGAAAAAACAAAAAAACATTTAAGTGGAAACACTTTTTACTTGAAACACATGTCCTAAAGATAATCTTACAATAGGTTTTCCAGTGGAAACGGACAGACAGGGAGAGTAACTGGGGAGGAGGATGGCAGAGCCCTGGAGGGGAGCTGTTTGTGGAGGGCCAGTCCAGGGCTTCAACACCACCACACACACCTCTGCATGGACATACACAGACACAAAAGGCAGCAAGTCTTTTTTGTCTGTATGTTTCCCAGCCATCGGATCCTACATATGAAAAGCACACGACTGGCATCTTTTCTCTGTCTGGAAATTTACAGATTTGGATCAAGACAAGACACAAAGCAGGAATGAAAAAAGGCAAGATGATGGTGATGTGTTGGTGAAGACTGAGCTGTTCGACAGAGACCGAAGAAATTATCCTTCCTTGTAAATGGGAGCTAATGAGAAAAAAAAAAAAAAAAAAAAAAAGCAAACATGAGCAATTGGACTAGTACCCCAAACCCTTCAGGTCCTCCGGCTGTGGTCGCACAAACTGTCCCTGAATAAAGTCAGGGTGGGATATCAGCATCAGAGGGGAGCCTGAAACAGGGCACAAACACATTCAGCACAACACTAAGCTAACACACGCATTCTCACTGCATCTTGAAGCTTCAATTTGGGATAAAAAGGACGTAAATATCCTCTCATTGATCGGTTTTTCAACTTAATGCAGCTGCAGATCTATCTGGAGCCATTTTGGGTCCCTTCTCTGGGTTCAGTTAATTTGAGGATGTGGGACGGTGCCTATGACAGGGATTGGTGGTTTTTAATGGCACTTCGTTGAGATACAGTAGCGGACTTGTAATTTGGGCACAACACAGAGAGCGTTGTGCTGTTTCATGTTGGAAACAGTGACGTGCACGTTTCACGCTGTAAAACTGCCATGAAAATTCATGTCACACTGAAGGATGTGAACAGCAGTCAGACACACATCACTAGGAGAGCTATCCCCAAACTTCCACTAAAACAAAATGTACCGCGTGGATTGAGATTTTAACAGATAACAGCGTGCAGTGCACGTCTGCAGAGATGGTGAGACGTCTCTGAAGTGTTTAGAGATACACACTAGTCTCTGTAGACTGGTTTGTCCTGCGTGTTCCTTCTAGTTACAAATAGATGAAAAATTAGGTGCTGTGTTCGGCATGCCAGTGAGTGGCGAGTCTGCCTCTTCTGAATTTAAGAAGTAAAGGTGTGTCCAGCTTCTGTCCGGCGAGAACGAACAAAAGGAGCGACTGGAGGGGGGTGTTAAAGTGAGAGTCCACCTAAAACAGATGACAAAAAAAACTATACTGATGATCGGGTTCAGCTGATCTTTGAGCATCCGTATAGCATTTGCAATTTCTGTTTTAGGGCGAACTGATGTTTGTGAGGTCAGGATTGAATTTTGAACAGAATGTGTCTCTGGTGTACAGTATCTGGGGTAGCCTGGGAGCAGCGGCTCCCTCTGGGACAGATTCTCTTCGCCTTTAGTCACTTTTAGCCTTTTTGCTGTCGTTTCCATTCTCCTCCAGCTCTGTCCCTGCTGCCTCCTCCTGATGCTTCCTCTTCTTTGTGTCATCTGACTGAGCAGAGGACGGGTGTGGCCGGAGGGTGACGATGACGCAGGTCATGTTGTCACATCCCGTCCCGTCTCCAGATGTGTCAGGGGCCAAACAGTGGTCCAACAGCTGTCAGGAGGACATGTGATATTTGAAATTAAAGACGTATAATGACCAAATGTTAAGCACATCTTTGATCAAGTTTCAACAATCCAGAAAATGTTAGAATGAGTTTTGGTTGTGCGGCGGTTTGATTCTCAGTATTAATTACACAGCAGTGCCTCTATTGGGCTCATAATTAGAAACTTTAAAACTTTGGAGCAGTGTGTGAAGACACATCATCAGTTGCTGGCAGGTACTGCTGGTATTACAACCCAGCCTGTTTTGCAGCTGCAGCACTTTTGCAGAAAACTGGACCAGTTTCAAAAACTGCTGTCTCCATTAGTCACGCACAAGAAACGTGAAAAAACAGGCTTCATGAACACAAATATTTGATGCACTCTGCGTAGGTGTGGTTCTTGGCTTCGGCGACATCGAGCTCGCTGTGGCCGTCTCACACAGTGGTAAGCCGTGTGGCTGCACTGGCTGCCTGCTGCAGACGCCGTTAAAAACGCTCTGCTTGTTTGATCAATTAACATTTAGAAATTCTGAATTATATTGCCTTTCAACACAAACAAGTGCTCTTTTCTTTGGTCCATACTTATCCTGGAAAAAACTGGGAAAAAATAAATAAATAAAAAAATTCCATACTTTTCCAAACTGTGCAGGAACCATGTTTTAGTGTTCACTACAGTCTTGTGGGAATTAAAAAGGTTAAAGATGTGTATTTATTAACCAATTCATCTCATTATGCACAGAATTTGGGGTGGAACTCACCTCTTCCACAATGGATGAGAGGGATCTGACATTGCCACTCTGGTCTGGTTTGATCCTCTCACTGATGAAGTCCACCACCTCCTGACTGCTCAACACATTCCTGCACACAACACATATGGAAACAGGGTTTATCGACAGGTAGATGATGAATCGAAAGGAGGAAGAAAAAAACAACCTGACCTACATGAACACGGTGGCTGGCATGTGAAAATGTCCATTCTGTCATATCTAAATCTTCAGCTTTACTGGTGTCAGACGTTTGTTTGCGTAGCTCGATTCAACACAGCGTTGTTTGTAGGTTCACGTCATTCCACTCAAACTCACCAGATGCCGTCGCAGGCGATGACCATGAAGTCGTGGTCCTCGTTAAGTGTCAGAACTTTGACGTCTGGCATTGCAGAGATCATCTGCTCCTCTGGTGGCAAAACCTTGTTCCTCTTATAGAAGTGGTCACCTGACAGACAGAGTGCAGGTGAACAGCTTGTTAAGAGAAAGACGCTCTGCTCACAGAACAAAAGCTCAGCTGTGACACAATACATACAAGATCAGTCTAAAAGTCACAGAATGGTTCAGGCATACCAATGGCTCTGGAGAGGTTCAGTCCACCGTTGACTCGTCCATCCATGGTCACTTTGCCTCCGGCGTTTTTGATGCGCGCCAGTTCCACCTCGTCCTCTGGCTTGTGGTCATAGGACATGTCGACAGCTTTGCCTACAGGAGCATGAGAACGGACCTCTTACGTTTCAATCGAGATTAATGCAAAGCCTTTCATCAAAAAGATCAAGATAAAACATCTTCACATTTAAAAGTCTGACATCTAATTCTATTTTAGGTTTCCAGGATAGGTTTTGAGTTAGCGCCTTAAAATTATCTATATTCATCAAGTGTGCTTATAATATGGAAGTGTTGAAAATCTCTCACGTCATGCACCACAATACTGTAACAGCCTGCTTCCTTTTTTCAGCATGAAACGATATTCTACGCAGACTGTTTTTTATAGTCAGTATATGAGCTTTGTGTAACAGCATACTAATCGCTCATATGCTTGCAGGCTGAAAAAGCAGAGGTAACATCCTCTGATCGACTCTCTTGGGCGTGGACATTACGGCTGAAGTCCTGAGTTTAACTGATACGCATTTTGAATTTATACAATCATTTTACAGTCGAACACTTCTACCAAGGTGAATTGGTACTATTTACCACGCTCAGACACCACGCAGCGAGAGTCTCCGGCGTTGGCCACGATCAGCTGTTTTCCTCGGATCAGAGCCACGACAGCTGTGGTGCCGCTGTCTGAGCCAGGCTGTGGATACATGAACACAGGAGACGTGACACACTGTTTAAACGTCCATGATGATTCAAAAGACAAAAGTCTCCATCTAGAGAAGACTCCTGGACCATTGGAATCGTTTTCTTCTGAATGTCTAATTTATTTCAGCCCATGACCTGAACAAAAGCTTTCTGCAGAGAAGATTTTAAAGCAGCTCGTCTCAAATCATTCAATCATTGTATTTGGCTTCTGCTGCGATGTGGCCATCCACCAAACTGTTGGCTGCGAGCTGGCTTCAAAGCTGAAGGCTTCAAATATGACTAATTCCACCAGTGGACATTCGGACAAGACAACACTTAGAACAAGAAGCTCTGGTTTTTTGGTAACTCAGAATGATCAACATCAGTTTCTGGCTATGACAACAAATCGACAACTGTGACAATAGAAATCTTAAATTATCAGTACATGAACTTCAGAAATGCTGCACTGTCGTTCCCGATCTCCAGTTGACAAGTTCACGCTCAAATGATTGGTTTACTTTTCTACTTTACTGTGGTCATGGATAATATTTAATCCAGGAAATATTTTCTGTTTGAGCAGGCTCTTTTTATGTGAAGTTAAATCCGTTTCTTACTAGCAGCCAGCAATGAGGAAGCAGAGAGCATTTTATTATACTGTACTTATGATAAAAATGCCATGATGACAGGTGGTGTCTACCCAAAACCTCTATATCACCCTGAATCAACCCCACCCAAAAAACAAACACTTGACCTACAAGCAATCTTTTAACTTGACCTCTAAAATGGACATTAAAAAGTCATGGCAGCATTTGAATGAGACATTAAAAAAAAAAAAAAAGCCTTTATTCAGTTTCACTGAGCAATGCTCTCCCTCACGAACACCTTGATCACATTCACACCTGGAAGCTTCCCAAGACACCTCATTTTCTACACACCTCCTCCTTGCCGTCCATTCCAGGTAGACACATTTCATCCTCCTCTTCATCCTCAGAGTCTTCCTCTCCCTCCTCTGTGTCCTCCTCTTCCTCCAACTCACTGCTGTCACCCTCTTCCTCTTCGCTGCCATCCTTAGAAAAAAAAAAAAGGGCGACCGTGAATGAGTGAACTTTAGCAGCCAAACTGGGTGGGTGTATTTCAGTCTGCTGCTCTCACCTCTTCATCACTGCCCTCCTCCTCTTCTCCCTCCTCAGATTCCTCGCTGTCATCAAAGAACCTGGACTTGGAGTCTCCTGCAGCCTTGGAGGACAAAGAGGAGCAGGAGGGACCTGCATCTCCTTCTGCCTTACCAGCCTTTTCTTCTCCGTTGGAGCTTCCAGACCCTCCACAGTCACTTGCTGTCAAGGAGAAACAAGGACAACGTGTGATGTTGGACAAGAGAGCAGAGAGTGAAGACGAGATGTTTGTGCTCAGGTTTTGATTTTTATGTGCTTTTAGTGAAGCCACTTCTATTTTCACATAAAAGATACTCATTTCAACAGTTATTTTCTTCACTAAAACATGAAAGTTTCTCACATCATCTTTTTTACAGACAATCGTGTACTTGTTAAAGACTCCCAGCTCTGTACCTGCACCACTGCTGTCACCTCCTGTTCTCCGACAGGATCGCAGCTTAGTCAAGCATGCAGCTCCTTCGCCTTCCTTCACCTTCCCATTGCTCTCCTCTTCCACCTCCCCATTTACCCCCTCCTTCTTCTGTCCTTCCCCACCTTGCCCTTTGTCTGCTGAGCCTTCGGTTTGCAAGGACGCCTTCTTAGCAGCCGCACTGAGAACAAAACACAACGAAGAAATAAAAAGGAGTCAACCACACAACTCTTAAGACTTTTAACTCCTGCTGTTTTAGACAACAATCAAAGAAACATGGTCTTAGTTAAAAAAAAAGCCAAGACAGTTTTCTGGTGGACTGAAAATGGATCATTCTGTCCCCAAGTCTTCAGTTGGTGGTCTACCCATCACAATTTCACTGAATTCAAACATATAAACTTTTTCAAATGTCATCTCCCAACGACTTTTATAATCTATAATTATGCCATATAATGCTATCATCACTTCCTTAATGTGATATGATTCCTGAAACTGAAACGTTATACAGCAAGGTGTCTGACTTCAATGCGTCAACCAATGGGCTTTTAGTTCTGGAGAAAAATTGCCAGAAAGCCAACAAAAAAAATAATGATCACTCTGAGGGTCAGTGTACATGAGGTGACCACTGAGGAAGCATTAGTAACATTTCCAGAAAGTCCCCATAAGACAGGCTCATTAAGGCTCAAAATACTTCATCCTTGTATGAGAAGTCAAAATAAAAAGCCTGTTAGACGGCCTACCTGATGGCAGCTGCATGCTTGACAGCGTTGCGGTTCTGGCCGTAGCGTACCAGCAGCTCCTCTATGGTCATTGTGGCTTCTTCATGGAGCAAAGCTGCCTCCTCAGTCTCCACTGAAAGGAGGGCAGAATCGTGGAATCATGTATATCAGGACTTGACGTCAATGTTTTTAATCTACCAGCAGTGCACAAGCATGCACGCCAGAGAGTCTTGTGTGTGTTGTATTTTCATAGTTTTGGGTTTTACTTTCATGCCCTTGATTGTGTTTGGGGTGTTTTTCTTTGACAGTTAATACTCTCAATTCTGCATCACATTGGAATGAATGAGTTTGATTACATGTTTGCTACGACTCACAAGCCTACCAAACATTATTTTATTGTTGTTAGGAGTGTACTCACAGTCATCCTCCTCTGCCACCTTTTCAGCCGGGGGTTCCTCAGTGGGACGTCCAGCAATCTGGGCCAGCTCTTTGATGACATCCTCTGTGGTCATTCTGCTGTCGATGGCCAAGAAGGCATCCTCCAGAGCCTGGAAACAACATGATGCGTCAGTGTACATCAAACAGCACAGAGCAATACTAGATTCCAGATGGTTGAGATTCATGTTGTGGTCTGTTCAGAGTTTATTTCCAATGTGTCAGTCAAACAGAGGAAAAGCGGTAACCACACTCTCATACATTACCTCTGATCCCTTCTTATTTCTAACTATACCGCAGTTGGGTAGCATGAACATCCCTGCTCTGCCAAACTTTAAGACTTCTCACCTTTTGGAGTTTGCCATCTTTGTAGGTTTTCTGCTCCTTTATGATGTCAGGAAGGTACTTTGAACAGTACAGAGCCACCTCTTCACCTACATGGGAACAGCAGGTTATATAAATTCTCATGACAGGTGTGTGTACACACAGTATTCAGACAGGCGTGTGAAGCAAACAATAAAATGAAGGAAAGTATGGAAACACTACACAACAATGGATATGTTGTGATCCAAAAACAGTTGTGTCTCTGACCACTGTTTGAGATGCCAAATGTGAGTTTTGGGAGAAACTGTTGCTTTTGGAAAAGGATTTGTGGGCAGTGTGAGCGTGTTGTGCATTGTCAATGGCAGGATTAGGTAAAGAGGTCACAAAACATTATTAAGTTAGTATTTAAATGCTGCAAATGGCACAATGTATCCTGCAAAATAATATGAATATGAGTGTGTGTGTGTGTGTGTGTGTGTGCGTGTGCGCTACCTCCATGTCCATCATACACAGCAAACATGGCTGTCTCTTCATCAAACTCTGGGATGCAATTGTGAGCATCCTGTCACACAAAAAACACAAAAATGCTCATTACAATTCGACGACACGACAGTGGCTGCAAATCATGCCAATCACAATTCCTCTTCTGGTGAAAAAAGGAAGCTGTATATTTAAGACACACAAGTCAGAGGGGATGAGATGCAAAATTAAAAATGGAGAGCTCTACACATTATCGTCACTCATTGACATAATTTGAATATCCATATTGGTCAAATGACTTCAGCCTCGTGACAAAGTTCTCTAACAGTACACCAGAGCTGGTGTGTTATTGGTAGTTGGCTGATTAGATTTGGCCATGGGTCTGATTTTCTCATCAGAAGTGATTTAAATGAGTCGAAGACACTGAATCCCCAAAGTGCAGTGAAGATCCTTCCTCACATGGCAGCAGCCAAGATTCAAACTAACTGCAGGCACCAATTACATGCTCTTGGGTATTGTGGGAGATTGATTACAATAAAACGCAGTATGCCAAAGCCTCCCCATCGTGGATTTCATCCATCACCACAGCTGATGCTCAGGGAAAAGCGTGTGACGAACTTTCAGGGTACTCTGGAAGGACGCCAATCAACTCCATACAAACAAACGTAGAGAAAAGCCCCACATGCCATTATCCCGCCATTTACACCTCGGGACACGTTCTCACTCCGTCGCGTTCAAAAAACAAAGCAGCCAACATGGTTGTCTTTCATCCGGCCATTCATTTTACGCCTCACCTCCATGGAGACACGCCAGCCCTGCATGGCAGAGAACCCGTAGCTCATGTTGCCGTTGCCGCCATCGGAAGAGGTCTTGGCAGTGTTAGGTTGCGACAGATAAGCCCCCATGGTGGTCTGTTTCTATGGCTTTACACCTGGGAAGAAGACACGGAAGAAACATCACATTTTAGCAACATAAAAGGAGACACACGTACAACCCAGTGCGTTTATCACATTTCAACTACGATTAACAGCTCGGCTAGTCGAGGTTGCTAGCTAGCTAGCGTTAGCAACACCACAACAAAAAAGTAGACGCATCAGCTAGCTAACATCACCATGCTAACAGGAGCAAACCCGGCTAAACTTCCAGCCGTAACCTCTGCCCCCGCCATACAAGCAGCTGCGCAGTTGTAAAAAGATCAGAAGCTCAACGCCGACGGCTCATTTACCTATTCTGACAAAGCGGGATGAGCTTATAAAAGGGTCCCAAATAGAGAGATTCACATAGGAAAGATTACACGTGTAGATGCAAAAGCCGCTATCAACACAGACAGACCGAAAAGGAGCTGAAGCCGTGGAGGAAGAGAGCGCGCGCGCATGTCCCTTTCGTCCGGGCAAGGGGGCGTGACCAAGACTACGTCAACACGTCAGGATGTCTTTTTTTTTTTTTTTTTTTTTAAACTAACGAACAAACATTTCAACATCAGGCAAGCACTACATAAAACACACTGGAAATAATCCCAGAAAAAGTGTGTGCGTGTATGAATACCAAACTGTTAGAATTAATAATTAAGTTTATTTATTTGTGACCTCACAAACAGGGCAGGAAAGAGAGACACAACTTGGCTACATAGTGTTTCAATTACTTACTCTGCATGAAACCCCAAATTTGATATTATCAAAATGAAAATCAGAAACTACATTTTTGGTTACCCTTTTATGAAATATTGAAATAAAAAAGAAAAAAAAATTCTTGAGTTCATTATAAAATGTACAATACACTCCAAACTGAATTCAGGAACCAAAAACTTACCATACTCTCATAATAATATTCGCAACACACAATCTCAAAACTGTTATTTCCATTATTACCTGATATTTTGTTTCTCCATCTTATCTGGGAGGACGTAATTTCACTGAGGTGATATTATTCATATTTTCATTATTATTATTGTATATCAACAACATAGTGTATATATTAATATTACCATTGCCAGAAATCCCGTAATATTCCTGAGGTTCACTCTGTACCGCTTGGTGGCGGTATTCTTCCATCCCGTTGATTGTCAACAGCCAAAAACATCACAAGAAGAAGAAAAACTATAACGTCAACGATTCAACATGGCGCGGGAAACCCGGGAAGAGGAGATGGACACCGCCGGAGTAGTGGACGAAGAGGCGGCCACTTTGAAACTGTACGAGACTCAGTTTTTCGGCTTCACCCCGCAGACCTGCATGTTGCGGGTCTACAGTGCCTTCCAGGACAGCCTGTACGATATTTTACCCGTCGTGGAGAAGGTATGTGTGAGGCAGCTAAGCAAAGGCGAGTCGGACGGGGAGGAGGAGCTGCTCCGGTCCAGGGCCAGGGAGTGCAGCCGGAAACTGCAGCAGTACCTCGAAGAGCGGTTCAAGCAGCTGTCGGAGCGGATGGAGGAGCTGCTGTTGAACCGCTGCCTCTCCGTGCCGTCAAATGTCGTGCTCCCCGAGGACAAGTCACACAGCAAACATCCACAAGGCACACAGGTGGGTGAAGGAGTGTTTAAAAGAGCTAAACTCACACACAATTGATGATATTAACGTAGAGTCTGACAAGACCACCGCAGAGGGGAGATGAAAAACCTTGTGTAGTGTACACCCTTTGAAATCAAAGTATGATCTCTGTACTGTTATGATACCTCATATTCTGTTATAACGTACCAGTACGCACTTCCATACAATAATTTGCATACATACTTGTATACTGGTTCCCTCTATTACGGCGGTCCCCAACCAGTACCGGTCCATCCGTGGGCCATTTGTTACCGGGCCGCACAGAGAGACTTGAACAAACCGGCCGACCCGGGATCCGACCCGACACACACACTATTGATAATAATAATAATAATAATAATAATAATAATAATAACAACCCGGGCCGGGATCTGACCCGGGACGGACACACACACACACACACACACACACACACACACACACACACACACTAATAATAATAATAATAATATTATCATTATATCAACAACCTGGGCCGGATCAGTACCCTAGATCCGACCCGGGACAAACATACTAATGATAATAACAATGATAATAACGGCTGGGTTGAGTCAGCTTGAATTAAAAGCATGAATCAGTTTTTCAGCATCCCACCCGGCACCTACCTGGGTCCGATCCGGGACCGACCCGGAAAATTCCCCAGTCGGTCCCGGCTAAGTCCCGGGAAATTTCCGGAAAATTTCCGTGACAATACCGGGATCGACCCGGGAAAGTTCCGGGTCAGTCCCGGAAAATTCCCGGGTTGGTCCCGGCTAAGTTCCGGGTCGGTGCCAGCAATGTCCCGGGAAATTTCCGAGTCGGTCCCGGCAAAGTTCCGTGACTTTGCCGGGTCCGACCTTGGATGCAACCCGGGACTTACCCGGGTCTGATCCGGGACCAGACCACGCACACACTAATAATGATAACAATAATAACAATAATGATAATAATAATAATAGCCACCCGGGCCGGGATCAGTTCTGGGAGCTGACCCAGGACACACACACACTGACAACACTTACAGGAAGTCAGTGCAGTGAATAGTGCGTTAGACCAGAGGTCCCCAACCACCGCGGCCATTTGGTACCGGGCCGCTCAGAGTCTGAAAGAAGTTTTATTTTGAAAATCAGGTGCCTCTGTACACATGTCAAACCGCTAGTGTCGGTCACGTAATACGGTATTAAAAAAGTAAGCCTACAAGCTAGCAAAAATGAGTAAAAACAAACGTCTTTGGAGGCCTAATGATGAGACAGAAGGAGAAGAAGAGCCTACAACTTCCAAGAAAAAGAAATTATGCAATTAAGAGATAATATCACCAGTCCTACTTAAAATCGCTTCAGGTGATTCTCACGCACCAAGCTCGCTCTGCGTAATATGTGGCGACAGGCTCGCAAATGAGGCATTGAAGGCTTCTCGTTGAAGAGAAACAAGCGCAGGGCTCCCACTAATTACAGCTACATTCAGGGTAATGGTGAGTTGTATTTTTAATCATTTGTTTTCATTCCTTTCTATGCCAGTCCGGCAAATTATTGTTTTAAGCGAAACCGGTCCATGGCGCAATAAAGGTTGGGGACCGCTGCTCTATTAGACCCTGATTGATAAATTGTCTGGGTTGATGTAATGTTATTAGCTAATCTTAGCTTATCTTATTACAGATATCAGTGTCTGTTAGCTGATGAGTAACAAGGAGGAATTCCCAAAGACTTATTTAATGTGATTTGTTCATTTAGAAGTTCATTGTTTCACAAATAATCTTAATTTGGTGTTCACCTACTAGTATTCTCCAGAGCTTTCAACTGCACTTCACAGTCTTCATCAACAGGTTGAGTTTGCTCACTTCTCATGGGGATGGCTCAATTGTCATCATGTGAAAGTTCATTGTTTACTTCTATTTCTCATGATGCTTGCATATGTTGTTGAAAACAGGATGATAAGTTATATATCTGTCTGTGATTTTACGGTGGCCCTGCTCCATCCAGGAGGTGCTGAGGCTCGAGTCGTCCCTTGCTGACCTCCAGAGAGCCTACGAAGCAGAAGTGTGTGCCAGACAGGCCCTGCTAGCTGAGCTGGAGGAGCAGAGGGAGGTGCAGAAGCAGCTGGATGGAGTCCTGACGTGGGTTAGAGAGCTCCAGGTGGCCTGGGTGAAGGAAGGTAACGGCAGCTTCCATGAAAGTTTCGGGCTGGTGATGGAGTCTGTAAAGAAACTGCAGGAGGCTGTCAGGGAGGTCTGCACCAAGGCGCCCCAGTGAACTGAACACAAAGTTGTATTATTTTGTAAACAGACATTACTCCAAAATTTTTACAGTCTTTTCTGTTTTTAGTCTGAGATGATTTAAAGACATCCATAGCAGCTCGGTGGACATGAGGCCGTTTTTTCCCTCCGAATATTCAGTAGCTTGTCTGTTCAGTTTTCATCTTGTTTGTGAATAATAAAACCTCAAGAGGTATAAGATGCTCCAAATGTGTAAATGTTGTAAAATGGCATACATGACTGTTCCACAAGCACAGAGCTTCTGTTGAGACCTTGAGTCAAATTAAAAAACAGTTTTTTGTTTTGGTTCAGAAATGTTTGACCATTTTTGACTAAAAGTTTTGTGAGAGTGTGCTTTGATGGCTTCATGAGAATTGTTCATAAGTTCAGTAAAGCTCAGTTACCTTTGAAAAGACAACAGCAACATCAGCTAACATCAGTCCAGTCTGCCCGTCCCTACAATGCAATGTAAACAATAAGTCAGCTTGATGTATTTCTCAGTTCAGCTGATGTATTCTTGATACTCAGGTGTTTTCTGTTATCTCCCTCTTCATCTCCTCAATACATTTTATTTTCTTAGCTTCATTTCTGACTTGAGTGTGGGAATACTTTGTCTTCTGACCAGACTGCATGAGCTTGTTGAGGCCTTTGTGATGTTATGATGATTTCCAGCAGAGGGCGCCGTCTGCACGTTAACGTCACTCACCCAGTCTAATCCAACCACACTTAAAATGTTGAAGCTGTTTAATGTTCACATGATTCACACTGATTGAGCTGAAACATACACTGTGTAGCCAGTTCACGAGGCATGCCTGTAGCTAAAACTAATGCAGTCTAATACAACAGTCCTGCCATAAATCCTCCCTTCATGAAGGCTATAATGTTCAGTTTTTATTCAAAAAGTTTTCATGAGTGTTGATTCATCTCTATGATAATTCTTTAGGGTGTAGTCTGTGCTGCTATTACACAGAGAGGTGTTTCTGTTGCTTTGTCTATCTTCATCAATACAAGCGGGGTGAGCAAAATAACAGAAACACCTCTCTGTAATCCAGTACAATTCAGCAGCACCTGCACTTACTTTCCTGAAGATGACATTTATTACAGGGCTGTTGTATTGGACTGTATTAGTTTTAGTTTGGTGTACCTCATAAACTGGCAAAAGATTATAAGTAACACAGAGGAGCTGCACAACTGATGGTGTGCAACAGTGAAAAAAGTCAAAGTGGGAGACACTGGTGGAACATGTAAGGAACATTTACTGTTCTGGAGACATTAGTATCCAATCAGCGAATCATAAATGTTGGATTTTTGTTTGCTGGTTCTGATTGCCGACACCTCTGACTAATAGTCAACACAAATGTAAGAAAAGTCACGCCTGGAGCGAGATCATCAGAAAAGTCATCAACCACAGAAATATGGGACTAATAACACACAGAGTGATATTTGAGTCATCGATGGCTGAATTTCATTCAACTTCAGTTTCAGGGTCCTGGCCTTCATGCTGGCTCACTGTCATGGCTTACTGGGATGCTTGAATAGAAGAGTCATTGTTAATGTAATGAGTTACACGAGAGAGAGCTGTAAAAAAGACCTCTGAGCAATTTATTGCTTTTTTTCTTCACTTGTTCCATCAGGACAGTAAGTTCTAGTAGTTTAAACTGACCAGTCTTAACATTTTCTAGAAACTGCATATGATTAATTCTATATTTCCAATGATTGTTTTGATTGATTACTGCCATATTTTCATTGTGCATGGAATGTACCATAAAGACCTTTTCTGCTTTGTGACAGTGGGGACAGCGTCTGCTTATCATCTGCATTAAATGTAACTTCAGTGGTACGCTGTTATATCTGTGTTGAATTCTTTAACTTTTGTCACTTTTGGTGGAAATAATGCTGTCTGGGTTGTCCTGGGTTACATGTAGTAGACCAGCGGTCCCCAACCTTTTTTGCTCCATGGACCGCTTTCACGTAAAGCAATAATTTGCCGGACCGGCATAGAAACGATAAAAACAAATGATTGAAAATGCAACTGACCATTACCCTGAATGTACTTGTTGTAATTAGTGGGAGCCCTGCGAAGACTTCATTGCCTCATTTGCGAGCCTGTCGCCACATATTACGCTGAGCGGGCTTGGTGCGTGAGAATCACCTGAAGCGATAAACCCGTATTTTAAGGAGGACTGCTGATACTGTCTCTTAATTGCAGCTTTCTTTTTCTTGGAAGTTGTAGACTCGTCTTCCGTCTCATCTGCGCTAATGCACTATTTACTGCACTGACTTCCCGCAACTGTTATCATTATCAGTGTGTGTGTGACCCGGGTCGGATCCCGGGATTGATCCCGGCCCGGGTTGTTATTATTATTATTATTATTATTATTATTATTATTATTATTATTAGTGTGTGCGTGTCCCGGGTCGGATCCAGGGTCGGGTCTGAAAACTTCCCGGGACTTTACCGGACCGACCGGGAAAGTCCAGGAAAGTTCCGGGTCGGTCCCTGGTAGGTACCGGGTCAGATGCTGAAAAACTCATTCATGCCTTGAATTGTGTGTGTGTGTGTGTGTGTGTGTGTGTGTGTGTGTGTGTGTGTGTGTGTGTGTGTGTGTGCGTGCGTGCGTGCGTGCGTGTGTGTCGAGTCGGATGGGTACTGGGTACTCTAGTTTTAGCTGCTCTACACTGACTTCCTGTAACTGTTATTATTATTATTTGTGTCTCTCTCTCTCTCTCTCTCTCTCTCTCTCTCTCTCTCTCTCTCTCTCTGTGTGTGTGTGTGTGTGTGTGTGTGTGTGTGTGTGTGTGTGTGTGTGTGTGTGTGCAGAGGCACAGGCGGATGCATCTGATTTTCAAAATAAAACTTCTTTCAGACTCTGATGATCAATAAAATATTTTTTGTTCAGTCTCTCTGTGACGTACCAAATGGCCCGGCCCGGTGGTTGGGGACCGCAGGAGTAGACCATTGGGGGGCGCTAGTGTTTGTTAAAAATGAATTTGTCCATTTGTCTTGTGCAGTAGGATGCCTGTTTCCAGTTCATCACAGCAACTTTAAAACGTTTTTATCTACTTGCCAGCTTGTTTTATTACGGAAACTGAGGGGAAACTGCAGCAGAATTGCAGGGTGGATTAATAATTACAGTGCACAGACTGAATAATAATGAATAAGAAATAATCATTTGATACTAAAAAAACTCTGACTGGTGAGTTATTAGTTCACTTTTATGTCTGTAATCTTGGGTTGGATGCTCAAAATGATTTATAGGAAAGAAAATATTGTCTAACATTTTGAATGGAAAGATTCTGTGCTGTTACAGCCTCTCAGCTCCAGACTGATGGGCAAGTGAAAAGAGGTCTTTTGACGTTAATAAGAATATTTATTGCTATCATTTACAAATGATCAGAGACTGCAAGCATGAAATTGTCTCCTGTGAGTATGGAAAAAGCTTGTTGGTCTTTGAAGTGTAATTTTGAGCGACCTGGAGGCAGAACCTGTAATTGTTATTGCTGATGTCAGATTTATAGCCACAGCAACAATTGCAAGTGAAAGCACATAAACAACAACAACAACAAGAGGTCCAATGTAAACAGTAAACATTTGCTTTAGCATTCCTCTAATTGTGTGTGTGTGTCACCTGCCTGTTGTGCTGGAAATGATGAGTCCAGATGGGGAGGTGTGAGACTTAGCCATTGGTTCTGTTTGTGTATGTGTCTCTTGAGCAGCGTGAACAGTCTTACAGGCTGTAGCTGCATTGTGTTTGGAGCAAATGTTGTGAAATGTATTGAAATAAAAATGCATGAGTGCCGATTAAGGAATCAGGCATCACTTGTCAAACCATTTGCTTCAGCATCTTGTCCAGTCAGTGTCTTTTTCAGTTTTAAGGAGTATGTTTTTGAAGCATTAGGAGGACTTTTGGAAAGCTAAATCTTAGCTTGTTGTGTGGTAAGACACTCTTGACCTCACAAATCAGTCTGCACGTTCAACTTCAGTGCCACAGATAGAGAACAGCTGAAGCTAAAAAGAATACTATAAGGACAATAATAAAAAACATGATGTTCATACCTTAGTACTGTATAACACTACCATATATATCTATCACAACTATAAACAGTTAAAGGGACAGTTCACCCCAAAATCAAATGTTTTTTTTTTTCCTCTTACCTGTGTGCTTTTTATCCATCTCGATTGTTTTGTTGTGAGTTGCTGAGTTCTGGGGATATCAGCTGTGGAGATGTCTCCATTCTTTTGACTAGCATTTGGGGAGCAGATGCTTCCTTCTGCATAGTGGTACAGATGATGGGCGTAGTTTGGTAGAAAGAAAATAGTTCCTACATAAAACTGCTCACAACAAGGTCTGAAGATTATCTTGAGTAACTGGGTCATGAGTTCTGGAAAGGGACCTTCCTGTTTTTTTTGGCACTTTGGCATTAGATGGATAAATATTACCACATGTGAGAGGAAAAAAAAATGTTTTGGATTTTGCTTTAACATCCTCACTGATAAACAAGTAGCTTTTTTGGAGAATATGCTGTATGTTGACATATCTAATATTTACGTCCTCCAGTGAACACACGTTTTATTGATTACCGACATTGATTACAGTGGAGTTGTTATTGTGGAAGGTTTTATTTTTGTCCTGAAACTGTTAACTGCCTGTTAACTGAGACATCTTGTAGATTGCTTTTAAATTGATCTACTGAGGCCAAAAGGAGGCAATTCCACCATGTTTTCTCTGCAGCGTTGCAGAGTAGTTTCTCTGGAGATTATAACCTGTGGTCTTGGCTGATGTTTCGAGAAGTCACAGTTATACTGTGGAGATGACTCTCTTGCCTTATTTTAGATATTTGGATCTTTGACTGAAAAATCTCTTTTCATCTTGTTTTCTGCTCTGAACCTCCTCTTTTGTTTGTATAGTAACAAGATGTGTGTCTGAAACTGCCTTCTGTGTTTATCTCTATGTGTGAATGTACAATAACTTCTGAACTTTACTCCACTGTGTGTGTGTGTGTGTGTGTGTGTGTGTGTGTGTGTGTGTGTGTGTGTGTGTGTAATACCTCTAAGGCCTGTAAAAGATGCTGTCAGATGCTATGAGGACACAGCTGTGTGCAGCTGCCGACTGGCTGCACACATCCTGCGCATATGCCTGGATCCTGCTGGCAGAGAGAAAATAAAGTCATCTGAAAGGAAAAGAAGCATCTAATCAGCAAGAGAGAGCCAAAGAAGTGTCAATGCGTGTGTTAATGCTTGAGCCCCAAACGTTCACACTGCTGTCCGAAACAGCTGTGACACTGAGGCATGACATGGATGTAGTTTGCGTGTGAAAACCACGTGTCCACTTGTTTGCTTGCTTGTGTTTTTAGGTTGTTTTTATGATCACCATTGGCACTGAAGTCCAAAAGCAAAAGGGAAATATTTTTCCTCTTCTCTCAGTCTGTAAACAAAACTTGACATCACAGCCAACATCTGGTGAGGAGCGCACCAGACAGGGATACTTGGCTCAGTATCGTCGAGGCTGTGGTCGAATGCAGCGAACACATGCTGAGAAGTCAATATAAATACAGGTTAAAGGCAATACCTGTGTTGTGTGATCATGAAATTTAAAACAAGTGATCACAGGTGACAGAATTGTCTTTTTTATTTTATGGCCACACAGCCCCCAACCACACGAGACATCTCGCTGTGCTTCATGCTTTTAAGTGCATCTCGCAGTGTTTCTCACGGTGGATGGAGTTTGCTCAGTTGTCATCATGTGGTCTAAGTATGCCAACTTCAAAACAAACTAGGTTGTTTGAAACACATCAGGACATTCACATCATCATTTGCCAAGGCCTCCATTTTGTCCATCAAGCTAAAACATGAGGCTGGCTTATTTTAGGCTCATCCACTTCAGAGACACTTTCTTAAAGGTGCTCCGTGGGATTGACAGACAAAAAAATTATAATTAAAAATAAAAAATACATTCAGTCCTCCTTAATAAAAAACATAATGTGTATCCTTCAGATCTAACAAATGCATTGAATACTTTCCTTCCTTTTGAAAAATAAATATACTACTATTAATAATAATAAGGTTTTTTATATCCATGTTAATAGACTGCTGTTTCACTACCTCTGCAGGCACACTGCTTCTTGTTGCCACCATCAGCTGCTCTGAAACAGACAGCAGGAATTTGAATTACATCTCATGCACAAGCACATTACAAAGAAAATCAGCACCCACTCATAAAAACACTGCTCCATAACGCTACTAGTGGTCAACACATCCACAGGGTACCTTTGAAGCTCTGTGTTGAGTGTAAAAATCACAGACTTAACATGGACTGAAAGCCAAAATGGAAAGAAAAAGTTGTTTTTCAGATTTATCCAGCACAGTGTGAGATTAGTGCGAGCTGCTGCGCGCACATGTGTTGACACTTATGTGGTGTAAAAACAGTGCATATTTCTGCTTTAGTGTGTTAAAGTGTTCACATGTGTAAGGATGAGCAGATCTGTATGGTGTGTCAGTGTCTGTGAGCTCATGTGTGTACCTGTTGGAATTTGTAAGTGCACCAATCTGCATGGTGAGTGAGCGTGTGAACCTGTGTGTGTGTGTGTGTGTGTGTGTGTGTGTGTGTGTGAGTGAGTGAAGACAGCATATGGACAGTGCCCTCCCTTCCTGTTGGGAGTGGAACAACGCGCCTCTCAGTGAACCACAGCTTGACCTCTGACATCTTAGGATCACACACACACACACACACACACACACACACACAAACCCAGATACCTACACATACGCAGATGTACATCCACACTCAGT